>NW_026892748.1:0-442474 GCF_033815535.1 Pezoporus flaviventris | reverse complement strand
TCCTGGCTCTTCTGCTGTGGGAGCAGAGGCCAAACGTTCGTGCTGTACTAACTGTGCTGCTGGGCAGCTGAGAGACACCACCTGAGAATTTGGATTCAAATGGACTTTTAGGTATGAACCCGAGGAGAGACTGCAATGATGGTGACCCCGTTTGCAAAGCTGCTTGTGTGCTGAAGAAGCAGAGCACTAGCTTTCCCTGCTGCTCCTTCTGCCGTGTGAGCAGATGCCACTGTTCATTCTGTGTTGACTGTGTTCCTGCACAGCAGAGAGCAGGCTCTGGACTGATTCCATTCAAATGCTTTTCCTGTATGAATGTCAGCAGTGAAAGCAACGATGGAGGCACCAATGTAAAGGTGATTGTGTGCTGAACAGGTCCAGCACCAGCTTTCAATCCTGGCTCTTCTGCTGTGGGAGCAGAGGCCAAACGTTAGTGCTGTACTAACTGTGCTGCTGGGCAGCTGAGAGACACCACCTGAGAATTTGGATTCAAATGGACTTTTAGGTATGAACCCGAGGAGAGACTGCAATGATGGTGACCCCGTTGCAAAGCTGCTTGTGTGCTGAAGAGACACAGCACTAGCTTTCCCTGCTGGACCTTCTGTCGTGTGAGCAGATGCCCCTGTTCATTCTGTGCTGTGTTGCTGCCAGCAGGGAGCAGGCTCTGGACTGATTCTATTCAAATGCTTTTCCTGTACGAGTGTTAGCAGTGAAAGCAACGATGGATGCACCAATGTAAAGGGGATTGGGTGCTGAACAGGTCCAGCACCAGCTTTCAATCCTTGCTCTTCTGCTGTGGGAGCAGAGGCCAAACGTTCGTGCTGTACTCACTGTGCTGCTGGGCAGCTGAGACGGCTTGAGAATTTGGATTCAAATGGACTTTTAGGTATGAAACCGAGGAGAGACTGCAATGATGGTGACCCCGTTGCAAAAGCTGCTTGTGTGCTGAAGAAGCAGAGCACTAGCTTTCCCTGCTGCTCCTTCTGCCGTGTGAGCAGATGCCACTGTTCATTCTGTGCTGACTGTGTTGCTGCGCAGCAGAGAGCAGCCTCTGGACTGATTCTATTCAAATGCTTTTCCTGTATGAAAGTGAGCAGTGAAAGCAACGATGAATGCACCAATGTAAAAGGGATTGTGTGCTGAACAGGTCCATCACCAGCTTTCAATCCTGGCTCTTCTGCTGTGGGAGCAGAGGCCAAACGTTCGTGCTGTACTAACTGTGCTGCTGGGCAGCTGAGAGACACCACCTGAGAATTTGGATTCAAATGGACTTTTAGGTATGAACCGAGGAGAGACTGCAATGATGGTGACCCCGTTGCAAAGCTGCTTGTGTGCTGAAGAAGCAGAGCACTAGCTTTCCCTGCTGGTCCTTCTGCCGTGTGAGCGGATGCCACTGTTCATTCTGTGCTGACTGTGTTGCTGCGCAGCAGAGAGCAGCCTCAGGACTGATTCTATTCAAATGCTTTTCCTGTACGAGTGTTAGCAGTGAAAGCAAACGATGGATGCACCAATGTAAAGGGACTGTGTGCTGAACAGGTCCAGCACCAGCTTTCAATCCTTGCTCTTCTGCTGTGGGAGCAGATGCCAAACGTTCGTGCAGTACTCACTGTGCTGCTGGGCAGCTGAGACCGCTTGAGAATTTGGATTCAAATGGACTTTTAGGTATGAACCCGAGGAGAGACTGCAATGATGGTGACCCCGTTGCAAAGCTGCTTGTGTGCTGAAGAGACACAGCACTAGCTTTCCCTGCTGGTCCTTCTGCCGTGTGAGCAGATGCCCCTGTTCATTCTGTGCTGTGTTGCTGCCAGCAGGGAGCAGGCTCTGGACTGATTCTATTCAAATGCTTTCCTGTACGAGTGTTAGCAGTGAAAGCAACGATGGATGCACCAATGTAAAGGGGATTGTGTGCTGAACAGGTCCAGCACCAGCTTTCAATCCTTGCTCTTCTGCTGTGGGAGCAGAGGCCAAACGTTCGTGCTGTACTCACTGTGCTGCTGGGCAGCTGAGACGGCTTGAGAATTTGGATTCAAATGGACTTTTAGGTATGAAACCGAGGAGAGACTGCAATGATGGTGACCCCGTTGCAAAGCTGCTTGTGTGCTGAAGAAGCAGAGCACTAGCTTTCCCTGCTGCTCCTTCTGCCGTGTGAGCAGATGCCACTGTTCATTCTGTGCTGACTGTGTTGCTGCGCAGCAGAGAGCAGCCTCAGGACTGATTCTATTCAAATGCTTTTCCTGTACGAGTGTTAGCAGTGAAAGCAACGATGGATGCACCAATGTAAAGGGGATTGTGTGCTGAACAGGTCCATCCCCAGCTTTCAATCCTTGCTCTTCTGCTGTGGGAGCAGATGCCAAACGTTCGTGCTGTACTCACTGTGCTGCTGGGCAGCTGAGACCGCGTGAGAATTTGGATTCAAATGGACTTTTAGGTATGAACCCGAGGAGAGACTGCAATGATGGTGACCCCGTTGCAAAGCTGCTTGTGTGCTGAAGAAGCAGAGCACTAGCTTTCCCTGCTGCTCCTTCTGCCGTGTGAGCAGATAACACTGTTCATTCTGTGCTGACTGTGTTCCTGCGCAGCAGAGAGCAGGCTCTGGACTGATTCCATTCAAATGCTTTTCCTGTATGAAAGTGAGCAGTGAAAGCAACGATGGAGGCACCAATGTAAAGGTGATTGTGTGCTGAACAGGTCCAGCACCAGCTTTCAATCCTGGCTCTTCTGCTGTGGGAGCAGAGGCCAAACGTTCGTGCTGTACTAACTGTGCTGCTGGGCAGCTGAGAGACACCACCTGAGAATTTGGATTCAAATGGACTTTTAGGTATGAACCCGAGGAGAGACTGCAATGATGGTGACCCCGTTGCAAAGCTGCTTGTGTGCTGAAGAAGCAGAGCACTAGCTTTCCCTGCTGCTCCTTCTGCCGTGTGAGCAGATGCCACTGTTCATTCTGTGTTGACTGTGTTCCTGCACAGCAGAGAGCAGGCTCTGGACTGATTCCATTCAAATGCTTTTCCTGTATGAATGTCAGCAGTGAAAGCAACGATGGAGGCACCAATGTAAAGGTGATTGTGTGCTGAACAGGTCCAGCACCAGCTTTCAATCCTGGCTCTTCTGCTGTGGGAGCAGAGGCCAAAACGTTAGTGCTGTACTAACTGTGCTGCTGGGCAGCTGAGAGACACCACCTGAGAATTTGGATTCAAATGGACTTTTAGGTATGAACCCGAGGAGAGACTGCAATGATGGTGACCCCGTTGCAAAGCTGCTTGTGTGCTGAAGAGACACAGCACTAGCTTTCCCTGCTGGACCTTCTGTCGTGTGAGCAGATGCCCCTGTTCATTCTGTGCTGTGTTGCTGCCAGCAGGGAGCAGGCTCTGGACTGATTCTATTCAAATGCTTTTCCTGTACGAGTGTTAGCAGTGAAAGCAACGATGGATGCACCAATGTAAAGGGGATTGGGTGCTGAACAGGTCCAGCACCAGCTTTCAATCCTTGCTCTTCTGCTGTGGGAGCAGAGGCCAAACGTTCGTGCTGGACTCACTGTGCTGCTGGGCAGCTGAGACGGCTTGAGAATTTGGATTCAAATGGACTTTTAGGTATGAAACCGAGGAGAGACTGCAATGATGGTGACCCCGTTGCAAAGCTGCTTGTGTGCTGAAGAAGCAGAGCACTAGCTTTCCCTGCTGCTCCTTCTGCCGTGTGAGCAGATGCCACTGTTCATTCTGTGCTGACTGTGTTGCTGCGCAGCAGAGAGCAGCCTCTGGACTGATTCTATTCAAATGCTTTTCCTGTATGAAAGTGAGCAGTGAAAGCAACGATGAATGCACCAATGTAAAAGGGATTGTGTGCTGAACAGGTCCATCACCAGCTTTCAATCCTGGCTCTTTCTGCTGTGGGAGCAGAGGCCAAACGTTCGTGCTGTACTCACTGTGCTGCTGGGCAGCTGAGACCGCTTGAGAATTTGGATTCAAAAGGACTTTTAGGTATGAAGCCGAGGAGAGACTGCAATGATGGTGACCCCGTTGCAAAGCTGCTTGTGTGCTGAAGAAGCAGAGCACTAGCTTTCCCTGCTGCTCCTTCTGCCGTGTGAGCAGATGCCACTGTTCATTCTGTGCTGACTGTGTTGCTGCGCAGCAGAGAGCAGCCTCTGGACTGATTCTATTCAAATGCTTTTCCTGTATGAAAGTGAGCAGTGAAAGCAACGATGAATGCACCAATGTAAAAGGGATTGTGTGCTGAACAGGTCCATCACCAGCTTTCAATCCTGGCTCTTCTGCTGTGGGAGCAGAGGCCAAACGTTCGTGCTGTACTAACTGTGCTGCTGGGCAGCTGAGAGACACCACCTGAGAATTTGGATTCAAATGGACTTTTAGGTAGGAAACCGAGGAGAGACTGCAATGATGTTGACCCCGTTGCAAAGCTGCTTGTGTGCTGAAGAAGCAGAGCACTAGCTTTCCCTGCTGCTCCTTCTGCCGTGTGAGCAGATGCCACTGTTCATTCTGTGCTGACTGTGTTGCTGCGCAGCAGAGAGCAGCCTCTGGACTGATTCTATTCAAATGCTTTTCCTGTACGAGTGTTAGCAGTGAAAGCAACGATGGATGCACCAATGTAAAGGGGATTGTGTGCTGAACAGCTCCAGCACCAGCTTTCAATCCTTGCTCTTCTGCTGTGGGAGCAGATGCCAAACGTTCGTGCAGTACTCACTGTGCTGCTGGGCAGCTGAGACCGCTTGAGAATTTGGATTCAAATGGACTTTTAGGTATGAACCCGAGGAGAGACTGCAATGATGGTGACCCCGTTGCAAAGCTGCTTGTGTGCTGAAGAAGCAGAGCACTAGCTTTCCCTGCTGCTCCTTCTGCCGTGTGAGCAGATAACACTGTTCATTCTGTGCTGACTGTGTTCCTGCGCAGCAGAGAGCAGGCTCTGGACTGATTCCATTCAAATGCTTTTCCTGTATGAAAGTGAGCAGTGAAAGCAACGATGGAGGCACCAATGTAAAGGTGATTGTGTGCTGAACAGGTCCCAGCACCAGCTTTCAATCCTGGCTCTTCTGCTGTGGGAGCAGAGGCCAAACGTTCGTGCTGTACTAACTGTGCTGCTGGGCAGCTGAGAGACACCACCTGAGAATTTGGATTCAAATGGACTTTTAGGTATGAACCCGAGGAGAGACTGCAATGATGGTGACCCCGTTGCAAAGCTGCTTGTGTGCTGAAGAAGCAGAGCACTAGCTTTCCCTGCTGCTCCTTCTGCCGTGTGAGCAGATGCCACTGTTCATTCTGTGTTGACTGTGTTCCTGCACAGCAGAGAGCAGGCTCTGGACTGATTCCATTCAAATGCTTTTCCTGTATGAATGTCAGCAGTGAAAGCAACGATGGAGGCACCAATGTAAAGGTGATTGTGTGCTGAACAGGTCCAGCACCAGCTTTCAATCCTGGCTCTTCTGCTGTGGGAGCAGAGGCCAAACGTTAGTGCTGTACTAACTGTGCTGCTGGGCAGCTGAGAGACACCACCTGAGAATTTGGATTCAAATGGACTTTTAGGTATGAACCCGAGGAGAGACTGCAATGATGGTGACCCCGTTGCAAAAGCTGCTTGTGTGCTGAAGAGACACAGCACTAGCTTTCCCTGCTGGACCTTCTGTCGTGTGAGCAGATGCCCCTGTTCATTCTGTGCTGTGTTGCTGCCAGCAGGGAGCAGGCTCTGGACTGATTCTATTCAAATGCTTTTCCTGTACGAGTGTTAGCAGTGAAAGCAACGATGGATGCACCAATGTAAAGGGGATTGGGTGCTGAACAGGTCCAGCACCAGCTTTCAATCCTTGCTCTTCTGCTGTGGGAGCAGAGGCCAAACGTTCGTGCTGTACTCACTGTGCTGCTGGGCAGCTGAGACGGCTTGAGAATTTGGATTCAAATGGACTTTTAGGTATGAAACCGAGGAGAGACTGCAATGATGGTGACCCCGTTGCAAAGCTGCTTGTGTGCTGAAGAAGCAGAGCACTAGCTTTCCCTGGTGCTCCTTCTGCCGTGTGAGCAGATGCCACTGTTCATTCTGTGCTGACTGTGTTGCTGCGCAGCAGAGAGCAGCCTCTGGACTGATTCTATTCAAATGCTTTTCCTGTATGAAAGTGAGCAGTGAAAGCAACGATGAATGCACCAATGTAAAAGGGATTGTGTGCTGAACAGGTCCATCACCAGCTTTCAATCCTGGCTCTTCTGCTGTGGGAGCAGAGGCCAAACGTTCGTGCTGTACTAACTGTGCTGCTGGGCAGCTGAGAGACACCACCTGAGAATTTGGATTCAAATGGACTTTTAGGTATGAAACCGAGGAGAGACTGCAATGATGGTGACCCCGTTGCAAAGCTGCTTGTGTGCTGAAGAAGCAGAGCACTAGCTTTCCCTGCTGGTCCTTCTGCCGTGTGAGCGGATGCCACTGTTCATTCTGTGCTGACTGTGTTGCTGCGCAGCAGAGAGCAGCCTCAGGACTGATTCTATTCAAATGCTTTTCCTGTACGAGTGTTAGCAGTGAAAGCAACGATGGATGCACCAATGTAAAGGGGACTGTGTGCTGAACAGGTCCAGCACCAGCTTTCAATCCTTGCTCTTCTGCTGTGGGAGCAGATGCCAAACGTTCGTGCAGTACTCACTGTGCTGCTGGGCAGCTGAGACCGCTTGAGAATTTGGATTCAAATGGACTTTTAGGTATGAACCCGAGGAGAGACTGCAATGATGGTGACCCCGTTGCAAAGCTGCTTGTGTGCTGAAGAGACACAGCACTAGCTTTCCCTGCTGGTCCTTCTGCCGTGTGAGCAGATGCCCCTGTTCATTCTGTGCTGTGTTGCTGCCAGCAGGGAGCAGGCTCTGGGACTGATTCTATTCAAATGCTTTTCCTGTACGAGTGTTAGCAGTGAAAGCAACGATGGATGCACCAATGTAAAGGGGATTGTGTGCTGAACAGGTCCAGCACCAGCTTTCAATCCTTGCTCTTCTGCTGTGGGAGCAGAGGCCAAACGTTCGTGCTGTACTCACTGTGCTGCTGGGCAGCTGAGACGGCTTGAGAATTTGGATTCAAATGGACTTTTAGGTATGAAACCGAGGAGAGACTGCAATGATGGTGACCCCGTTGCAAAGCTGCTTGTGTGCTGAAGAAGCAGAGCACTAGCTTTCCCTGCTGCTCCTTCTGCCGTGTGAGCAGATGCCACTGTTCATTCTGTGCTGACTGTGTTGCTGCGCAGCAGAGAGCAGCCTCAGGACTGATTCTATTCAAATGCTTTTCCTGTACGAGTGTTAGCAGTGAAAGCAACGATGGATGCACCAATGTAAAGGGGATTGTGTGCTGAACAGGTCCATCCCCAGCTTTCAATCCTTGCTCTTCTGCTGTGGGAGCAGATGCCAAACGTTCGTGCTGTACTCACTGTGCTGCTGGGCAGCTGAGACCGCGTGAGAATTTGGATTCAAATGGACTTTTAGGTATGAACCCGAGGAGAGACTGCAATGATGGTGACCCCGTTGCAAAGCTGCTTGTGTGCTGAAGAAGCAGAGCACTAGCTTTCCCTGCTGCTCCTTCTGCCGTGTGAGCAGATAACACTGTTCATTCTGTGCTGACTGTGTTCCTGCGCAGCAGAGAGCAGGCTCTGGACTGATTCCATTCAAATGCTTTTCCTGTATGAAAGTGAGCAGTGAAAGCAACGATGGAGGCACCAATGTAAAGGTGATTGTGTGCTGAACAGGTCCAGCACCAGCTTTCAATCCTGGCTCTTCTGCTGTGGGAGCAGAGGCCAAACGTTCGTGCTGTACTAACTGTGCTGCTGGGCAGCTGAGAGGACACCACCTGAGAATTTGGATTCAAATGGACTTTTAGGTATGAACCCGAGGAGAGACTGCAATGATGGTGACCCCGTTGCAAAGCTGCTTGTGTGCTGAAGAAGCAGAGCACTAGCTTTCCCTGCTGCTCCTTCTGCCGTGTGAGCAGATGCCACTGTTCATTCTGTGTTGACTGTGTTCCTGCACAGCAGAGAGCAGGCTCTGGACTGATTCCATTCAAATGCTTTTCCTGTATGAATGTCAGCAGTGAAAGCAACGATGGAGGCACCAATGTAAAGGTGATTGTGTGCTGAACAGGTCCAGCACCAGCTTTCAATCCTGGCTCTTCTGCTGTGGGAGCAGAGGCCAAACGTTAGTGCTGTACTAACTGTGCTGCTGGGCAGCTGAGAGACACCACCTGAGAATTTGGATTCAAATGGACTTTTAGGTATGAACCCGAGGAGAGACTGCAATGATGGTGACCCCGTTGCAAAGCTGCTTGTGTGCTGAAGAGACACAGCACTAGCTTTCCCTGCTGGACCTTCTGTCGTGTGAGCAGATGCCCCTGTTCATTCTGTGCTGTGTTGCTGCCAGCAGGGAGCAGGCTCTGGACTGATTCTATTCAAATGCTTTTCCTGTACGAGTGTTAGCAGTGAAAGCAACGATGGATGCACCAATGTAAAGGGGATTGGGTGCTGAACAGGTCCAGCACCAGCTTTCAATCCTTGCTCTTCTGCTGTGGGAGCAGAGGCCAAACGTTCGTGCTGTACTCACTGTGCTGCTGGGCAGCTGAGACGGCTTGAGAATTTGGATTCAAATGGACTTTTAGGTATGAAACCGAGGAGAGACTGCAATGATGGTGACCCCGTTGCAAAGCTGCTTGTGTGCTGAAGAAGCAGAGCACTAGCTTTCCCTGGTGCTCCTTCTGCCGTGTGAGCAGATGCCACTGTTCATTCTGTGCTGACTGTGTTGCTGCGCAGCAGAGAGCAGCCTCTGGACTGATTCTATTCAAATGCTTTTCCTGTATGAAAGTGAGCAGTGAAAGCAACGATGAATGCACCAATGTAAAAGGGATTGTGTGCTGAACAGGTCCATCACCAGCTTTCAATCCTGGCTCTTCTGCTGTGGGAGCAGAGGCCAAACGTTCGTGCTGTACTAACTGTGCTGCTGGGCAGCTGAGAGACACCACCTGAGAATTTGGATTCAAATGGACTTTTAGGTATGAAAACCGAGGAGAGACTGCAATGATGGTGACCCCGTTGCAAAGCTGCTTGTGTGCTGAAGAAGCAGAGCACTAGCTTTCCCTGCTGGTCCTTCTGCCGTGTGAGCGGATGCCACTGTTCATTCTGTGCTGACTGTGTTGCTGCGCAGCAGAGAGCAGCCTCAGGACTGATTCTATTCAAATGCTTTTCCTGTACGAGTGTTAGCAGTGAAAGCAACGATGGATGCACCAATGTAAAGGGGACTGTGTGCTGAACAGGTCCAGCACCAGCTTTCAATCCTTGCTCTTCTGCTGTGGGAGCAGATGCCAAACGTTCGTGCAGTACTCACTGTGCTGCTGGGCAGCTGAGACCGCTTGAGAATTTGGATTCAAATGGACTTTTAGGTATGAACCCGAGGAGAGACTGCAATGATGGTGACCCCGTTGCAAAGCTGCTTGTGTGCTGAAGAGACACAGCACTAGCTTTCCCTGCTGGTCCTTCTGCCGTGTGAGCAGATGCCCCTGTTCATTCTGTGCTGTGTTGCTGCCAGCAGGGAGCAGGCTCTGGACTGATTCTATTCAAATGCTTTTCCTGTACGAGTGTTAGCAGTGAAAGCAACGATGGATGCACCAATGTAAAGGGGATTGTGTGCTGAACAGGTCCAGCACCAGCTTTCAATCCTTGCTCTTCTGCTGTGGGAGCAGAGGCCAAACGTTCGTGCTGTACTCACTGTGCTGCTGGGCAGCTGAGACGGCTTGAGAATTTGGATTCAAATGGACTTTTAGGTATGAAACCGAGGAGAGACTGCAATGATGGTGACCCCGTTGCAAAGCTGCTTGTGTGCTGAAGAAGCAGAGCACTAGCTTTCCCTGCTGCTCCTTCTGCCGTGTGAGCAGATGCCACTGTTCATTCTGTGCTGACTGTGTTGCTGCGCAGCAGAGAGCAGCCTCAGGACTGATTCTATTCAAATGCTTTTCCTGTACGAGTGTTAGCAGTGAAAGCAACGATGGATGCACCAATGTAAAGGGGATTGTGTGCTGAACAGGTCCATCCCCAGCTTTCAATCCTTGCTCTTCTGCTGTGGGAGCAGATGCCAAACGTTCGTGCTGTACTCACTGTGCTGCTGGGCAGCTGAGACCGCGTGAGAATTTGGATTCAAATGGACTTTTAGGTATGAACCCGAGGAGAGACTGCAATGATGGTGACCCCGTTGCAAAGCTGCTTGTGTGCTGAAGAAGCAGAGCACTAGCTTTCCCTGCTGCTCCTTCTGCCGTGTGAGCAGATAACACTGTTCATTCTGTGCTGACTGTGTTCCTGCGCAGCAGAGAGCAGGCTCTGGACTGATTCCATTCAAATGCTTTTCCTGTATGAAAGTGAGCAGTGAAAGCAACGATGGAGGCACCAATGTAAAGGTGATTGTGTGCTGAACAGGTCCAGCACCAGCTTTCAATCCTGGCTCTTCTGCTGTGGGAGCAGAGGCCAAACGTTCGTGCTGTACTAACTGTGCTGCTGGGCAGCTGAGAGACACCACCTGAGAATTTGGATTCAAATGGACTTTTAGGTATGAACCCGAGGAGAGACTGCAATGATGGTGACCCCGTTGCAAAGCTGCTTGTGTGCTGAAGAAGCAGAGCACTAGCTTTCCCTGCTGCTCCTTCTGCCGTGTGAGCAGATGCCACTGTTCATTCTGTGTTGACTGTGTTCCTGCACAGCAGAGAGCAGGCTCTGGACTGATTCCATTCAAATGCTTTTCCTGTATGAATGTCAGCAGTGAAAGCAACGATGGAGGCACCAATGTAAAGGTGATTGTGTGCTGAACAGGTCCAGCACCAGCTTTCAATCCTGGCTCTTCTGCTGTGGGAGCAGAGGCCAAACGTTAGTGCTGTACTAACTGTGCTGCTGGGCAGCTGAGAGACACCACCTGAGAATTTGGATTCAAATGGACTTTTAGGTATGAACCCGAGGAGAGACTGCAATGATGGTGACCCCGTTGCAAAGCTGCTTGTGTGCTGAAGAGACACAGCACTAGCTTTCCCTGCTGGACCTTCTGTCGTGTGAGCAGATGCCCCTGTTCATTCTGTGCTGTGTTGCTGCCAGCAGGGAGCAGGCTCTGGACTGATTCTATTCAAATGCTTTTCCTGTACGAGTGTTAGCAGTGAAAGCAACGATGGATGCACCAATGTAAAGGGGATTGGGTGCTGAACAGGTCCAGCACCAGCTTTCAATCCTTGCTCTTCTGCTGTGGGAGCAGAGGCCAAACGTTCGTGCTGGACTCACTGTGCTGCTGGGCAGCTGAGACGGCTTGAGAATTTGGATTCAAATGGACTTTTAGGTATGAAACCGAGGAGAGACTGCAATGATGGTGACCCCGTTGCAAAGCTGCTTGTGTGCTGAAGAAGCAGAGCACTAGCTTTCCCTGCTGCTCCTTCTGCCGTGTGAGCAGATGCCACTGTTCATTCTGTGCTGACTGTGTTGCTGCGCAGCAGAGAGCAGCCTCTGGACTGATTCTATTCAAATGCTTTTCCTGTATGAAAGTGAGCAGTGAAAGCAACGATGAATGCACCAATGTAAAAGGGATTGTGTGCTGAACAGGTCCATCACCAGCTTTCAATCCTGGCTCTTCTGCTGTGGGAGCAGAGGCCAAACGTTCGTGCTGTACTAACTGTGCTGCTGGGCAAGCTGAGAGACACCACCTGAGAATTTGGATTCAAATGGACTTTTAGGTATGAAACCGAGGAGAGACTGCAATGATGGTGACCCCGTTGCAAAGCTGCTTGTGTGCTGAAGAAGCAGAGCACTAGCTTTCCCTGCTGGTCCTTCTGCCGTGTGAGCGGATGCCACTGTTCATTCTGTGCTGACTGTGTTGCTGCGCAGCAGAGAGCAGCCTCAGGACTGATTCTATTCAAATGCTTTTCCTGTACGAGTGTTAGCAGTGAAAGCAACGATGGATGCACCAATGTAAAGGGGACTGTGTGCTGAACAGGTCCAGCACCAGCTTTCAATCCTTGCTCTTCTGCTGTGGGAGCAGATGCCAAACGTTCGTGCAGTACTCACTGTGCTGCTGGGCAGCTGAGACCGCTTGAGAATTTGGATTCAAATGGACTTTTAGGTATGAACCCGAGGAGAGACTGCAATGATGGTGACCCCGTTGCAAAGCTGCTTGTGTGCTGAAGAGACACAGCACTAGCTTTCCCTGCTGGTCCTTCTGCCGTGTGAGCAGATGCCCCTGTTCATTCTGTGCTGTGTTGCTGCCAGCAGGGAGCAGGCTCTGGACTGATTCTATTCAAATGCTTTTCCTGTACGAGTGTTAGCAGTGAAAGCAACGATGGATGCACCAATGTAAAGGGGATTGTGTGCTGAACAGGTCCAGCACCAGCTTTCAATCCTTGCTCTTCTGCTGTGGGAGCAGAGGCCAAACGTTCGTGCTGTACTCACTGTGCTGCTGGGCAGCTGAGACGGCTTGAGAATTTGGATTCAAATGGACTTTTAGGTATGAAACCGAGGAGAGACTGCAATGATGGTGACCCCGTTGCAAAGCTGCTTGTGTGCTGAAGAAGCAGAGCACTAGCTTTCCCCTGCTGCTCCTTCTGCCGTGTGAGCAGATGCCACTGTTCATTCTGTGCTGACTGTGTTGCTGCGCAGCAGAGAGCAGCCTCAGGACTGATTCTATTCAAATGCTTTTCCTGTACGAGTGTTAGCAGTGAAAGCAACGATGGATGCACCAATGTAAAGGGGATTGTGTGCTGAACAGGGTCCATCCCCAGCTTTCAATCCTTGCTCTTCTGCTGTGGGAGCAGATGCCAAACGTTCGTGCTGTACTCACTGTGCTGCTGGGCAGCTGAGACCGCGTGAGAATTTGGATTCAAATGGACTTTTAGGTATGAAACCGAGGAGAGACTGCAATGATGGTGACCCCGTTGCAAAGCTGCTTGTGTGCTGAAGAAGCAGAGCACTAGCTTTCCCTGCTGCTCCTTCTGCCGTGTGAGCAGATGCCACTGTTCATTCTGTGCTGACTGTGTTCCTGCGCAGCAGAGAGCAGGCTCTGGACTGATTCCATTCAAATGCTTTTCCTGTATGAAAGTGAGCAGTGAAAGCAATGGAGGCACCAATGTAAAAGGGATTGTGTGCTGAACAGGTCCAGCACCAGCTTTCAATCCTGGCTCTTCTGCTGTGGGAGCAGAGGCCAAACGTTCGTGCTGTACTAACTGTGCTGCTGGGCAGCTGAGAGACACCACCTGAGAATTTGGATTCAAATGGACTTTTAGGTAGGAAACCGAGGAGAGACTGCAATGATGGTGACACCGTTGCAAAGCTGCTTGTGTGCTGAAGAAGCAGAGCACTAGCTTTCCCTGCTGCTCCTTCTGCCGTGTGAGCAGATGCCACTGTTCATTCTGTGCTGACTGTGTTGCTGCGCAGCAGAGAGCAGCCTCTGGACTGATTCCATTCAAATGCTTTTCCTGTATGAAAGTGAGCAGTGAAAGCAACGATGAATGCACCAATGTAAAAGGGATTGTGTGCTGAACAGGTCCAGCACCAGCTTTCAATCCTGGCTCTTCTGCTGTGGGAGCAGATGCCAAACGTTCGTGCAGTACTCACTGTGCTGCTGGGCAGCTGAGACCGCTTGAGAATTTGGATTCAAATGGACTTTTAGGTATGAACCCGAGGAGAGACTGCAATGATGGTGACCCCGTTGCAAAGCTGCTTGTGTGCTGAAGAGACACAGCACTAGCTTTCCCTGCTGGTCCTTCTGCCGTGTGAGCAGGTGCCCCTGTTCATTCTGTGCTGTGTTGCTGCCAGCAGGGAGCAGGCTCTGGACTGATTCTCTTCAAATGCTTTTCCTGTACGAGTGTTAGCAGTGAAAGCAACGATGGATGCACCAATGTAAAGGGGATTGTGTGCTGAACAGGTCCAGCACCAGCTTTCAATCCTTGCTCTTCTGCTGTGGGAGGAGATGCCAAACGTTCGTGCAGTACTCACTGTGCTGCTGGGCAGCTGAGACCGCTTGAGAATTTGGATTCAAATGGACTTTTAGGTATGAAACCGAGGAGAGACTGCAATGATGGTGACCCCGTTGCAAAGCTGCTTGTGTGCAGAAGAAGCAGAGCACTAGCTTTCCCTGCTGCTCCTTCTGCCGTGTGAGCAGATAACACTGTTCATTCTGTGCTGACTGTGTTCCTGCGCAGCAGAGAGCAGGCTCTGGACTGATTCCATTCAAATGCTTTTCCTGTATGAACGTGAGCAGTGAAAGCAACGATGGAGGCACCAGTGTAAAAGGGATTGTGTGCTGAACAGGTCCAGCACCAGCTTTCAATCCTGGCTCTTCTGCTGTGGGAGCAGAGGCCAAACGTTCGTGCTGTACTAACTGTGCTGCTGGGCAGCTGAGAGACACCACCTGAGAATTTGGATTCAAATGGACTTTTAGGTATGAACCCGAGGAGAGACTGCAATGATGGTGACCCCGTTGCAAAGCTGCTTGTGTGCTGAAGAAGCAGAGCACTAGCTTTCCCTGCTGCTCCTTCTGCCGTGTGAGCAGATGCCACTGTTCATTCTGTGCTGACTGTGTTGCTGCGCAGCAGAGAGCAGCCTCTGGACTGATTCCATTCAAATGCTTTTCCTGTATGAAAGTGAGCAGTGAAAGCAACGATGAATGCACCAATGTAAAAGGGATTGTGTGCTGAACAGGTCCAGCACCAGCTTTCAATCCTGGCTCTTCTGCTGTGGGAGCAGAGGCCAAACGTTCGTGCTGTACTAACTGTGCTGCTGGGCAGCTGAGAGACACCACCTGAGAATTTGGATTCAAATGGACTTTTAGGTATGAACCCGAGGAGAGACTGCAATGATGGTGACCCCGTTGCAAAGCTGCTTGTGTGCTGAAGAGACACAGCACTAGCTTTCCCTGCTGGACCTTCTGTCGTGTGAGCAGATGCCCCTGTTCATTCTGTGCTGTGTTGCTGCCAGCAGGGAGCAGGCTCTGGACTGATTCTATTCAAATGCTTTTCCTGTACGAGTGTTAGCAGTGAAAGCAACGATGGATGCACCAATGTAAAGGGGATTGGGTGCTGAACAGGTCCAGCACCAGCTTTCAATCCTTGCTCTTCTGCTGTGGGAGCAGAGGCCAAACGTTCGTGCTGTACTCACTGTGCTGCTGGGCAGCTGAGACGGCTTGAGAATTTGGATTCAAATGGACTTTTAGGTATGAAACCGAGGAGAGACTGCAATGATGGTGACCCCGTTGCAAAGCTGCTTGTGTGCTGAAGAAGCAGAGCACTAGCTTTCCCTGCTGCTCCTTCTGCCGTGTGAGCAGATGCCACTGTTCATTCTGTGCTGACTGTGTTGCTGCGCAGCAGAGAGCAGCCTCTGGACTGATTCTATTCAAATGCTTTTCCTGTATGAAAGTGAGCAGTGAAAGCAACGATGAATGCACCAATGTAAAAGGGATTGTGTGCTGAACAGGTCCATCACCAGCTTTCAATCCTGGCTCTTCTGCTGTGGGAGCAGAGGCCAAACGTTCGTGCTGTACTAACTGTGCTGCTGGGCAGCTGAGAGACACCACCTGAGAATTTGGATTCAAATGGACTTTTAGGTATGAAACCGAGGAGAGACTGCAATGATGGTGACCCCGTTGCAAAGCTGCTTGTGTGCTGAAGAAGCAGAGCACTAGCTTTCCCTGCTGCTCCTTCTGCCGTGTGAGCGGATGCCACTGTTCATTCTGTGCTGACTGTGTTGCTGCGCAGCAGAGAGCAGCCTCAGGACTGATTCTATTCAAATGCTTTTCCTGTACGAGTGTTAGCAGTGAAAGCAACGATGGATGCACCAATGTAAAGGGGACTGTGTGCTGAACAGGTCCAGCACCAGCTTTCAATCCTTGCTCTTCTGCTGTGGGAGCAGATGCCAAACGTTCGTGCAGTACTCACTGTGCTGCTGGGCAGCTGAGACCGCTTGAGAATTTGGATTCAAATGGACTTTTAGGTATGAACCCGAGGAGAGACTGCAATGATGGTGACCCCGTTGCAAAGCTGCTTGTGTGCTGAAGAGACACAGCACTAGCTTTCCCTGCTGGTCCTTCTGCCGTGTGAGCAGATGCCCCTGTTCATTCTGTGCTGTGTTGCTGCCAGCAGGGAGCAGGCTCTGGACTGATTCTATTCAAATGCTTTTCCTGTACGAGTGTTAGCAGTGAAAGCAACGATGGATGCACCAATGTAAAGGGGATTGTGTGCTGAACAGGTCCAGCACCAGCTTTCAATCCTTGCTCTTCTGCTGTGGGAGCAGAGGCCAAACGTTCGTGCTGTACTCACTGTGCTGCTGGGCAGCTGAGACGGCTTGAGAATTTGGATTCAAATGGACTTTTAGGTATGAAACCGAGGAGAGACTGCAATGATGGTGACCCCGTTGCAAAGCTGCTTGTGTGCTGAAGAAGCAGAGCACTAGCTTTCCCTGCTGCTCCTTCTGCCGTGTGAGCAGATGCCACTGTTCATTCTGTGCTGACTGTGTTGCTGCGCAGCAGAGAGCAGCCTCAGGACTGATTCTATTCAAATGCTTTTCCTGTACGAGTGTTAGCAGTGAAAGCAACGATGGATGCACCAATGTAAAGGGGATTGTGTGCTGAACAGGTCCATCCCCAGCTTTCAATCCTTGCTCTTCTGCTGTGGGAGCAGATGCCAAACGTTCGTGCTGTACTCACTGTGCTGCTGGGCAGCTGAGACCGCGTGAGAATTTGGATTCAAATGGACTTTTAGGTATGAACCCGAGGAGAGACTGCAATGATGGTGACCCCGTTGCAAAGCTGCTTGTGTGCTGAAGAAGCAGAGCACTAGCTTTCCCTGCTGCTCCTTCTGCCGTGTGAGCAGATAACACTGTTCATTCTGTGCTGACTGTGTTCCTGCGCAGCAGAGAGCAGGCTCTGGACTGATTCCATTCAAATGCTTTTCCTGTATGAAAGTGAGCAGTGAAAGCAACGATGGAGGCACCAATGTAAAGGTGATTGTGTGCTGAACAGGTCCAGCACCAGCTTTCAATCCTGGCTCTTCTGCTGTGGGAGCAGAGGCCAAACGTTCGTGCTGTACTAACTGTGCTGCTGGGCAGCTGAGAGACACCACCTGAGAATTTGGATTCAAATGGACTTTTAGGTATGAACCCGAGGAGAGACTGCAATGATGGTGACCCCGTTGCAAAGCTGCTTGTGTGCTGAAGAAGCAGAGCACTAGCTTTCCCTGCTGCTCCTTCTGCCGTGTGAGCAGATGCCACTGTTCATTCTGTGTTGACTGTGTTCCTGCACAGCAGAGAGCAGGCTCTGGACTGATTCCATTCAAATGCTTTTCCTGTATGAATGTCAGCAGTGAAAGCAACGATGGAGGCACCAATGTAAAGGTGATTGTGTGCTGAACAGGTCCAGCACCAGCTTTCAATCCTGGCTCTTCTGCTGTGGGAGCAGAGGCCAAACGTTAGTGCTGTACTAACTGTGCTGCTGGGCAGCTGAGAGACACCACCTGAGAATTTGGATTCAAATGGACTTTTAGGTATGAACCCGAGGAGAGACTGCAATGATGGTGACCCCGTTGCAAAGCTGCTTGTGTGC
Organism: Pezoporus flaviventris; assembly: GCF_033815535.1. Lineage (NCBI taxonomy): Eukaryota > Metazoa > Chordata > Aves > Psittaciformes > Psittacidae > Pezoporus > Pezoporus flaviventris. Next base: position 424,907 of record NW_026892748.1, on the reverse strand, counting down.
TGAAGAGACACAGCACTAGCTTTCCCTGCTGGACCTTCTGTCGTGTGAGCAGATGCCCCTGTTCATTCTGTGCTGTGTTGCTGCCAGCAGGGAGCAGGCTCTGGACTGATTCTATTCAAATGCTTTTCCTGTACGAGTGTTAGCAGTGAAAGCAACGATGGATGCACCAATGTAAAGGGGATTGGGTGCTGAACAGGTCCAGCACCAGCTTTCAATCCTTGCTCTTCTGCTGTGGGAGCAGAGGCCAAACGTTCGTGCTGGACTCACTGTGCTGCTGGGCAGCTGAGACGGCTTGAGAATTTGGATTCAAATGGACTTTTAGGTATGAAACCGAGGAGAGACTGCAATGATGGTGACCCCGTTGCAAAGCTGCTTGTGTGCTGAAGAAGCAGAGCACTAGCTTTCCCTGCTGCTCCTTCTGCCGTGTGAGCAGATGCCACTGTTCATTCTGTGCTGACTGTGTTGCTGCGCAGCAGAGAGCAGCCTCTGGACTGATTCTATTCAAATGCTTTTCCTGTATGAAAGTGAGCAGTGAAAGCAACGATGAATGCACCAATGTAAAAGGGATTGTGTGCTGAACAGGTCCATCACCAGCTTTCAATCCTGGCTCTTCTGCTGTGGGAGCAGAGGCCAAACGTTCGTGCTGTACTAACTGTGCTGCTGGGCAGCTGAGAGACACCACCTGAGAATTTGGATTCAAATGGACTTTTAGGTATGAAACCGAGGAGAGACTGCAATGATGGTGACCCCGTTGCAAAGCTGCTTGTGTGCTGAAGAAGCAGAGCACTAGCTTTCCCTGCTGGTCCTTCTGCCGTGTGAGCGGATGCCACTGTTCATTCTGTGCTGACTGTGTTGCTGCGCAGCAGAGAGCAGCCTCAGGACTGATTCTATTCAAATGCTTTTCCTGTACGAGTGTTAGCAGTGAAAGCAACGATGGATGCACCAATGTAAAGGGGACTGTGTGCTGAACAGGTCCAGCACCAGCTTTCAATCCTTGCTCTTCTGCTGTGGGAGCAGATGCCAAACGTTCGTGCAGTACTCACTGTGCTGCTGGGCAGCTGAGACCGCTTGAGAATTTGGATTCAAATGGACTTTTAGGTATGAACCCGAGGAGAGACTGCAATGATGGTGACCCCGTTGCAAAGCTGCTTGTGTGCTGAAGAGACACAGCACTAGCTTTCCCTGCTGGTCCTTCTGCCGTGTGAGCAGATGCCCCTGTTCATTCTGTGCTGTGTTGCTGCCAGCAGGGAGCAGGCTCTGGACTGATTCTATTCAAATGCTTTTCCTGTACGAGTGTTAGCAGTGAAAGCAACGATGGATGCACCAATGTAAAGGGGATGGTGTGCTGAACAGGTCCAGCACCAGCTTTCAATCCTTGCTCTTCTGCTGTGGGAGCAGAGGCCAAACGTTCGTGCTGTACTCACTGTGCTGCTGGGCAGCTGAGACGGCTTGAGAATTTGGATTCAAATGGACTTTTAGGTATGAAACCGAGGAGAGACTGCAATGATGGTGACCCCGTTGCAAAGCTGCTTGTGTGCTGAAGAAGCAGAGCACTAGCTTTCCCTGCTGCTCCTTCTGCCGTGTGAGCAGATGCCACTGTTCATTCTGTGCTGACTGTGTTGCTGCGCAGCAGAGAGCAGCCTCAGGACTGATTCTATTCAAATGCTTTTCCTGTACGAGTGTTAGCAGTGAAAGCAACGATGGATGCACCAATGTAAAGGGGATTGTGTGCTGAACAGGTCCATCCCCAGCTTTCAATCCTTGCTCTTCTGCTGTGGGAGCAGATGCCAAACGTTCGTGCTGTACTCACTGTGCTGCTGGGCAGCTGAGACCGCGTGAGAATTTGGATTCAAATGGACTTTTAGGTATGAAACCGAGGAGAGACTGCAATGATGGTGACCCCGTTGCAAAGCTGCTTGTGTGCTGAAGAAGCAGAGCACTAGCTTTCCCTGCTGCTCCTTCTGCCGTGTGAGCAGATGCCACTGTTCATTCTGTGCTGACTGTGTTCCTGCGCAGCAGAGAGCAGGCTCTGGACTGATTCCATTCAAATGCTTTTCCTGTATGAAAGTGAGCAGTGAAAGCAACGATGGAGGCACCAATGTAAAAGGGATTGTGTGCTGAACAGGTCCAGCACCAGCTTTCAATCCTGGCTCTTCTGCTGTGGGAGCAGAGGCCAAACGTTCGTGCTGTACTAACTGTGCTGCTGGGCAGCTGAGAGACACCACCTGAGAATTTGGATTCAAATGGACTTTTAGGTAGGAAACCGAGGAGAGACTGCAATGATGGTGACCCCGTTGCAAAGCTGCTTGTGTGCTGAAGAAGCAGAGCACTAGCTTTCCCTGCTGCTCCTTCTGCCGTGTGAGCAGATGCCACTGTTCATTCTGTGCTGACTGTGTTGCTGCGCAGCAGAGAGCAGCCTCTGGACTGATTCCATTCAAATGCTTTTCCTGTATGAAAGTGAGCAGTGAAAGCAACGATGAATGCACCAATGTAAAAGGGATTGTGTGCTGAACAGGTCCAGCACCAGCTTTCAATCCTGGCTCTTCTGCTGTGGGAGCAGATGCCAAACGTTCGTGCAGTACTCACTGTGCTGCTGGGCAGCTGAGACCGCTTGAGAATTTGGATTCAAATGGACTTTTAGGTATGAACCCGAGGAGAGACTGCAATGATGGTGACCCCGTTGCAAAGCTGCTTGTGTGCTGAAGAGACACAGCACTAGCTTTCCCTGCTGGTCCTTCTGCCGTGTGAGCAGGTGCCCCTGTTCATTCTGTGCTGTGTTGCTGCCAGCAGGGAGCAGGCTCTGGACTGATTCTCTTCAAATGCTTTTCCTGTACGAGTGTTAGCAGTGAAAGCAACGATGGATGCACCAATGTAAAGGGGATTGTGTGCTGAACAGCTCCAGCACCAGCTTTCAATCCTTGCTCTTCTGCTGTGGGAGGAGATGCCAAACGTTCGTGCAGTACTCACTGTGCTGCTGGGCAGCTGAGACCGCTTGAGAATTTGGATTCAAATGGACTTTTAGGTATGAAACCGAGGAGAGACTGCAATGATGGTGACCCCGTTGCAAAGCTGCTTGTGTGCAGAAGAAGCAGAGCACTAGCTTTCCCTGCTGCTCCTTCTGCCGTGTGAGCAGATAACACTGTTCATTCTGTGCTGACTGTGTTCCTGCGCAGCAGAGAGCAGGCTCTGGACTGATTCCATTCAAATGCTTTTCCTGTATGAACGTGAGCAGTGAAAGCAACGATGGAGGCACCAGTGTAAAAGGGATTGTGTGCTGAACAGGTCCAGCACCAGCTTTCAATCCTGGCTCTTCTGCTGTGGGAGCAGAGGCCAAACGTTCGTGCTGTACTAACTGTGCTGCTGGGCAGCTGAGAGACACCACCTGAGAATTTGGATTCAAATGGACTTTTAGGTATGAACCCGAGGAGAGACTGCAATGATGGTGACCCCGTTGCAAAGCTGCTTGTGTGCTGAAGAAGCAGAGCACTAGCTTTCCCTGCTGCTCCTTCTGCCGTGTGAGCAGATGCCACTGTTCATTCTGTGCTGACTGTGTTGCTGCGCAGCAGAGAGCAGCCTCTGGACTGATTCCATTCAAATGCTTTTCCTGTATGAAAGTGAGCAGTGAAAGCAACGATGAATGCACCAATGTAAAAGGGATTGTGTGCTGAACAGGTCCAGCACCAGCTTTCAATCCTGGCTCTTCTGCTGTGGGAGCAGAGGCCAAACGTTCGTGCTGTACTAACTGTGCTGCTGGGCAGCTGAGAGACACCACCTGAGAATTTGGATTCAAATGGACTTTTAGGTAGGAAACAGGGGAGAGACTGCAATGATGGTGACCCCGTTGCAAAGCTGCTTGTGTGCTGAAGAAGCAGAGCACTAGCTTTCCCTGCTGCTCCTTCTGCCGTGTGAGCAGATGCCACTGTTCATTCTGTGCTGACTGTGTTGCTGCGCAGCAGAGAGCAGCCTCAGGACTGATTCTATTCAAATGCTTTTCCTGTACGAGTGTTAGCAGTGAAAGCAACGATGGATGCACCAATGTAAAGGGGATTGCGTCCTGAACAGGTCCAGCACCAGCTTTCAATCCTTGCTCTTCTGCTGTGGGAGCAGAGGCCAAACGTTCGTGCTGTACTAACTGTGCTGCTGGGCAGCTGAGCGACACCACCTGAGAATTTGGATTCAAAAGGACTTTTAGGTATGAAGCCGAGGAGAGACTGCAATGATGGTGACCCCGTTGCAAAGCTGCTTGTGTGCTGAAGAAGCAGAGCACTAGCTTTCCCTGCTGCTCCTTCTGCCGTGTGAGCAGATGCCACTGTTCATTCTGTGCTGACTGTGTTGCTGCGCAGCAGAGAGCAGCCTCTGGACTGATTCCATTCAAATGCTTTTCCTGTATGAAAGTGAGCAGTGAAAGCAACGATGAATGCACCAATGTAAAAGGGATTGTGTGCTGAACAGGTCCAGCACCAGCTTTCAATCCTGGCTCTTCTGCTGTGGGAGCAGAGGCCAAACGTTAGTGCTGTACTAACTGTGCTGCTGGGCAGCTGAGAGACACCACCTGAGAATTTGGATTCAAATGGACTTTTAGGTATGAACCCGAGGAGAGACTGCAATGATGGTGATCCCGTTGCAAAGCTGCTTGTGTGCTGAAGAGACACAGCACTAGCTTTCCCTGCTGGTCCTTCTGCCGTGTGAGCAGATGCCCCTGTTCATTCTGTGCTGTGTTGCTGCCAGCAGGGAGCAGGCTCTGGACTGATTCTATTCAAATGCTTTTCCTGTACGAGTGTTAGCAGTGAAAGCAACGATGGATGCACCAATGTAAAGGGGATTGGGTGCTGAACAGGTCCAGCACCAGCTTTCAATCCTGGCTCTTCTGCTGTGGGAGCAGAGGCCAAACGTTCGTGCTGTACTAACTGTGCTGCTGGGCAGCTGAGAGACACCACCTGAGAATTTGGATTCAAATGGACTTTTAGGTATGAAACCGAGGAGAGACTGCAATGATGGTGACCCCGTTGCAAAGCTGCTTGTGTGCTGAAGAAGCAGAGCACTAGCTTTCCCTGCTGCTCCTTCTGCCGTGTGAGCAGATGCCACTGTTCATTCTGTGCTGACTGTGTTGCTGCGCAGCAGAGAGCAGCCTCTGGACTGATTCCATTCAAATGCTTTTCCTGTATGAAAGTGAGCAGTGAAAGCAACGATGAATGCACCAATGTAAAAGGGATTGTGTGCTGAACAGGTCCAGCACCAGCTTTCAATCCTGGCTCTTCTGCTGTGGGAGCAGATGCCAAACGTTCGTGCAGTACTCACTGTGCTGCTGGGCAGCTGAGACCGCTTGAGAATTTTGATTCAAATGGACTTTTAGGTATGAACCCGAGGAGAGACTGCAATGATGGTGACCCCGTTGCAAAGCTGCTTGTGTGCTGAAGAGACACAGCACTAGCTTTCCCTGCTGGTCCTTCTGCCGTGTGAGCAGGTGCCCCTGTTCATTCTGTGCTGTGTTGCTGCCAGCAGGGAGCAGGCTCTGGACTGATTCTATTCAAATGCTTTTCCTGTACGAGTGTTAGCAGTGAAAGCAACGATGGATGCACCAATGTAAAGGGGATTGTGTGCTGAACAGGTCCAGCACCAGGTTTCAATCCTGGCTCTTCTGCTGTCGGAGCAGAGGCCAAACGTTCGTGCAGTACTCACTGTGCTGCTGGGCAGCTGAGACCGCTTGAGAATTTGGATTCAAATGGACTTTTAGGTATGAAACCGAGGAGAGACTGCAATGATGGTGACCCCGTTGCAAAGCTGCTTGTGTGCAGAAGAAGCAGAGCACTAGCTTTCCCTGCTGCTCCTTCTGCCGTGTGAGCAGATGCCACTGTTCATTCTGTGCTGACTGTGTTGCTGCGCAGCAGAGAGCAGGCTCTGGACTGATTCCATTCAAATGCTTTTCCTGTATGAACGTGAGCAGTGAAAGCAACGATGGAGTCACCAGTGTAAAAGGGATTGTGTGCTGAACAGGTCCAGCACCAGCTTTCAATCCTGGCTCTTCTGCTGTGGGAGCAGAGGCCAAACGTTCGTGCTGTACTAACTGTGCTGCTGGGCAGCTGAGAGACACCACCTGAGAATTTGGATTCAAATGGACTTTTAGGTATGAAGCCGAGGAGAGACTGCAATGATGGTGACCCCGTTGCAAAGCTGCTTGTGTGCTGAAGAAGCAGAGCACTAGCTTTCCCTGCTGCTCCTTCTGCCGTGTGAGCAGATGAGACTGTTCATTCTGTGCTGACTGTGTTGCTGCGCAGCAGAGAGCAGCCTCTGGACTGATTCCATTCAAATGCTTTTCCTGTATGAATGTGAGCAGTGAAAGCAACGATGGAGGCACCAATGTAAAGGTGATTGGGTGCTGAACAGGTCCAGCACCAGCTTTCAATCCTGGCTCTTCTGCTGTGGGAGCAGAGGCCAAACGTTCGTGCTGTACTCACTGTGCTGCTGGGCAGCTGAGACGGCTTGAGAATTTGGATTCAAATGGACTTTTAGGTATGAAACCGAGGAGAGACTGCAATGATGGTGACCCCCTTGCAAAGCTGCTTGTGTGCTGAAGAAGCAGAGCACTAGCTTTCCCTGCTGCTCCTTCTGCCGTGTGAGCAGATGCCACTGTTCATTCTGTGTTGACTGTGTTCCTGCACAGCAGAGAGCAGCCTCTGGACTGATTCCATTCAAATGCTTTTCCTGTATGAATGTGAGCAGTGAAAGCAACGATGGAGGCACCAATGTAAAGGTGATTGTGTGCTGAACAGGTCCAGCACCAGCTTTCAATCCTGGCTCTTCTGCTGTGGGAGCAGAGGCCAAACGTTAGTGCTGTACTAACTGTGCTGCTGGGCAGCTGAGAGACACCACCTGAGAATTTGGATTCAAATGGACTTTTAGGTATGAACCCGAGGAGAGACTGCAATGATGGTGATCCCGTTGCAAAGCTGCTTGTGTGCTGAAGAGACACAGCACTAGCTTTCCCTGCTGGTCCTTCTGCCGTGTGAGCAGATGCCCCTGTTCATTCTGTGCTGTGTTGCTGCCAGCAGGGAGCAGGCTCTGGACTGATTCTATTCAAATGCTTTTCCTGTACGAGTGTTAGCAGTGAAAGCAACGATGGATGCACCAATGTAAAGGGGATTGGGTGCTGAACAGGTCCAGCACCAGCTTTCAATCCTGGCTCTTCTGCTGTGGGAGCAGAGGCCAAACGTTCGTGCTGTACTAACTGTGCTGCTGGGCAGCTGAGAGACACCACCTGAGAATTTGGATTCAAATGGACTTTTAGGTATGAAACCGAGGAGAGACTGCAATGATGGTGACCCCGTTGCAAAGCTGCTTGTGTGCTGAAGAAGCAGAGCACTAGCTTTCCCTGCTGCTCCTTCTGCCGTGTGAGCAGATGCCACTGTTCATTCTGTGCTGACTGTGTTGCTGCGCAGCAGAGAGCAGCCTCTGGACTGATTCCATTCAAATGCTTTTCCTGTATGAAAGTGAGCAGTGAAAGCAACGATGAATGCACCAATGTAAAAGGGATTGTGTGCTGAACAGGTCCAGCACCAGCTTTCAATCCTGGCTCTTCAGCTGTGGGAGCAGATGCCAAACGTTCGTGCAGTACTCACTGTGCTGCTGGGCAGCTGAGACCGCTTGAGAATTTTGATTCAAATGGACTTTTAGGTATGAACCCGAGGAGAGACTGCAATGATGGTGACCCCGTTGCAAAGCTGCTTGTGTGCTGAAGAGACACAGCACTAGCTTTCCCTGCTGGTCCTTCTGCCGTGTGAGCAGGTGCCCCTGTTCATTCTGTGCTGTGTTGCTGCCAGCAGGGAGCAGGCTCTGGACTGATTCTATTCAAATGCTTTTCCTGTACGAGTGTTAGCAGTGAAAGCAACGATGGATGCACCAATGTAAAGGGGATTGTGTGCTGAACAGGTCCAGCACCAGGTTTCAATCCTTGCTCTTCTGCTGTGGGAGCAGATGCCAAACGTTCGTGCAGTACTCACTGTGCTGCTGGGCAGCTGAGACCGCTTGAGAATTTGGATTCAAATGGACTTTTAGGTATGAAACCGAGGAGAGACTGCAATGATGGTGACCCCGTTGCAAAGCTGCTTGTGTGCAGAAGAAGCAGAGCACTAGCTTTCCCTGCTGCTCCTTCTGCCGTGTGAGCAGATGCCACTGTTCATTCTGTGCTGACTGTGTTCCTGCGCAGCAGAGAGCAGGCTCTGGACTGATTCCATTCAAATGCTTTTCCTGTATGAACGTGAGCAGTGAAAGCAACGATGGAGTCACCAGTGTAAAAGGGATTGTGTGCTGAACAGGTCCAGCACCAGCTTTCAATCCTGGCTCTTCTGCTGTGGGAGCAGAGGCCAAACGTTCGTGCTGTACTAACTGTGCTGCTGGGCAGCTGAGAGACACCACCTGAGAATTTGGATTCAAATGGACTTTTAGGTATGAAGCCGAGGAGAGACTGCAATGATGGTGACCCCGTTGCAAAGCTGCTTGTGTGCTGAAGAAGCAGAGCACTAGCTTTCCCTGCTGCTCCTTCTGCCGTGTGAGCAGATGCCACTGTTCATTCTGTGCTGACTGTGTTGCTGCGCAGCAGAGAGCAGCCTCTGGACTGATTCCATTCAAATGCTTTTCCTGTATGAATGTGAGCAGTGAAAGCAACGATGGAGGCACCAATGTAAAGGTGATTGTGTGCTGAACAGGTCCAGGACCAGCTTTCAATCCTGGCTCTTCTGCTGTGGGAGCAGAGGCCAAACGTTCGTGCTGTACTCACTGTGCTGCTGGGCAGCTGAGACGGCTTGAGAATTTGGATTCAAATGGACTTTTAGGTATGAAACCGAGGAGAGACTGCAATGATGGTGACCCCCTTGCAAAGCTGCTTGTGTGCTGAAGAAGCAGAGCACTAGCTTTCCCTGCTGCTCCTTCTGCCGTGTGAGCAGATGCCACTGTTCATTCTGTGTTGACTGTGTTCCTGCACAGCAGAGAGCAGCCTCTGGACTGATTCCATTCAAATGCTTTTCCTGTATGAATGTGAGCAGTGAAAGCAACGATGGAGGCACCAATGTAAAGGTGATTGTGTGCTGAACAGGTCCAGCACCAGCTTTCAATCCTGGCTCTTCTGCTGTGGGAGCAGAGGCCAAACGTTAGTGCTGTACTAACTGTGCTGCTGGGCAGCTGAGAGACACCACCTGAGAATTTGGATTCAAATGGACTTTTAGGTATGAACCCGAGGAGAGACTGCAATGATGGTGATCCCGTTGCAAAGCTGCTTGTGTGCTGAAGAGACACAGCACTAGCTTTCCCTGCTGGTCCTTCTGCCGTGTGAGCAGATGCCCCTGTTCATTCTGTGCTGTGTTGCTGCCAGCAGGGAGCAGGCTCTGGACTGATTCTATTCAAATGCTTTTCCTGTACGAGTGTTAGCAGTGAAAGCAACGATGGATGCACCAATGTAAAGGGGATTGGGTGCTGAACAGGTCCAGCACCAGCTTTCAATCCTGGCTCTTCTGCTGTGGGAGCAGAGGCCAAACGTTCGTGCTGTACTAACTGTGCTGCTGGGCAGCTGAGAGACACCACCTGAGAATTTGGATTCAAATGGAGTTTTAGGTATGAAACCGAGGAGAGACTGCAATGATGGTGACCCCGTTGCAAAGCTGCTTGTGTGCTGAAGAAGCAGAGCACTAGCTTTCCCTGCTGCTCCTTCTGCCGTGTGAGCAGATGCCACTGTTCATTCTGTGCTGACTGTGTTGCTGCGCAGCAGAGAGCAGCCTCTGGACTGATTCCATTCAAATGCTTTTCCTGTATGAAAGTGAGCAGTGAAAGCAACGATGAATGCACCAATGTAAAAGGGATTGTGTGCTGAACAGGTCCAGCACCAGCTTTCAATCCTGGCTCTTCTGCTGTGGGAGCAGATGCCAAACGTTCGTGCAGTACTCACTGTGCTGCTGGGCAGCTGAGACCGCTTGAGAATTTTGATTCAAATGGACTTTTAGGTATGAACCCGAGGAGAGACTGCAATGATGGTGACCCCGTTGCAAAGCTGCTTGTGTGCTGAAGAGACACAGCACTAGCTTTCCCTGCTGGTCCTTCTGCCGTGTGAGCAGGTGCCCCTGTTCATTCTGTGCTGTGTTGCTGCCAGCAGGGAGCAGGCTCTGGACTGATTCTATTCAAATGCTTTTCCTGTACGAGTGTTAGCAGTGAAAGCAACGATGGATGCACCAATGTAAAGGGGATTGTGTGCTGAACAGGTCCAGCACCAGGTTTCAATCCTTGCTCTTCTGCTGTGGGAGCAGATGCCAAACGTTCGTGCAGTACTCACTGTGCTGCTGGGCAGCTGAGACCGCTTGAGAATTTGGATTCAAATGGACTTTTAGGTATGAAACCGAGGAGAGACTGCAATGATGGTGACCCCGTTGCAAAGCTTCTTGTGTGCAGAAGAAGCAGAGCACTAGCTTTCCCTGCTGCTCCTTCTGCCGTGTGAGCAGATGCCACTGTTCATTCTGTGCTGACTGTGTTCCTGCGCAGCAGAGAGCAGGCTCTGGACTGATTCCATTCAAATGCTTTTCCTGTATGAACGTGAGCAGTGAAAGCAACGATGGAGTCACCAGTGTAAAAGGGATTGTGTGCTGAACAGGTCCATCACCAGCTTTCAATCCTGGCTCTTCTGCTGTGGGAGCAGAGGCCAAACGTTCGTGCTGTACTAACTGTGCTGCTGGGCAGCTGAGAGACACCACCTGAGAATTTGGATTCAAATGGACTTTTAGGTATGAACCCGAGGAGAGACTGCAATGATGGTGACCCCGTTGCAAAGCTGCTTGTGTGCTGAAGAAGCAGAGCACTAGCTTTCCCTGCTGCTCCTTCTGCCGTGTGAGCAGATGCCACTGTTCATTCTGTGCTGACTGTGTTGCTGCGCAGCAGAGAGCAGCCTCTGGACTGATTCCATTCAAATGCTTTTCCTGTATGAAAGTGAGCAGTGAAAGCAACGATGAATGCACCAATGTAAAAGGGATTGTGTGCTGAACAGGTCCAGCACCAGCTTTCAATCCTGTCTCTTCTGCTGTGGGAGCAGAGGCCAAAGGTTCGTGCTGTACTAACTGTGCTGCTGGGCAGCTGAGAGACACCACCTGAGAATTTTGATTCAAATGGACTTTTAGGTATGAACCCGAGGAGAGACTGCAATGATGGTGACCCCGTTGCAAAGCTGCTTGTGTGCTGAAGAAGCAGAGCACTAGCTTTCCCTGCTGCTCTTCTGCCGTGTGAGCAGATGCCACTGTTCATTCTGTGCTGTGTTGCTGCCAGCAGGGAGCAGGCTCTGGACGGATTCTATTCAAATGCTTTTCCTGTATGAGTGTTAGCAGTGAAAGCAACGATGGAGGCACCAATGTAAAGGGGATTGTGTGCTGAACAGGTCCAGCACCAGCTTTCAATCCTGGCTCTTCTGCTGTGGGAGCAGAGGCCAAACGTTCGTGCTGTACTCACTGTGCTGCTGGGCAGCTGAGCGACACCACCTGAGAATTTGGATTCAAATGGACTTTTAGGTAGGAAACAGGGGAGAGACTGCAATGATGGTGACCCCGTTGCAAAGCTGCTTGTGTGCTGAAGAAGCAGAGCACTAGCTTTCCCTGCTGCTCCTTCTGCCGTGTGAGCAGATGCCACTGTTCATTCTGTGCTGACTGTGTTGCTGCGCAGCAGAGAGCAGCCTCAGGACTGATTCTATTCAAATGCTTTTCCTGTACGAGTGTTAGCAGTGAAAGCAACGATGGATGCACCAATGTAAAGGGGATTGTGTGCTGAACAGGTCCAGCACCAGCTTTCAATCCTGGCTCTTCTGCTGTGGGAGCAGAGGCCAAACGTTCGTGCTGTACTAACTGTGCTGCTGGGCAGCTGAGCGACACCACCTGAGAATTTGGATTCAAAAGGACTTTTAGGTATGAAGCCGAGGAGAGACTGCAATGATGGTGACCCCGTTGCAAAGCTGCTTGTGTGCTGAAGAAGCAGAGCACTAGCTTTCCCTGCTGCTCCTTCTGCCGTGTGAGCAGATGCCACTGTTCATTCTGTGCTGACTGTGTTGCTGCGCAGCAGAGAGCAGCCTCTGGACTGATTCCATTCAAATGCTTTTCCTGTATGAAAGTGAGCAGTGAAAGCAACGATGAATGCACCAATGTAAAAGGGATTGTGTGCTGAACAGGTCCAGCACCAGCTTTCAATCCTGGCTCTTCTGCTGTGGGAGCAGAGGCCAAACGTTCGTGCTGTACTAACTGTGCTGCTGGGCAGCTGAGCGACACCACCTGAGAATTCGGATTCAAAAGGACTTTTAGGTATGAAGCCGAGGAGAGACTGCAATGATGGTGACCCCGTTGCAAAGCTGCTTGTGTGCTGAAGAAGCAGAGCACTAGCTTTCCCTGCTGCTCCTTCTGCCGTGTGAGCAGATGCCACTGTTCATTCTGTGCTGACAGTGTTGCTGCGCAGCAGAGAGCAGCCTCTGGACTGATTCCATTCAAATGCTTTTCCTGTATGAATGTGAGCAGTGAAAGCAACGATGGAGGCACCAATGTAAAGGTGATTGTGTGCTGAACAGGTCCAGGACCAGCTTTCAATCCTGGCTCTTCTGCTGTGGGAGCAGAGGCCAAAGGTTCGTGCTGTACTAACTGTGCTGCTGGGCAGCTGAGAGACACCACCTGAGAATTTGGATTCAAATGGACTTTTAGGTATGAAACCGAGGAGAGACTGCAATGATGGTGACCCCGTTGCAAAGCTGCTTGTGTGCTGAAGAAGCAGAGCACTAGCTTTCCCTGCTGCTCTTCTGCCGTGTGAGCAGATGCCACTGTTCATTCTGTGCTGACTGTGTTGCTGCCAGCAGGGAGCAGCCTCAGGACTGATTCTATTCAAATGCTTTTCCTGTACGAGTGTTAGCAGTGAAAGCAACGATGAATGCACCAATGTAAAGGGGATTGTGTGCTGAACAGGTCCAGCACCAGCTTTCAATCCTTGCTCTTCTGCTGTGGGAGCAGAGGCCAAACGTTCGTGCTGTACTCACTGTGCTGCTGGGCAGCTGAGACCGCTTGAGAATTTGGATTCAAATGGACTTTTAGGTATGAACCCGAGGAGAGACTGCAATGATGGTGACCCCGTTGCAAAGCTGCTTGTGTGCTGAAGAAGCAGAGCACTAGCTTTCCCTGCTGCTCCTTCTGCCGTGTGAGCAGATGCCACTGTTCATTCTGTGCTGACTGTGTTCCTGCGCAGCAGAGAGCAGGCTCTGGACTGATTCCATTCAAATGCTTTTCCTGTATGAAAGTGAGCAGTGAAAGCAACGATGGAGGCACCAATGTAAAGGGGATTGTGTGCTGAACAGGTCCAGCACCAGCTTTCAATCCTGGCTCTTCTGCTGTGGGAGCAGAGGCCAAACGTTCGTGCTGTACTAACTGTGCTGCTGGGCAGCTGAGCGACACCCCCTGAGAATTCGGATTCAAAAGGACTTTTAGGTATGAAGCCGAGGAGAGACTGCAATGATGGTGACCCCGTTGCAAAGCTGCTTGTGTGCTGAAGAGACACAGCACTAGCTTTCCCTGCTGGTCCTTCTGCCGTGTGAGCAGGTGCCCCTGTTCATTCTGTGCTGTGTTGCTGCCAGCAGGGAGCAGGCTCTGGACTGATTCTATTCAAATGCTTTTCCTGTACGAGTGTTAGCAGTGAAAGCAACGATGGATGCACCAATGTAAAGGGGATTGTGTGCTGAACAGGTCCAGCACCAGGTTTCAATCCTTGCTCTTCTGCTGTGGGAGCAGATGCCAAACGTTCGTGCAGTACTCACTGTGCTGCTGGGCAGCTGAGACCGCTTGAGAATTTGGATTCAAATGGACTTTTAGGTATGAAACCGAGGAGAGACTGCAATGATGGTGACCCCGTTGCAAAGCTGCTTGTGTGCTGAAGAAGCAGAGCACTAGCTTTCCCTGCTGCTCCTTCTGCCGTGTGAGCAGATGCCACTGTTCATTCTGTGCTGACTGTGTTCCTGCGCAGCAGAGAGCAGCCTCTGGACTGATTCTGTTCAAATGCTTTTCCTGTATGAAAGTGAGCAGTGAAAGCAACGATGAATGCACCAATGTAAAAGGGATTGTGTGCTGAACAGGTCCATCACCAGCTTTCAATCCTGGCTCTTCTGCTGTGGGAGCAGAGGCCAAAGGTTCGTGCTGTACTAACTGTGCTGCTGGGCAGCTGAGAGACACCACCTGAGAATTTGGATTCAAATGGACTTTTAGGTATGAAACCGAGGAGAGACTGCAATGATGGTGACCCCGTTGCAAAGCTGCTTGTGTGCTGAAGAAGCAGAGCACTAGCTTTCCCTGCTGCTCCTTCTGCCGTGTGAGCAGATGCCACTGTTCATTCTGTGCTGACTGTGTTGCTGCGCAGCAGAGAGCAGCCTCTGGACTGATTCCATTCAAATGCTTTTCCTGTATGAAAGTGAGCAGTGAAAGCAACGATGAATGCACCAATGTAAAAGGGATTGTGTGCTGAACAGGTCCAGCACCATCTTTCAATCCTGGCTCTTCTGCTGTGGGAGCAGAGGCCAAACGTTCGTGCTGTACTAACTGTGCTGCTGGGCAGCTGAGCGACACCACCTGAGAATTCGGATTCAAAAGGACTTTTAGGTATGAACCCGAGGAGAGACTGCAATGATGGTGACCCCGTTGCAAAGCTGCTTGTGTGCTGAAGAGACACAGCACTAGCTTTCCCTGCTGGTCCTTCTGCCGTGTGAGCAGGTGCCCCTGTTCATTCTGTGCTGTGTTGCTGCCAGCAGGGAGCAGGCTCTGGACTGATTCTATTCAAATGCTTTTCCTGTACGAGTGTTAGCAGTGAAAGCAACGATGGATGCACCAATGTAAAGGGGATTGTGTGCTGAACAGGTCCAGCACCAGGTTTCAATCCTTGCTCTTCTGCTGTGGGAGCAGATGCCAAACGTTCGTGCAGTACTCACTGTGCTGCTGGGCAGCTGAGACCGCTTGAGAATTTGGATTCAAATGGACTTTTAGGTATGAAACCGAGGAGAGACTGCAATGATGGTGACCCCGTTGCAAAGCTGCTTGTGTGCAGAAGAAGCAGAGCACTAGCTTTCCCTGCTGCTCCTTCTGCCGTGTGAGCAGATGCCACTGTTCATTCTGTGCTGACTGTGTTCCTGCGCAGCAGAGAGCAGGCTCTGGACTGATTCCATTCAAATGCTTTTCCTGTATGAACGTGAGCAGTGAAAGCAACGATGGAGTCACCAGTGTAAAAGGGATTGTGTGCTGAACAGGTCCAGCACCAGCTTTCAATCCTGGCTCTTCTGCTGTGGGAGCAGAGGCCAAAGGTTCGTGCTGTACTAACTGTGCTGCTGGGCAGCTGAGAGACACCACCTGAGAATTTGGATTCAAATGGACTTTTAGGTATGAAGCCGAGGAGAGACTGCAATGATGGTGACCCCGTTGCAAAGCTGCTTGTGTGCTGAAGAAGCAGAGCACTAGCTTTCCCTGCTGCTCCTTCTGCCGTGTGAGCAGATGCCACTGTTCATTCTGTGCTGACTGTGTTGCTGCGCAGCAGAGAGCAGCCTCTGGACTGATTCCATTCAAATGCTTTTCCTGTATGAATGTGAGCAGTGAAAGCAACGATGGAGGCACCAATGTAAAGGTGATTGTGTGCTGAACAGGTCCAGGACCAGCTTTCAATCCTGGCTCTTCTGCTGTGGGAGCAGAGGCCAAACGTTCGTGCTGTACTCACTGTGCTGCTGGGCAGCTGAGACCGCTTGAGAATTTGGATTCAAATGGACTTTTAGGTATGAAACCGAGGAGAGACTGCAATGATGGTGACCCCCTTGCAAAGCTGCTTGTGTGCTGAAGAAGCAGAGCACTAGCTTTCCCTGCTGCTCCTTCTGCCGTGTGAGCAGATGCCACTGTTCATTCTGTGTTGACTGTGTTCCTGCACAGCAGAGAGCAGCCTCTGGACTGATTCCATTCAAATGCTTTTCCTGTATGAATGTGAGCAGTGAAAGCAACGATGGAGGCACCAATGTAAAGGTGATTGTGTGCTGAACAGGTCCAGCACCAGCTTTCAATCCTGGCTCTTCTGCTGTGGGAGCAGAGGCCAAACGTTCGTGCTGTACTAACTGTGCTGCTGGGCAGCTGAGAGACACCACCTGAGAATTTGGATTCAAATGGACTTTTAGGTATGAACCCGAGGAGAGACTGCAATGATGGTGATCCCGTTGCAAAGCTGCTTGTGTGCTGAAGAGACACAGCACTAGCTTTCCCTGCTGGTCCTTCTGCCGTGTGAGCAGATGCCCCTGTTCATTCTGTGCTGTGTTGCTGCCAGCAGGGAGCAGGCTCTGGACTGATTCTATTCAAATGCTTTTCCTGTACGAGTGTTAGCAGTGAAAGCAACGATGGATGCACCAATGTAAAGGGGATTGGGTGCTGAACAGGTCCAGCACCAGCTTTCAATCCTGGCTCTTCTGCTGTGGGAGCAGAGGCCAAACGTTCGTGCTGTACTAACTGTGCTGCTGGGCAGCTGAGAGACACCACCTGAGAATTTGGATTCAAATGGACTTTTAGGTATGAAACCGAGGAGAGACTGCAATGATGGTGACCCCGTTGCAAAGCTGCTTGTGTGCTGAAGAAGCAGAGCACTAGCTTTCCCTGCTGCTCCTTCTGCCGTGTGAGCAGATGCCACTGTTCATTCTGTGCTGACTGTGTTGCTGCGCAGCAGAGAGCAGCCTCTGGACTGATTCCATTCAAATGCTTTTCCTGTATGAAAGTGAGCAGTGAAAGCAACGATGAATGCACCAATGTAAAAGGGATTGTGTGCTGAACAGGTCCAGCACCAGCTTTCAATCCTGGCTCTTCTGCTGTGGGAGCAGATGCCAAACGTTCGTGCAGTACTCACTGTGCTGCTGGGCAGCTGAGACCGCTTGAGAATTTTGATTCAAATGGACTTTTAGGTATGAACCCGAGGAGAGACTGCAATGATGGTGACCCCGTTGCAAAGCTGCTTGTGTGCTGAAGAGACACAGCACTAGCTTTCCCTGCTGGTCCTTCTGCCGTGTGAGCAGGTGCCCCTGTTCATTCTGTGCTGTGTTGCTGCCAGCAGGGAGCAGGCTCTGGACTGATTCTATTCAAATGCTTTTCCTGTACGAGTGTTAGCAGTGAAAGCAACGATGGATGCACCAATGTAAAGGGGATTGTGTGCTGAACAGGTCCAGCACCAGGTTTCAATCCTTGCTCTTCTGCTGTGGGAGCAGATGCCAAACGTTCGTGCAGTACTCACTGTGCTGCTGGGCAGCTGAGACCGCTTGAGAATTTGGATTCAAATGGACTTTTAGGTATGAAACCGAGGAGAGACTGCAATGATGGTGACCCCGTTGCAAAGCTGCTTGTGTGCAGAAGAAGCAGAGCACTAGCTTTCCCTGCTGCTCCTTCTGCCGTGTGAGCAGATGCCACTGTTCATTCTGTGCTGACTGTGTTCCTGCGCAGCAGAGAGCAGGCTCTGGACTGATTCCATTCAAATGCTTTTCCTGTATGAACGTGAGCAGTGAAAGCAACGATGGAGTCACCAGTGTAAAAGGGATTGTGTGCTGAACAGGTCCAGCACCAGCTTTCAATCCTGGCTCTTCTGCTGTGGGAGCAGAGGCCAAACGTTCGTGCTGTACTAACTGTGCTGCTGGGCAGCTGAGAGACACCACCTGAGAATTTGGATTCAAATGGACTTTTAGGTATGAACCCGAGGAGAGACTGCAATGATGGTGACCCCGTTGCAAAGCTGCTTGTGTGCTGAAGAAGCAGAGCACTAGCTTTCCCTGCTGCTCCTTCTGCCGTGTGAGCAGATGCCACTGTTCATTCTGTGCTGACTGTGTTGCTGCGCAGCAGAGAGCAGCCTCTGGACTGATTCCATTCAAATGCTTTTCCTGTATGAAAGTGAGCAGTGAAAGCAACGATGAATGCACCAATGTAAAAGGGATTGTGTGCTGAACAGGTCCAGCACCAGCTTTCAATCCTGTCTCTTCTGCTGTGGGAGCAGAGGCCAAAGGTTCGTGCTGTACTAACTGTGCTGCTGGGCAGCTGAGAGACACCACCTGAGAATTTGGATTCAAATGGACTTTTAGGTAGGAAACCGAGGAGAGACTGCAATGATGGTGACCCCGTTGCAAAGCTGCTTGTGTGCTGAAGAAGCAGAGCACTAGCTTTCCCTGCTGCTCTTCTGCCGTGTGAGCAGATGCCACTGTTCATTCTGTGCTGTGTTGCTGCCAGCAGGGAGCAGGCTCTGGACGGATTCTATTCAAATGCTTTTCCTGTATGAGTGTTAGCAGTGAAAGCAACGATGGAGGCACCAATGTAAAGGGGATTGTGTGCTGAACAGGTCCAGCACCAGCTTTCAATCCTGGCTCTTCTGCTGTGGGAGCAGAGGCCAAACGTTCGTGCTGTACTCACTGTGCTGCTGGGCAGCTGAGCGACACCACCTGAGAATTTGGATTCAAATGGACTTTTAGGTAGGAAACAGGGGAGAGACTGCAATGATGGTGACCCCGTTGCAAAGCTGCTTGTGTGCTGAAGAAGCAGAGCACTAGCTTTCCCTGCTGCTCCTTCTGCCGTGTGAGCAGATGCCACTGTTCATTCTGTGCTGACTGTGTTGCTGCGCAGCAGAGAGCAGCCTCAGGACTGATTCTATTCAAATGCTTTTCCTGTACGAGTGTTAGCAGTGAAAGCAACGATGGATGCACCAATGTAAAGGGGATTGTGTCCTGAACAGGTCCAGCACCAGCTTTCAATCCTGGCTCTTCTGCTGTGGGAGCAGAGGCCAAACGTTCGTGCTGTACTAACTGTGCTGCTGGGCAGCTGAGCGACACCACCTGAGAATTTGGATTCAAAAGGACTTTTAGGTATGAAGCCGAGGAGAGACTGCAATGATGGTGACCCCGTTGCAAAGCTGCTTGTGTGCTGAAGAAGCAGAGCACTAGCTTTCCCTGCTGCTCCTTCTGCCGTGTGAGCAGATGCCACTGTTCATTCTGTGCTGACTGTGTTGCTGCGCAGCAGAGAGCAGCCTCTGGACTGATTCCATTCAAATGCTTTTCCTGTATGAAAGTGAGCAGTGAAAGCAACGATGAATGCACCAATGTAAAAGGGATTGTGTGCTGAACAGGTCCAGCACCAGCTTTCAATCCTGGCTCTTCTGCTGTGGGAGCAGAGGCCAAACGTTCGTGCTGTACTAACTGTGCTGCTGGGCAGCTGAGCGACACCACCTGAGAATTCGGATTCAAAAGGACTTTTAGGTATGAAGCCGAGGAGAGACTGCAATGATGGTGACCCCGTTGCAAAGCTGCTTGTGTGCTGAAGAAGCAGAGCACTAGCTTTCCCTGCTGC
This sequence comes from Pezoporus flaviventris, assembly GCF_033815535.1. Taxonomy (NCBI): domain Eukaryota; kingdom Metazoa; phylum Chordata; class Aves; order Psittaciformes; family Psittacidae; genus Pezoporus; species Pezoporus flaviventris. Next base: position 405,534 of record NW_026892748.1, on the reverse strand, counting down.
TCCTTCTGCCGTGTGAGCAGATGCCACTGTTCATTCTGTGCTGACAGTGTTGCTGCGCAGCAGAGAGCAGCCTCTGGACTGATTCCATTCAAATGCTTTTCCTGTATGAATGTGAGCAGTGAAAGCAACGATGGAGGCACCAATGTAAAGGTGATTGTGTGCTGAACAGGTCCAGGACCAGCTTTCAATCCTGGCTCTTCTGCTGTGGGAGCAGAGGCCAAACGTTCGTGCTGTACTCACTGTGCTGCTGGGCAGCTGAGACGGCTTGAGAATTTGGATTCAAATGGACTTTTAGGTATGAAACCGAGGAGAGACTGCAATGATGGTGACCCCCTTGCAAAGCTGCTTGTGTGCTGAAGAAGCAGAGCACTAGCTTTCCCTGCTGCTCCTTCTGCCGTGTGAGCAGATGCCACTGTTCATTCTGTGTTGACTGTGTTCCTGCACAGCAGAGAGCAGCCTCTGGACTGATTCCATTCAAATGCTTTTCCTGTATGAATGTGAGCAGTGAAAGCAACGATGGAGGCACCAATGTAAAGGTGATTGTGTGCTGAACAGGTCCAGCACCAGCTTTCAATCCTGGCTCTTCTGCTGTGGGAGCAGAGGCCAAAGGTTCGTGCTGTACTAACTGTGCTGCTGGGCAGCTGAGAGACACCACCTGAGAATTTGGATTCAAATGGACTTTTAGGTATGAAACCGAGGAGAGACTGCAATGATGGTGACCCCGTTGCAAAGCTGCTTGTGTGCTGAAGAAGCAGAGCACTAGCTTTCCCTGCTGCTCTTCTGCCGTGTGAGCAGATGCCACTGTTCATTCTGTGCTGACTGTGTTGCTGCCAGCACCGAGCAGCCTTAGGACTGATTCTATTCAAATGCTTTTCCTGTACGAGTGTTAGCAGTGAAAGCAACGATGAATGCACCAATGTAAAGGGGATTGTGTGCTGAACAGGTCCAGCACCAGCTTTCAATCCTTGCTCTTCTGCTGTGGGAGCAGAGGCCAAACGTTCGTGCTGTACTCACTGTGCTGCTGGGCAGCTGAGACCGCTTGAGAATTTGGATTCAAATGGACTTTTAGGTATGAACCCGAGGAGAGACTGCAATGATGGTGACCCCGTTGCAAAGCTGCTTGTGTGCTGAAGAAGCAGAGCACTAGCTTTCCCTGCTGCTCCTTCTGCCGTGTGAGCAGATGCCACTGTTCATTCTGTGCTGACTGTGTTCCTGCGCAGCAGAGAGCAGGCTCTGGACTGATTCTATTCAAATGCTTTTCCTGTATGAAAGTGAGCAGTGAAAGCAACGATGGAGGCACCAATGTAAAGGGGATTGTGTGCTGAACAGGTCCAGCACCAGCTTTCAATCCTGGCTCTTCTGCTGTGGGAGCAGAGGCCAAACGTTCGTGCTGTACTAACTGTGCTGCTGGGCAGCTGAGCGACACCACCTGAGAATTCGGATTCAAAAGGACTTTTAGGTATGAAGCCGAGGAGAGACTGCAATGATGGTGACCCCGTTGCAAAGCTGCTTGTGTGCTGAAGAGACACAGCACTAGCTTTTGCTGCTGGTCCTTCTGCCGTGTGAGCAGGTGCCCCTGTTCATTCTGTGCTGTGTTGCTGCCAGCAGGGAGCAGGCTCTGGACTGATTCTATTCAAATGCTTTTCCTGTACGAGTGTTAGCAGTGAAAGCAACGATGGATGCACCAATGTAAAGGGGATTGTGTGCTGAACAGGTCCAGCACCAGGTTTCAATCCTTGCTCTTCTGCTGTGGGAGCAGATGCCAAACGTTCGTGCAGTACTCACTGTGCTGCTGGGCAGCTGAGACCGCTTGAGAATTTGGATTCAAATGGACTTTTAGGTATGAAACCGAGGAGAGACTGCAATGATGGTGACCCCGTTGCAAAGCTGCTTGTGTGCAGAAGAAGCAGAGCACTAGCTTTCCCTGCTGCTCCTTCTGCCAGTGTGAGCAGATAACACTGTTCATTCTGTGCTGACTGTGTTCCTGCGCAGCAGAGAGCAGGCTCTGGACTGATTCCATTCAAATGTTTTTCCTGTATGAACGTGAGCAGTGAAAGCAACGATGGAGGCACCAGTGTAAAAGGGATTGTGTGCTGAACAGGTCCAGCACCAGCTTTCAATCCTGGCTCTTCTGCTGTGGGAGCAGAGGCCAAACGTTCGTGCTGTACTAACTGTGCTGCTGGGCAGCTGAGAGACACCACCTGAGAATTTGGATTCAAATGGACTTTTAGGTATGAACCCGAGGAGAGACTGCAATGATGGTGACCCCGTTGCAAAGCTGCTTGTGTGCTGAAGAGACACAGCACTAGCTTTCCCTGCTGGTCCTTCTGCCGTGTGAGCAGATGCCCCTGTTCATTCTGTGCTGTGTTGCTGCCAGCAGGGAGCAGGCTCTGGACTGATTCTATTCAAATGCTTTTCCTGTACGAGTGTTAGCAGTGAAAGCAACGATGGATGCACCAATGTAAAGGGGATTGTGTGCTGAACAGGTCCAGCACCAGGTTTCAATCCTTGCTCTTCTGCTGTGGGAGCAGATGCCAAACGTTCGTGCAGTACTCACTGTGCTGCTGGGCAGCTGAGACCGCTTGAGAATTTGGATTCAAATGGACTTTTAGGTATGAAACCGAGGAGAGACTGCAATGATGGTGACCCCGTTGCAAAGCTGCTTGTGTGCAGAAGAAGCAGAGCACTAGCTTTCCCTGCTGCTCCTTCTGCCAGTGTGAGCAGATAACACTGTTCATTCTGTGCTGACTGTGTTCCTGCGCAGCAGAGAGCAGGCTCTGGACTGATTCCATTCAAATGCTTTTCCTGTATGAAAGTGAGCAGTGAAAGCAACGATGGAGGCACCAATGTAAAGGGGATTGTGTGCTGAACAGGTCCAGCACCAGCTTTCAATCCTGGCTCTTCTGCTGTGGGAGCAGAGGCCAAACGTTCGTGCTGTACTAACTGTGCTGCTGGGCAGCTGAGCGACACCACCTGAGAATTCGGATTCAAAAGGACTTTTAGGTATGAAGCCGAGGAGAGACTGCAATGATGGTGACCCCGTTGCAAAGCTGCTTGTGTGCTGAAGAGACACAGCACTAGCTTTCCCTGCTGGTCCTTCTGCCGTGTGAGCAGGTGCCCCTGTTCATTCTGTGCTGTGTTGCTGCCAGCAGGGAGCAGGCTCTGGACTGATTCTATTCAAATGCTTTTCCTGTACGAGTGTTAGCAGTGAAAGCAACGATGGATGCACCAATGTAAAGGGGATTGTGTGCTGAACAGGTCCAGCACCAGGTTTCAATCCTTGCTCTTCTGCTGTGGGAGCAGATGCCAAACGTTCGTGCAGTACTCACTGTGCTGCTGGGCAGCTGAGACCGCTTGAGAATTTGGATTCAAATGGACTTTTAGGTATGAAACCGAGGAGAGACTGCAATGATGGTGACCCCGTTGCAAAGCTGCTTGTGTGCAGAAGAAGCAGAGCACTAGCTTTCCCTGCTGCTCCTTCTGCCAGTGTGAGCAGATAACACTGTTCATTCTGTGCTGACTGTGTTCCTGCGCAGCAGAGAGCAGGCTCTGGACTGATTCCATTCAAATGTTTTTCCTGTATGAACGTGAGCAGTGAAAGCAACGATGGAGGCACCAGTGTAAAAGGGATTGTGTGCTGAACAGGTCCAGCACCAGCTTTCAATCCTGGCTCTTCTGCTGTGGGAGCAGAGGCCAAACGTTCGTGCTGTACTAACTGTGCTGCTGGGCAGCTGAGAGACACCACCTGAGAATTTGGATTCAAATGGACTTTTAGGTATGAACCCGAGGAGAGACTGCAATGATGGTGACCCCGTTGCAAAGCTGCTTGTGTGCTGAAGAGACACAGCACTAGCTTTCCCTGCTGGTCCTTCTGCCGTGTGAGCAGATGCCCCTGTTCATTCTGTGCTGTGTTGCTGCCAGCAGGGAGCAGGCTCTGGACTGATTCTATTCAAATGCTTTTCCTGTACGAGTGTTAGCAGTGAAAGCAACGATGGATGCACCAATGTAAAGGGGATTGTGTGCTGAACAGGTCCAGCACCAGGTTTCAATCCTTGCTCTTCTGCTGTGGGAGCAGATGCCAAACGTTCGTGCAGTACTCACTGTGCTGCTGGGCAGCTGAGACCGCTTGAGAATTTGGATTCAAATGGACTTTTAGGTATGAAACCGAGGAGAGACTGCAATGATGGTGACCCCGTTGCAAAGCTGCTTGTGTGCAGAAGAAGCAGAGCACTAGCTTTCCCTGCTGCTCCTTCTGCCAGTGTGAGCAGATAACACTGTTCATTCTGTGCTGACTGTGTTCCTGCGCAGCAGAGAGCAGGCTCTGGACTGATTCCATTCAAATGCTTTTCCTGTATGAACGTGAGCAGTGAAAGCAACGATGGATGCACCAATGTAAAGGGGATTGTGTGCTGAACAGGTCCATCACCAGCTTTCAATCCTGGCTCTTCTGCTGTGGGAGCAGAGGCCAAACGTTCGTGCTGTACTCACTGTGCTGCTGGGCAGCTGAGACGGCTTGAGAATTTGGATTCAAATGGACTTTTAGGTATGAAACCGAGGAGAGACTGCAATGATGGTGACCCCGTTGCAAAGCTGCTTGTGTGCTGAAGAAGCAGAGCACTAGCTTTCCCTGCTGCTCCTTCTGCCGTGTGAGCAGATGCCACTGTTCATTCTGTGCTGACTGTGTTCCTGCGCAGCAGAGAGCAGCCTCTGGACTGATTCTATTCAAATGCTTTTCCTGTATGAAAGTGAGCAGTGAAAGCAACGATGAATGCACCAATGTAAAAGGGATTGTGTGCTGAACAGGTCCATCACCAGCTTTCAATCCTGGCTCTTCTGCTGTGGGAGCAGAGGCCAAACGTTCGTGCTGTACTAACTGTGCTGCTGGGCAGCTGAGAGACACCACCTGAGAATTTGGATTCAAATGGACTTTTAGGTATGAAACCGAGGAGAGACTGCAATGATGGTGACCCCGTTGCAAAGCTGCTTGTGTGCTGAAGAAGCAGAGCACTAGCTTTCCCTGCTGCTCCTTCTGCCGTGTGAGCAGATGCCACTGTTCATTCTGTGCTGACTGTGTTGCTGCGCAGCAGAGAGCAGCCTCTGGACTGATTCCATTCAAATGTTTTTCCTGTATGAAAGTGAGCAGTGAAAGCAACGATGAATGCACCAATGTAAAAGGGATTGTGTGCTGAACAGGTCCAGCACCAGCTTTCAATCCTGGCTCTTCTGCTGTGGGAGCAGAGGCCAAAGGTTCGTGCTGTACTAACTGTGCTGCTGGGCAGCTGAGCGACACCACCTGAGAATTCGGATTCAAAAGGACTTTTAGGTATGAACCCGAGGAGAGACTGCAATGATGGTGACCCCGTTGCAAAGCTGCTTGTGTGCTGAAGAGACACAGCACTAGCTTTCCCTGCTGGTCCTTCTGCCGTGTGAGCAGGTGCCCCTGTTCATTCTGTGCTGTGTTGCTGCCAGCAGGGAGCAGGCTCTGGACTGATTCTATTCAAATGCTTTTCCTGTACGAGTGTTAGCAGTGAAAGCAACGATGGATGCACCAATGTAAAGGGGATTGTGTGCTGAACAGGTCCAGCACCAGGTTTCAATCCTTGCTCTTCTGCTGTGGGAGCAGATGCCAAACGTTCGTGCAGTACTCACTGTGCTGCTGGGCAGCTGAGACCGCTTGAGAATTTGGATTCAAATGGACTTTTAGGTATGAAACCGAGGAGAGACTGCAATGATGGTGACCCCGTTGCAAAGCTGCTTGTGTGCAGAAGAAGCAGAGCACTAGCTTTCCCTGCTGCTCCTTCTGCCGTGTGAGCAGATGCCACTGTTCATTCTGTGCTGACTGTGTTCCTGCGCAGCAGAGAGCAGGCTCTGGACTGATTCCATTCAAATGCTTTTCCTGTATGAACGTGAGCAGTGAAAGCAACGATGGAGTCACCAGTGTAAAAGGGATTGTGTGCTGAACAGGTCCAGCACCAGCTTTCAATCCTGGCTCTTCTGCTGTGGGAGCAGAGGCCAAACGTTCGTGCTGTACTAACTGTGCTGCTGGGCAGCTGAGAGACACCACCTGAGAATTTGGATTCAAATGGACTTTTAGGTATGAAGCCGAGGAGAGACTGCAATGATGGTGACCCCGTTGCAAAGCTGCTTGTGTGCTGAAGAAGCAGAGCACTAGCTTTCCCTGCTGCTCCTTCTGCCGTGTGAGCAGATGCCACTGTTCATTCTGTGCTGACTGTGTTGCTGCGCAGCAGAGAGCAGCCTCTGGACTGATTCCATTCAAATGCTTTTCCTGTATGAATGTGAGCAGTGAAAGCAACGATGGAGGCACCAATGTAAAGGTGATTGTGTGCTGAACAGGTCCAGGACCAGCTTTCAATCCTGGCTCTTCTGCTGTGGGAGCAGAGGCCAAACGTTCGTGCTGTACTCACTGTGCTGCTGGGCAGCTGAGACCGCTTGAGAATTTGGATTCAAATGGACTTTTAGGTATGAAACCGAGGAGAGACTGCAATGATGGTGACCCCCTTGCAAAGCTGCTTGTGTGCTGAAGAAGCAGAGCACTAGCTTTCCCTGCTGCTCCTTCTGCCGTGTGAGCAGATGCCACTGTTCATTCTGTGTTGACTGTGTTCCTGCACAGCAGAGAGCAGCCTCTGGACTGATTCCATTCAAATGCTTTTCCTGTATGAATGTGAGCAGTGAAAGCAACGATGGAGGCACCAATGTAAAGGTGATTGTGTGCTGAACAGGTCCATCACCAGCTTTCAATCCTGGCTCTTCTGCTGTGGAGCAGAGGCCAAACGTTCGTGCTGTACTCACTGTGCTGCTGGGCAGCTGAGACGGCTTGAGAATTTGGATTCAAATGGACTTTTAGGTATGAAACCGAGGAGAGACTGCAATGATGGTGACCCCGTTGCAAAGCTGCTTGTGTGCTGAAGAAGCAGAGCACTAGCTTTCCCTGCTGCTCCTTCTGCCGTGTGAGCAGATGCCACTGTTCATTCTGTGCTGACTGTGTTCCTGCGCAGCAGAGAGCAGGCTCTGGACTGATTCTATTCAAATGCTTTTCCTGTATGAAAGTGAGCAGTGAAAGCAACGATGAATGCACCAATGTAAAAGGGATTGTGTGCTGAACAGGTCCATCACCAGCTTTCAATCCTGGCTCTTCTGCTGTGGGAGCAGAGGCCAAACGTTCGTGCTGTACTAACTGTGCTGCTGGGCAGCTGAGAGACACCACCTGAGAATTTGGATTCAAATGGACTTTTAGGTATGAAACCGAGGAGAGACTGCAATGATGGTGACCCCGTTGCAAAGCTGCTTGTGTGCTGAAGAAGCAGAGCACTAGCTTTCCCTGCTGCTCCTTCTGCCGTGTGAGCAGATGCCACTGTTCATTCTGTGCTGACTGTGTTGCTGCGCAGCAGAGAGCAGCCTCTGGACTGATTCCATTCAAATGCTTTTCCTGTATGAAAGTGAGCAGTGAAAGCAACGATGAATGCACCAATGTAAAAGGGATTGTGTGCTGAACAGGTCCAGCACCAGCTTTCAATCCTGGCTCTTCTGCTGTGGGAGCAGAGGCCAAACGTTCGTGCTGTACTAACTGTGCTGCTGGGCAGCTGAGCGACACCACCTGAGAATTCGGATTCAAAAGGACTTTTAGGTATGAACCCGAGGAGAGACTGCAATGATGGTGACCCCGTTGCAAAGCTGCTTGTGTGCTGAAGAGACACAGCACTAGCTTTCCCTGCTGGTCCTTCTGCCGTGTGAGCAGGTGCCCCTGTTCATTCTGTGCTGTGTTGCTGCCAGCAGGGAGCAGGCTCTGGACTGATTCTATTCAAATGCTTTTCCTGTACGAGTGTTAGCAGTGAAAGCAACGATGGATGCACCAATGTAAAGGGGATTGTGTGCTGAACAGGTCCAGCACCAGGTTTCAATCCTTGCTCTTCTGCTGTGGGAGCAGATGCCAAACGTTCGTGCAGTACTCACTGTGCTGCTGGGCAGCTGAGACCGCTTGAGAATTTGGATTCAAATGGACTTTTAGGTATGAAACCGAGGAGAGACTGCAATGATGGTGACCCCGTTGCAAAGCTGCTTGTGTGCAGAAGAAGCAGAGCACTAGCTTTCCCTGCTGCTCCTTCTGCCGTGTGAGCAGATGCCACTGTTCATTCTGTGCTGACTGTGTTCCTGCGCAGCAGAGAGCAGGCTCTGGACTGATTCCATTCAAATGCTTTTCCTGTATGAACGTGAGCAGTGAAAGCAACGATGGAGTCACCAGTGTAAAAGGGATTGTGTGCTGAACAGGTCCAGCACCAGCTTTCAATCCTGGCTCTTCTGCTGTGGGAGCAGAGGCCAAACGTTCGTGCTGTACTAACTGTGCTGCTGGGCAGCTGAGAGACACCACCTGAGAATTTGGATTCAAATGGACTTTTAGGTATGAAGCCGAGGAGAGACTGCAATGATGGTGACCCCGTTGCAAAGCTGCTTGTGTGCTGAAGAAGCAGAGCACTAGCTTTCCCTGCTGCTCCTTCTGCCGTGTGAGCAGATGCCACTGTTCATTCTGTGCTGACTGTGTTGCTGCGCAGCAGAGAGCAGCCTCTGGACTGATTCCATTCAAATGCTTTTCCTGTATGAATGTGAGCAGTGAAAGCAACGATGGAGGCACCAATGTAAAGGTGATTGTGTGCTGAACAGGTCCAGGACCAGCTTTCAATCCTGGCTCTTCTGCTGTGGGAGCAGAGGCCAAACGTTCGTGCTGTACTCACTGTGCTGCTGGGCAGCTGAGAGACACCACCTGAGAATTTGGATTCAAATGGACTTTTAGGTATGAAACCGAGGAGAGACTGCAATGATGGTGACCCCGTTGCAAAGCTGCTTGTGTGCTGAAGAAGCAGAGCACTAGCTTTCCCTGCTGCTCTTCTGCCGTGTGAGCAGATGCCACTGTTCATTCTGTGCTGACTGTGTTGCTGCCAGCAGGGAGCAGCCTCAGGACTGATTCTATTCAAATGCTTTTCCTGTACGAGTGTTAGCAGTGAAAGCAACGATGAATGCACCAATGTAAAGGGGATTGTGTGCTGAACAGGTCCAGCACCAGCTTTCAATCCTTGCTCTTCTGCTGTGGGAGCAGAGGCCAAACGTTCGTGCTGTACTCACTGTGCTGCTGGGCAGCTGAGACCGCTTGAGAATTTGGATTCAAATGGACTTTTAGGTATGAACCCGAGGAGAGACTGCAATGATGGTGACCCCGTTGCAAAGCTGCTTGTGTGCTGAAGAAGCAGAGCACTAGCTTTCCCTGCTGCTCCTTCTGCCGTGTGAGCAGATGCCACTGTTCATTCTGTGCTGACTGTGTTCCTGCGCAGCAGAGAGCAGGCTCTGGACTGATTCTATTCAAATGCTTTTCCTGTATGAAAGTGAGCAGTGAAAGCAACGATGGAGGCACCAATGTAAAGGGGATTGTGTGCTGAACAGGTCCAGCACCAGCTTTCAATCCTGGCTCTTCTGCTGTGGGAGCAGAGGCCAAACGTTCGTGCTGTACTAACTGTGCTGCTGGGCAGCTGAGCGACACCACCTGAGAATTCGGATTCAAAAGGACTTTTAGGTATGAAGCCGAGGAGAGACTGCAATGATGGTGACCCCGTTGCAAAGCTGCTTGTGTGCTGAAGAGACACAGCACTAGCTTTCCCTGCTGGTCCTTCTGCCGTGTGAGCAGGTGCCCCTGTTCATTCTGTGCTGTGTTGCTGCCAGCAGGGAGCAGGCTCTGGACTGATTCTATTCAAATGCTTTTCCTGTACGAGTGTTAGCAGTGAAAGCAACGATGGATGCACCAATGTAAAGGGGATTGTGTGCTGAACAGGTCCAGCACCAGGTTTCAATCCTTGCTCTTCTGCTGTGGGAGCAGATGCCAAACGTTCGTGCAGTACTCACTGTGCTGCTGGGCAGCTGAGACCGCTTGAGAATTTGGATTCAAATGGACTTTTAGGTATGAAACCGAGGAGAGACTGCAATGATGGTGACCCCGTTGCAAAGCTGCTTGTGTGCAGAAGAAGCAGAGCACTAGCTTTCCCTGCTGCTCCTTCTGCCAGTGTGAGCAGATAACACTGTTCATTCTGTGCTGACTGTGTTCCTGCGCAGCAGAGAGCAGGCTCTGGACTGATTCCATTCAAATGTTTTTCCTGTATGAACGTGAGCAGTGAAAGCAACGATGGAGGCACCAGTGTAAAAGGGATTGTGTGCTGAACAGGTCCAGCACCAGCTTTCAATCCTGGCTCTTCTGCTGTGGGAGCAGAGGCCAAACGTTCGTGCTGTACTAACTGTGCTGCTGGGCAGCTGAGAGACACCACCTGAGAATTTGGATTCAAATGGACTTTTAGGTATGAACCCGAGGAGAGACTGCAATGATGGTGACCCCGTTGCAAAGCTGCTTGTGTGCTGAAGAGACACAGCACTAGCTTTCCCTGCTGGTCCTTCTGCCGTGTGAGCAGATGCCCCTGTTCATTCTGTGCTGTGTTGCTGCCAGCAGGGAGCAGGCTCTGGACTGATTCTATTCAAATGCTTTTCCTGTACGAGTGTTAGCAGTGAAAGCAACGATGGATGCACCAATGTAAAGGGGATTGTGTGCTGAACAGGTCCAGCACCAGGTTTCAATCCTTGCTCTTCTGCTGTGGGAGCAGATGCCAAACGTTCGTGCAGTACTCACTGTGCTGCTGGGCAGCTGAGACCGCTTGAGAATTTGGATTCAAATGGACTTTTAGGTATGAAACCGAGGAGAGACTGCAATGATGGTGACCCCGTTGCAAAGCTGCTTGTGTGCAGAAGAAGCAGAGCACTAGCTTTCCCTGCTGCTCCTTCTGCCAGTGTGAGCAGATAACACTGTTCATTCTGTGCTGACTGTGTTCCTGCGCAGCAGAGAGCAGGCTCTGGACTGATTCCATTCAAATGCTTTTCCTGTATGAACGTGAGCAGTGAAAGCAACGATGGATGCACCAATGTAAAGGGGATTGTGTGCTGAACAGGTCCATCACCAGCTTTCAATCCTGGCTCTTCTGCTGTGGGAGCAGAGGCCAAACGTTCGTGCTGTACTCACTGTGCTGCTGGGCAGCTGAGACCGCTTGAGAATTTGGATTCAAATGGACTTTTAGGTATGAAACCGAGGAGAGACTGCAATGATGGTGACCCCGTTGCAAAGCTGCTTGTGTGCTGAAGAAGCAGAGCACTAGCTTTCCCTGCTGCTCCTTCTGCCGTGTGAGCAGATGCCACTGTTCATTCTGTGCTGACTGTGTTCCTGCGCAGCAGAGAGCAGCCTCTGGACTGATTCTATTCAAATGCTTTTCCTGTATGAAAGTGAGCAGTGAAAGCAACGATGAATGCACCAATGTAAAAGGGATTGTGTGCTGAACAGGTCCATCACCAGCTTTCAATCCTGGCTCTTCTGCTGTGGGAGCAGAGGCCAAACGTTCGTGCTGTACTAACTGTGCTGCTGGGCAGCTGAGAGACACCACCTGAGAATTTGGATTCAAATGGACTTTTAGGTATGAAACCGAGGAGAGACTGCAATGATGGTGACCCCGTTGCAAAGCTGCTTGTGTGCTGAAGAAGCAGAGCACTAGCTTTCCCTGCTGCTCCTTCTGCCGTGTGAGCAGATGCCACTGTTCATTCTGTGCTGACTGTGTTGCTGCGCAGCAGAGAGCAGCCTCTGGACTGATTCCATTCAAATGCTTTTCCTGTATGAATGTGAGCAGTGAAAGCAACGATGGAGGCACCAATGTAAAGGTGATTGTGTGCTGAACAGGTCCAGGACCAGCTTTCAATCCTGGCTCTTCTGCTGTGGGAGCAGAGGCCAAACGTTCGTGCTGTACTCACTGTGCTGCTGGGCAGCTGAGAGACACCACCTGAGAATTTGGATTCAAATGGACTTTTAGGTATGAAACCGAGGAGAGACTGCAATGATGGTGACCCCGTTGCAAAGCTGCTTGTGTGCTGAAGAAGCAGAGCACTAGCTTTCCCTGCTGCTCTTCTGCCGTGTGAGCAGATGCCACTGTTCATTCTGTGCTGACTGTGTTGCTGCCAGCAGGGAGCAGCCTCAGGACTGATTCTATTCAAATGCTTTTCCTGTACGAGTGTTAGCAGTGAAAGCAACGATGAATGCACCAATGTAAAGGGGATTGTGTGCTGAACAGGTCCAGCACCAGCTTTCAATCCTTGCTCTTCTGCTGTGGGAGCAGAGGCCAAACGTTCGTGCTGTACTCACTGTGCTGCTGGGCAGCTGAGACCGCTTGAGAATTTGGATTCAAATGGACTTTTAGGTATGAACCCGAGGAGAGACTGCAATGATGGTGACCCCGTTGCAAAGCTGCTTGTGTGCTGAAGAAGCAGAGCACTAGCTTTCCCTGCTGCTCCTTCTGCCGTGTGAGCAGATGCCACTGTTCATTCTGTGCTGACTGTGTTCCTGCGCAGCAGAGAGCAGGCTCTGGACTGATTCTATTCAAATGCTTTTCCTGTATGAAAGTGAGCAGTGAAAGCAACGATGGAGGCACCAATGTAAAGGGGATTGTGTGCTGAACAGGTCCAGCACCAGCTTTCAATCCTGGCTCTTCTGCTGTGGGAGCAGAGGCCAAACGTTCGTGCTGTACTAACTGTGCTGCTGGGCAGCTGAGCGACACCACCTGAGAATTCGGATTCAAAAGGACTTTTAGGTATGAAGCCGAGGAGAGACTGCAATGATGGTGACCCCGTTGCAAAGCTGCTTGTGTGCTGAAGAGACACAGCACTAGCTTTCCCTGCTGGTCCTTCTGCCGTGTGAGCAGGTGCCCCTGTTCATTCTGTGCTGTGTTGCTGCCAGCAGGGAGCAGGCTCTGGACTGATTCTATTCAAATGCTTTTCCTGTACGAGTGTTAGCAGTGAAAGCAACGATGGATGCACCAATGTAAAGGGGATTGTGTGCTGAACAGGTCCAGCACCAGGTTTCAATCCTTGCTCTTCTGCTGTGGGAGCAGATGCCAAACGTTCGTGCAGTACTCACTGTGCTGCTGGGCAGCTGAGACCGCTTGAGAATTTGGATTCAAATGGACTTTTAGGTATGAAACCGAGGAGAGACTGCAATGATGGTGACCCCGTTGCAAAGCTGCTTGTGTGCAGAAGAAGCAGAGCACTAGCTTTCCCTGCTGCTCCTTCTGCCAGTGTGAGCAGATAACACTGTTCATTCTGTGCTGACTGTGTTCCTGCGCAGCAGAGAGCAGGCTCTGGACTGATTCCATTCAAATGTTTTTCCTGTATGAACGTGAGCAGTGAAAGCAACGATGGAGGCACCAGTGTAAAAGGGATTGTGTGCTGAACAGGTCCAGCACCAGCTTTCAATCCTGGCTCTTCTGCTGTGGGAGCAGAGGCCAAACGTTCGTGCTGTACTAACTGTGCTGCTGGGCAGCTGAGAGACACCACCTGAGAATTTGGATTCAAATGGACTTTTAGGTATGAACCCGAGGAGAGACTGCAATGATGGTGACCCCGTTGCAAAGCTGCTTGTGTGCTGAAGAGACACAGCACTAGCTTTCCCTGCTGGTCCTTCTGCCGTGTGAGCAGATGCCCCTGTTCATTCTGTGCTGTGTTGCTGCCAGCAGGGAGCAGGCTCTGGACTGATTCTATTCAAATGCTTTTCCTGTACGAGTGTTAGCAGTGAAAGCAACGATGGATGCACCAATGTAAAGGGGATTGTGTGCTGAACAGGTCCAGCACCAGGTTTCAATCCTTGCTCTTCTGCTGTGGGAGCAGATGCCAAACGTTCGTGCAGTACTCACTGTGCTGCTGGGCAGCTGAGACCGCTTGAGAATTTGGATTCAAATGGACTTTTAGGTATGAAACCGAGGAGAGACTGCAATGATGGTGACCCCGTTGCAAAGCTGCTTGTGTGCAGAAGAAGCAGAGCACTAGCTTTCCCTGCTGCTCCTTCTGCCAGTGTGAGCAGATAACACTGTTCATTCTGTGCTGACTGTGTTCCTGCGCAGCAGAGAGCAGGCTCTGGACTGATTCCATTCAAATGCTTTTCCTGTATGAACGTGAGCAGTGAAAGCAACGATGGATGCACCAATGTAAAGGGGATTGTGTGCTGAACAGGTCCATCACCAGCTTTCAATCCTGGCTCTTCTGCTGTGGGAGCAGAGGCCAAACGTTCGTGCTGTACTCACTGTGCTGCTGGGCAGCTGAGACGGCTTGAGAATTTGGATTCAAATGGACTTTTAGGTATGAACCCGAGGAGAGACTGCAATGATGGTGATCCCGTTGCAAAGCTGCTTGTGTGCTGAAGAGACACAGCACTAGCTTTCCCTGCTGGTCCTTCTGCCGTGTGAGCAGATGCCCCTGTTCATTCTGTGCTGTGTTGCTGCCAGCAGGGAGCAGGCTCTGGACTGATTCTATTCAAATGCTTTTCCTGTACGAGTGTTAGCAGTGAAAGCAACGATGGATGCACCAATGTAAAGGGGATTGTGTGCTGAACAGGTCCAGCACCAGCTTTCAATCCTGGCTCTTCTGCTGTGGGAGCAGAGGCCAAACGTTCGTGCTGTACTAACTGTGCTGCTGGGCAGCTGAGAGACACCACCTGAGAATTTGGATTCAAATGGACTTTTAGGTATGAACCCGAGGAGAGACTGCAATGATGGTGACCCCGTTGCAAAGCTGCTTGTGTGCTGAAGAAGCAGAGCACTAGCTTTCCCTGCTGCTCCTTCTGCCGTGTGAGCAGATGCCACTGTTCATTCTGTGCTGACTGTGTTGCTGCGCAGCAGAGAGCAGCCTCTGGACTGATTCCATTCAAATGCTTTTCCTGTATGAAAGTGAGCAGTGAAAGCAACGATGAATGCACCAATGTAAAAGGGATTGTGTGCTGAACAGGTCCAGCACCAGCTTTCAATCCTGGCTCTTCTGCTGTGGGAGCAGAGGCCAAAGGTTCGTGCTGTACTAACTGTGCTGCTGGGCAGCTGAGAGACACCACCTGAGAATTTGGATTCAAATGGACTTTTAGGTAGGAAACCGAGGAGAGACTGCAATGATGGTGACCCCGTTGCAAAGCTGCTTGTGTGCTGAAGAAGCAGAGCACTAGCTTTCCCTGCTGCTCTTCTGCCGTGTGAGCAGATGCCACTGTTCATTCTGTGCTGTGTTGCTGCCAGCAGGGAGCAGGCTCTGGACGGATTCTATTCAAATGCTTTTCCTGTATGAGTGTTAGCAGTGAAAGCAACGATGGAGGCACCAATGTAAAGGGGATTGTGTGCTGAACAGGTCCAGCACCAGCTTTCAATCCTGGCTCTTCTGCTGTGGGAGCAGAGGCCAAACGTTCGTGCTGTACTCACTGTGCTGCTGGGCAGCTGAGCGACACCACCTGAGAATTTGGATTCAAATGGACTTTTAGGTAGGAAACAGGGGAGAGACTGCAATGATGGTGACCCCGTTGCAAAGCTGCTTGTGTGCTGAAGAAGCAGAGCACTAGCTTTCCCCGCTGCTCCTTCTGCCGTGTGAGCAGATGCCACTGTTCATTCTGTGCTGACTGTGTTGCTGCGCAGCAGAGAGCAGCCTCAGGACTGATTCTATTCAAATGCTTTTCCTGTACGAGTGTTAGCAGTGAAAGCAACGATGGATGCACCAATGTAAAGGGGATTGTGTCCTGAACAGGTCCAGCACCAGCTTTCAATCCTGGCTCTTCTGCTGTGGGAGCAGAGGCCAAACGTTCGTGCTGTACTAACTGTGCTGCTGGGCAGCTGAGCGACACCACCTGAGAATTTGGATTCAAAAGGACTTTTAGGTATGAAGCCGAGGAGAGACTGCAATGATGGTGACCCCGTTGCAAAGCTGCTTGTGTGCTGAAGAAGCAGAGCACTAGCTTTCCCTGCTGGTCCTTCTGCCGTGTGAGCAGATGCCACTGTTCATTCTGTGCTGACTGTGTTGCTGCGCAGCAGAGAGCAGCCTCTGGACTGATTCCATTCAAATGCTTTTCCTGTATGAAAGTGAGCAGTGAAAGCAACGATGAATGCACCAATGTAAAAGGGATTGTGTGCTGAACAGGTCCAGCACCAGCTTTCAATCCTGGCTCTTCTGCTGTGGGAGCAGAGGCCAAACGTTCGTGCTGTACTAACTGTGCTGCTGGGCAGCTGAGCGACACCACCTGAGAATTCGGATTCAAAAGGACTTTTAGGTATGAAGCCGAGGAGAGACTGCAATGATGGTGACCCCGTTGCAAAGCTGCTTGTGTGCTGAAGAAGCAGAGCACTAGCTTTCCCTGCTGCTCCTTCTGCCGTGTGAGCAGATGCCACTGTTCATTCTGTGCTGACAGTGTTGCTGCGCAGCAGAGAGCAGCCTCTGGACTGATTCCATTCAAATGCTTTTCCTGTATGAATGTGAGCAGTGAAAGCAACGATGGAGGCACCAATGTAAAGGTGATTGTGTGCTGAACAGGTCCAGGACCAGCTTTCAATCCTGGCTCTTCTGCTGTGGGAGCAGAGGCCAAACGTTCGTGCTGTACTCACTGTGCTGCTGGGCAGCTGAGACGGCTTGAGAATTTGGATTCAAATGGACTTTTAGGTATGAAACCGAGGAGAGACTGCAATGATGGTGACCCCCTTGCAAAGCTGCTTGTGTGCTGAAGAAGCAGAGCACTAGCTTTCCCTGCTGCTCCTTCTGCCGTGTGAGCAGATGCCACTGTTCATTCTGTGTTGACTGTGTTCCTGCACAGCAGAGAGCAGCCTCTGGACTGATTCCATTCAAATGCTTTTCCTGTATGAATGTGAGCAGTGAAAGCAACGATGGAGGCACCAATGTAAAGGTGATTGTGTGCTGAACAGGTCCAGCACCAGCTTTCAATCCTGGCTCTTCTGCTGTGGGAGCAGAGGCCAAAGGTTCGTGCTGTACTAACTGTGCTGCTGGGCAGCTGAGAGACACCACCTGAGAATTTGGATTCAAATGGACTTTTAGGTATGAAACCGAGGAGAGACTGCAATGATGGTGACCCCGTTGCAAAGCTGCTTGTGTGCTGAAGAGACACAGCACTAGCTTTCCCTGCTGGTCCTTCTGCCGTGTGAGCAGGTGCCCCTGTTCATTCTGTGCTGTGTTGCTGCCAGCAGGGAGCAGGCTCTGGACTGATTCTATTCAAATGCTTTTCCTGTACGAGTGTTAGCAGTGAAAGCAACGATGGAGGCACCAATGTAAAGGGGATTGTGTGCTGAACAGGTCCAGCACCAGGTTTCAATCCTTGCTCTTCTGCTGTGGGAGCAGATGCCAAACGTTCGTGCAGTACTCACTGTGCTGCTGGGCAGCTGAGACCGCTTGAGAATTTGGATTCAAATGGACTTTTAGGTATGAAACCGAGGAGAGACTGCAATGATGGTGACCCCGTTGCAAAGCTGCTTGTGTGCAGAAGAAGCAGAGCACTAGCTTTCCCTGCTGCTCCTTCTGCCAGTGTGAGCAGATAGCACTGTTCATTCTGTGCTGACTGTGTTCCTGCGCAGCAGAGAGCAGGCTCTGGACTGATTCCATTCAAATGTTTTTCCTGTATGAACGTGACCAGTGAAAGCAACGATGGAGGCACCAGTGTAAAAGGGATTGTGTGCTGAACAGGTCCAGCACCAGCTTTCAATCCTGGCTCTTCTGCTGTGGGAGCAGAGGCCAAACGTTCGTGCTGTACTAACTGTGCTGCTGGGCAGCTGAGAGACACCACCTGAGAATTTGGATTCAAATGGACTTTTAGGTATGAACCCGAGGAGAGACTGCAATGATGGTGACCCCGTTGCAAAGCTGCTTGTGTGCTGAAGAGACACAGCACTAGCTTTCCCTGCTGGTCCTTCTGCCGTGTGAGCAGATGCCCCTGTTCATTCTGTGCTGTGTTGCTGCCAGCAGGGAGCAGGCTCTGGACTGATTCTATTCAAATGCTTTTCCTGTACGAGTGTTAGCAGTGAAAGCAACGATGGATGCACCAATGTAAAGGGGATTGTGTGCTGAACAGGTCCAGCACCAGGTTTCAATCCTTGCTCTTCTGCTGTGGGAGCAGATGCCAAACGTTAGTGCAGTACTCACTGTGCTGCTGGGCAGCTGAGACCGCTTGAGAATTTGGATTCAAATGGACTTTTAGGTATGAAACCGAGGAGAGACTGCAATGATGGTGACCCCGTTGCAAAGCTGCTTGTGTGCAGAAGAAGCAGAGCACTAGCTTTCCCTGCTGCTCCTTCTGCCAGTGTGAGCAGATAACACTGTTCATTCTGTGCTGACTGTGTTCCTGCGCAGCAGAGAGCAGGCTCTGGACTGATTCCATTCAAATGCTTTTCCTGTATGAACGTGAGCAGTGAAAGCAACGATGGATGCACCAATGTAAAGGGGATTGTGTGCTGAACAGGTCCATCACCAGCTTTCAATCCTGGCTCTTCTGCTGTGGGAGCAGAGGCCAAACGTTCGTGCTGTACTCACTGTGCTGCTGGGCAGCTGAGACGGCTTGAGAATTTGGATTCAAATGGACTTTTAGGTATGAACCCGAGGAGAGACTGCAATGATGGTGACCCCCTTGCAAAGCTGCTTGTGTGCTGAAGAAGCAGAGCACTAGCTTTCCCTGCTGCTCCTTCTGCCGTGTGAGCAGATGCCACTGTTCATTCTGTGCTGACTGTGTTCCTGCGCAGCAGAGAGCAGCCTCTGGACTGATTCTATTCAAATGCTTTTCCTGTATGAAAGTGAGCAGTGAAAGCAACGATGAATGCACCAATGTAAAAGGGATTGTGTGCTGAACAGGTCCATCACCAGCTTTCAATCCTGGCTCTTCTGCTGTGGGAGCAGAGGCCAAACGTTCGTGCTGTACTAACTGTGCTGCTGGGCAGCTGAGAGACACCACCTGAGAATTTGGATTCAAATGGACTTTTAGGTATGAAACCGAGGAGAGACTGCAATGATGGTGACCCCGTTGCAAAGCTGCTTGTGTGCTGAAGAAGCAGAGCACTAGCTTTCCCTGCTGCTCCTTCTGCCGTGTGAGCAGATGCCACTGTTCATTCTGTGCTGACTGTGTTGCTGCGCAGCAGAGAGCAGCCTCTGGACTGATTCCATTCAAATGCTTTTCCTGTATGAAAGTGAGCAATGAAAGCAACGATGAATGCACCAATGTAAAAGGGATTGTGTGCTGAACAGGTCCAGCACCAGCTTTCAATCCTGGCTCTTCTGCTGTGGGAGCAGAGGCCAAACGTTCGTGCTGTACTAACTGTGCTGCTGGGCAGCTGAGCGACACCACCTGAGAATTCGGATTCAAAAGGACTTTTAGGTATGAACCCGAGGAGAGACTGCAATGATGGTGACCCCGTTGCAAAGCTGCTTGTGTGCTGAAGAGACACAGCACTAGCTTTCCCTGCTGGTCCTTCTGCCGTGTGAGCAGGTGCCCCTGTTCATTCTGTGCTGTGTTGCTGCCAGCAGGGAGCAGGCTCTGGACGGATTCTATTCAAATGCTTTTCCTGTATGAGTGTTAGCAGTGAAAGCAACGATGGAGGCACCAATGTAAAGGGGATTGTGTGCTGAAAAGGTCCAGCACCAGCTTTCAATCCTGGCTCTTCTGCTGTGGGAGCAGATGCCAAACGTTCGTGCAGTACTCACTGTGCTGCTGGGCAGCTGAGACCGCTTGAGAATTTTGATTCAAATGGACTTTTAGGTATGAACCCGAGGAGAGACTGCAATGATGGTGACCCCGTTGCAAAGCTGCTTGTGTGCTGAAGAGACACAGCACTAGCTTTCCCTGCTGGTCCTTCTGCCGTGTGAGCAGGTGCCCCTGTTCATTCTGTGCTGTGTTGCTGCCAGCAGGGAGCAGGCTCTGGACTGATTCTATTCAAATGCTTTTCCTGTACGAGTGTTAGCAGTGAAAGCAACGATGGATGCACCAATGTAAAGGGGATTGTGTGCTGAACAGGTCCAGCACCAGCTTTCAATCCTTGCTCTTCTGCTGTGGGAGCAGATGCCAAACGTTCGTGCAGTACTCACTGTGCTGCTGGGCAGCTGAGACCGCTTGAGAATTTGGATTCAAATGGACTTTTAGGTATGAAACCGAGGAGAGACTGCAATGATGGTGACCCCGTTGCAAAGCTGCTTGTGTGCAGAAGAAGCAGAGCACTAGCTTTCCCTGCTGCTCCTTCTGCCGTGTGAGCAGATGCCACTGTTCATTCTGTGCTGACTGTGTTCCTGCGCAGCAGAGAGCAGGCTCTGGACTGATTCCATTCAAATGCTTTTCCTGTATGAGCGTGAGCAGTGAAAGCAACGATGGAGTCACCAGTGTAAAAGGGATTGTGTGCTGAACAGGTCCAGCACCAGCTTTCAATCCTGGCTCTTCTGCTGTGGGAGCAGAGGCCAAACGTTCGTGCTGTACTAACTGTGCTGCTGGGCAGCTGAGAGACACCACCTGAGAATTTGGATTCAAATGGACTTTTAGGTATGAAACCGAGGAGAGACTGCAATGATGGTGACCCCGTTGCAAAGCTGCTTGTGTGCTGAAGAAGCAGAGCACTAGCTTTCCCTGCTGCTCTTCTGCCGTGTGAGCAGATGCCACTGTTCATTCTGTGCTGTGTTGCTGCCAGCAGGGAGCAGGCTCTGGACGGATTCTATTCAAATGCTTTTCCTGTATGAGTGTTAGCAGTGAAAGCAACGATGGAGGCACCAATGTAAAGGGGATTGTGTGCTGAACAGGTCCAGCACCAGCTTTCAATCCTGGCTCTTCTGCTGTGGGAGCAGAGGCCAAACGTTCGTGCTGTACTCACTGTGCTGCTGGGCAGCTGAGCGACACCACCTGAGAATTTGGATTCAAATGGACTTTTAGGTAGGAAACAGGGGAGAGACTGCAATGATGGTGACCCCGTTGCAAAGCTGCTTGTGTGCTGAAGAAGCAGAGCACTAGCTTTCCCTGCTGCTCCTTCTGCCGTGTGAGCAGATGCCACTGTTCATTCTGTGCTGACTGTGTTGCTGCGCAGCAGAGAGCAGCCTCAGGACTGATTCTATTCAAATGCTTTTCCTGTACGAGTGTTAGCAGTGAAAGCAACGATGGATGCACCAATGTAAAGGGGATTGTGTCCTGAACAGGTCCAGCACCAGCTTTCAATCCTGGCTCTTCTGCTGTGGGAGCAGAGGCCAAACGTTCGTGCTGTACTAACTGTGCTGCTGGGCAGCTGAGCGACACCACCTGAGAATTTGGATTCAAAAGGACTTTTAGGTATGAAGCCGAGGAGAGACTGCAATGATGGTGACCCCGTTGCAAAGCTGCTTGTGTGCTGAAGAAGCAGAGCACTAGCTTTCCCTGCTGCTCCTTCTGCCGTGTGAGCAGATGCCACTGTTCATTCTGTGCTGACTGTGTTGCTGCGCAGCAGAGAGCAGCCTCTGGACTGATTCCATTCAAATGCTTTTCCTGTATGAAAGTGAGCAGTGAAAGCAACGATGAATGCACCAATGTAAAAGGGATTGTGTGCTGAACAGGTCCAGCACCAGCTTTCAATCCTGGCTCTTCTGCTGTGGGAGCAGAGGCCAAACGTTCGTGCTGTACTAACTGTGCTGCTGGGCAGCTGAGCGACACCACCTGAGAATTCGGATTCAAAAGGACTTTTAGGTATGAAGCCGAGGAGAGACTGCAATGATGGTGACCCCGTTGCAAAGCTGCTTGTGTGCTGAAGAAGCAGAGCACTAGCTTTCCCTGCTGCTCCTTCTGCCGTGTGAGCAGATGCCACTGTTCATTCTGTGCTGACAGTGTTGCTGCGCAGCAGAGAGCAGCCTCTGGACTGATTCCATTCAAATGCTTTTCCTGTATGAATGTGAGCAGTGAAAGCAACGATGGAGGCACCAATGTAAAGGTGATTGTGTGCTGAACAGGTCCAGGACCAGCTTTCAATCCTGGCTCTTCTGCTGTGGGAGCAGAGGCCAAACGTTCGTGCTGTACTCACTGTGCTGCTGGGCAGCTGAGACGGCTTGAGAATTTGGATTCAAATGGACTTTTAGGTATGAAACCGAGGAGAGACTGCAATGATGGTGACCCCCTTGCAAAGCTGCTTGTGTGCTGAAGAAGCAGAGCACTAGCTTTCCCTGCTGCTCCTTCTGCCGTGTGAGCAGATGCCACTGTTCATTCTGTGTTGACTGTGTTCCTGCACAGCAGAGAGCAGGCTCTGGACTGATTCCATTCAAATGCTTTTCCTGTATGAAAGTGAGCAGTGAAAGCAACGATGGAGGCACCAATGTAAAGGGGATTGTGTGCTGAACAGGTCCAGCACCAGCTTTCAATCCTGGCTCTTCTGCTGTGGGAGCAGAGGCCAAACGTTCGTGCTGTACTAACTGTGCTGCTGGGCAGCTGAGCGACACCACCTGAGAATTCGGATTCAAAAGGACTTTTAGGTATGAAGCCGAGGAGAGACTGCAATGATGGTGACCCCGTTGCAAAGCTGCTTGTGTGCTGAAGAGACACAGCACTAGCTTTCCCTGCTGGTCCTTCTGCCGTGTGAGCAGGTGCACCTGTTCATTCTGTGCTGTGTTGCTGCCAGCAGGGAGCAGGCTCTGGACTGATTCTATTCAAATGCTTTTCCTGTACGAGTGTTAGCAGTGAAAGCAACGATGGATGCACCAATGTAAAGGGGATTGTGTGCTGAACAGGTCCAGCACCAGGTTTCAATCCTTGCTCTTCTGCTGTGGGAGCAGATGCCAAACGTTCGTGCAGTACTCACTGTGCTGCTGGGCAGCTGAGACCGCTTGAGAATTTTGATTCAAATGGACTTTTAGGTATGAACCCGAGGAGAGACTGCAATGATGGTGACCCCGTTGCAAAGCTGCTTGTGTGCTGAAGAGACACAGCACTAGCTTTCCCTGCTGGTCCTTCTGCCGTGTGAGCAGGTGCCCCTGTTCATTCTGTGCTGTGTTGCTGCCAGCAGGGAGCAGGCTCTGGACTGATTCTATTCAAATGCTTTTCCTGTACGAGTGTTAGCAGTGAAAGCAACGATGGATGCACCAATGTAAAGGGGATTGTGTGCTGAACAGGTCCAGCACCAGCTTTCAATCCTTGCTCTTCTGCTGTGGGAGCAGATGCCAAACGTTCGTGCAGTACTCACTGTGCTGCTGGGCAGCTGAGACCGCTTGAGAATTTGGATTCAAATGGACTTTTAGGTATGAAACCGAGGAGAGACTGCAATGATGGTGACCCCGTTGCAAAGCTGCTTGTGTGCAGAAGAAGCAGAGCACTAGCTTTCCCTGCTGCTCCTTCTGCCGTGTGAGCAGATGCCACTGTTCATTCTGTGCTGACTGTGTTCCTGCGCAGCAGAGAGCAGGCTCTGGACTGATTCCATTCAAATGCTTTTCCTGTATGAGCGTGAGCAGTGAAAGCAACGATGGAGTCACCAGTGTAAAAGGGATTGTGTGCTGAACAGGTCCAGCACCAGCTTTCAATCCTGGCTCTTCTGCTGTGGGAGCAGAGGCCAAACGTTCGTGCTGTACTAACTGTGCTGCTGGGCAGCTGAGAGACACCACCTGAGAATTTGGATTCAAATGGACTTTTAGGTATGAAACCGAGGAGAGACTGCAATGATGGTGACCCCGTTGCAAAGCTGCTTGTGTGCTGAAGAAGCAGAGCACTAGCTTTCCCTGCTGCTCTTCTGCCGTGTGAGCAGATGCCACTGTTCATTCTGTGCTGTGTTGCTGCCAGCAGGGAGCAGGCTCTGGACGGATTCTATTCAAATGCTTTTCCTGTATGAGTGTTAGCAGTGAAAGCAACGATGGAGGCACCAATGTAAAGGGGATTGTGTGCTGAACAGGTCCAGCACCAGCTTTCAATCCTGGCTCTTCTGCTGTGGGAGCAGAGGCCAAACGTTCGTGCTGTACTCACTGTGCTGCTGGGCAGCTGAGCGACACCACCTGAGAATTTGGATTCAAATGGACTTTTAGGTAGGAAACAGGGGAGAGACTGCAATGATGGTGACCCCGTTGCAAAGCTGCTTGTGTGCTGAAGAAGCAGAGCACTAGCTTTCCCTGCTGCTCCTTCTGCCGTGTGAGCAGATGCCACTGTTCATTCTGTGCTGACTGTGTTGCTGCGCAGCAGAGAGCAGCCTCAGGACTGATTCTATTCAAATGCTTTTCCTGTACGAGTGTTAGCAGTGAAAGCAACGATGGATGCACCAATGTAAAGGGGATTGTGTCCTGAACAGGTCCAGCACCAGCTTTCAATCCTGGCTCTTCTGCTGTGGGAGCAGAGGCCAAACGTTCGTGCTGTACTAACTGTGCTGCTGGGCAGCTGAGCGACACCACCTGAGAATTTGGATTCAAAAGGACTTTTAGGTATGAAGCCGAGGAGAGACTGCAATGATGGTGACCCCGTTGCAAAGCTGCTTGTGTGCTGAAGAAGCAGAGCACTAGCTTTCCCTGCTGCTCCTTCTGCCGTGTGAGCAGATGCCACTGTTCATTCTGTGCTGACTGTGTTGCTGCGCAGCAGAGAGCAGCCTCTGGACTGATTCCATTCAAATGCTTTTCCTGTATGAAAGTGAGCAGTGAAAGCAACGATGAATGCACCAATGTAAAAGGGATTGTGTGCTGAACAGGTCCAGCACCAGCTTTCAATCCTGGCTCTTCTGCTGTGGGAGCAGAGGCCAAACGTTCGTGCTGTACTAACTGTGCTGCTGGGCAGCTGAGCGACACCACCTGAGAATTCGGATTCAAAAGGACTTTTAGGTATGAAGCCGAGGAGAGACTGCAATGATGGTGACCCCGTTGCAAAGCTGCTTGTGTGCTGAAGAAGCAGAGCACTAGCTTTCCCTGCTGCTCCTTCTGCCGTGTGAGCAGATGCCACTGTTCATTCTGTGCTGACAGTGTTGCTGCGCAGCAGAGAGCAGCCTCTGGACTGATTCCATTCAAATGCTTTTCCTGTATGAATGTGAGCAGTGAAAGCAACGATGGAGGCACCAATGTAAAGGTGATTGTGTGCTGAACAGGTCCAGGACCAGCTTTCAATCCTGGCTCTTCTGCTGTGGGAGCAGAGGCCAAACGTTCGTGCTGTACTCACTGTGCTGCTGGGCAGCTGAGACGGCTTGAGAATTTGGATTCAAATGGACTTTTAGGTATGAAACCGAGGAGAGACTGCAATGATGGTGACCCCCTTGCAAAGCTGCTTGTGTGCTGAAGAAGCAGAGCACTAGCTTTCCCTGCTGCTCCTTCTGCCGTGTGAGCAGATGCCACTGTTCATTCTGTGTTGACTGTGTTCCTGCACAGCAGAGAGCAGGCTCTGGACTGATTCCATTCAAATGCTTTTCCTGTATGAAAGTGAGCAGTGAAAGCAACGATGGAGGCACCAATGTAAAGGGGATTGTGTGCTGAACAGGTCCAGCACCAGCTTTCAATCCTGGCTCTTCTGCTGTGGGAGCAGAGGCCAAACGTTCGTGCTGTACTAACTGTGCTGCTGGGCAGCTGAGCGACACCACCTGAGAATTCGGATTCAAAAGGACTTTTAGGTATGAAGCCGAGGAGAGACTGCAATGATGGTGACCCCGTTGCAAAGCTGCTTGTGTGCTGAAGAGACACAGCACTAGCTTTCCCTGCTGGTCCTTCTGCCGTGTGAGCAGGTGCACCTGTTCATTCTGTGCTGTGTTGCTGCCAGCAGGGAGCAGGCTCTGGACTGATTCTATTCAAATGCTTTTCCTGTACGAGTGTTAGCAGTGAAAGCAACGATGGATGCACCAATGTAAAGGGGATTGTGTGCTGAACAGGTCCAGCACCAGGTTTCAATCCTTGCTCTTCTGCTGTGGGAGCAGATGCCAAACGTTCGTGCAGTACTCACTGTGCTGCTGGGCAGCTGAGACCGCTTGAGAATTTGGATTCAAATGGACTTTTAGGTATGAAACCGAGGAGAGACTGCAATGATGGTGACCCCGTTGCAAAGCTGCTTGTGTGCAGAAGAAGCAGAGCACTAGCTTTCCCTGCTGCTCCTTCTGCCAGTGTGAGCAGATAACACTGTTCATTCTGTGCTGACTGTGTTCCTGCGCAGCAGAGAGCAGGCTCTGGACTGATTCCATTCAAATGTTTTTCCTGTATGAACGTGAGCAGTGAAAGCAACGATGGAGGCACCAGTGTAAAAGGGATTGTGTGCTGAACAGGTCCAGCACCAGCTTTCAATCCTGGCTCTTCTGCTGTGGGAGCAGAGGCCAAACGTTCGTGCTGTACTAACTGTGCTGCTGGGCAGCTGAGAGACACCACCTGAGAATTTGGATTCAAATGGACTTTTAGGTATGAACCCGAGGAGAGACTGCAATGATGGTGACCCCGTTGCAAAGCTGCTTGTGTGCTGAAGAGACACAGCACTAGCTTTCCCTGCTGGTCCTTCTGCCGTGTGAGCAGATGCCCCTGTTCATTCTGTGCTGTGTTGCTGCCAGCAGGGAGCAGGCTCTGGACTGATTCTATTCAAATGCTTTTCCTGTACGAGTGTTAGCAGTGAAAGCAACGATGGATGCACCAATGTAAAGGGGATTGTGTGCTGAACAGGTCCAGCACCAGGTTTCAATCCTTGCTCTTCTGCTGTGGGAGCAGATGCCAAACGTTCGTGCAGTACTCACTGTGCTGCTGGGCAGCTGAGACCGCTTGAGAATTTGGATTCAAATGGACTTTTAGGTATGAAACCGAGGAGAGACTGCAATGATGGTGACCCCGTTGCAAAGCTGCTTGTGTGCAGAAGAAGCAGAGCACTAGCTTTCCCTGCTGCTCCTTCTGCCAGTGTGAGCAGATAACACTGTTCATTCTGTGCTGACTGTGTTCCTGCGCAGCAGAGAGCAGGCTCTGGACTGATTCCATTCAAATGCTTTTCCTGTATGAACGTGAGCAGTGAAAGCAACGATGGATGCACCAATGTAAAGGGGATTGTGTGCTGAACAGGTCCATCACCAGCTTTCAATCCTGGCTCTTCTGCTGTGGGAGCAGAGGCCAAACGTTCGTGCTGTACTCACTGTGCTGCTGGGCAGCTGAGACGGCTTGAGAATTTGGATTCAAATGGACTTTTAGGTATGAAACCGAGGAGAGACTGCAATGATGGTGACCCCGTTGCAAAGCTGCTTGTGTGCAGAAGAAGCAGAGCACTAGCTTTCCCTGCTGCTCCTTCTGCCAGTGTGAGCAGATAACACTGTTCATTCTGTGCTGACTGTGTTCCTGCGCAGCAGAGAGCAGCCTCTGGACTGATTCTATTCAAATGCTTTTCCTGTACGAGTGTTAGCAGTGAAAGCAACAATGGAGGCACCAATGTAAAGGGGATTGTGTGCTGAAAAGGTCCAGCACCAGCTTTCAATCCTGGCTCTTCTGCTGTGGGAGCAGAGGCCAAACGTTCGTGCTGTACTAACTGTGCTGCTGGGCAGCTGAGCGACACCACCTGAGAATTCGGATTCAAAAGGACTTTTAGGTATGAACCCGAGGAGAGACTGCAATGATGGTGACCCCGTTGCAAAGCTGCTTGTGTGCTGAAGAGACACAGCACTAGCTTTCCCTGCTGGTCCTTCTGCCGTGTGAGCAGGTGCCCCTGTTCATTCTGTGCTGTGTTGCTGCCAGCAGGGAGCAGGCTCTGGACGGATTCTATTCAAATGCTTTTCCTGTATGAGTGTTAGCAGTGAAAGCAACGATGGAGGCACCAATGTAAAGGGGATTGTGTGCTGAAAAGGTCCAGCACCAGCTTTCAATCCTGGCTCTTCTGCTGTGGGAGCAGATGCCAAACGTTCGTGCAGTACTCACTGTGCTGCTGGGCAGCTGAGACCGCTTGAGAATTTTGATTCAAATGGACTTTTAGGTATGAACCCGAGGAGAGACTGCAATGATGGTGACCCCGTTGCAAAGCTGCTTGTGTGCTGAAGAGACACAGCACTAGCTTTCCCTGCTGGTCCTTCTGCCGTGTGAGCAGGTGCCCCTGTTCATTCTGTGCTGTGTTGCTGCCAGCAGGGAGCAGGCTCTGGACTGATTCTATTCAAATGCTTTTCCTGTACGAGTGTTAGCAGTGAAAGCAACGATGGATGCACCAATGTAAAGGGGATTGTGTGCTGAACAGGTCCAGCACCAGCTTTCAATCCTTGCTCTTCTGCTGTGGGAGCAGATGCCAAACGTTCGTGCAGTACTCACTGTGCTGCTGGGCAGCTGAGACCGCTTGAGAATTTGGATTCAAATGGACTTTTAGGTATGAAACCGAGGAGAGACTGCAATGATGGTGACCCCGTTGCAAAGCTGCTTGTGTGCAGAAGAAGCAGAGCACTAGCTTTCCCTGCTGCTCCTTCTGCCGTGTGAGCAGATGCCACTGTTCATTCTGTGCTGACTGTGTTCCTGCGCAGCAGAGAGCAGGCTCTGGACTGATTCCATTCAAATGCTTTTCCTGTATGAGCGTGAGCAGTGAAAGCAACGATGGAGTCACCAGTGTAAAAGGGATTGTGTGCTGAACAGGTCCAGCACCAGCTTTCAATCCTGGCTCTTCTGCTGTGGGAGCAGAGGCCAAACGTTCGTGCTGTACTAACTGTGCTGCTGGGCAGCTGAGAGACACCACCTGAGAATTTGGATTCAAATGGACTTTTAGGTATGAAACCGAGGAGAGACTGCAATGATGGTGACCCCGTTGCAAAGCTGCTTGTGTGCTGAAGAAGCAGAGCACTAGCTTTCCCTGCTGCTCTTCTGCCGTGTGAGCAGATGCCACTGTTCATTCTGTGCTGTGTTGCTGCCAGCAGGGAGCAGGCTCTGGACGGATTCTATTCAAATGCTTTTCCTGTATGAGTGTTAGCAGTGAAAGCAACGATGGAGGCACCAATGTAAAGGGGATTGTGTGCTGAACAGGTCCAGCACCAGCTTTCAATCCTGGCTCTTCTGCTGTGGGAGCAGAGGCCAAACGTTCGTGCTGTACTCACTGTGCTGCTGGGCAGCTGAGCGACACCACCTGAGAATTTGGATTCAAATGGACTTTTAGGTAGGAAACAGGGGAGAGACTGCAATGATGGTGACCCCGTTGCAAAGCTGCTTGTGTGCTGAAGAAGCAGAGCACTAGCTTTCCCTGCTGCTCCTTCTGCCGTGTGAGCAGATGCCACTGTTCATTCTGTGCTGACTGTGTTGCTGCGCAGCAGAGAGCAGCCTCAGGACTGATTCTATTCAAATGCTTTTCCTGTACGAGTGTTAGCAGTGAAAGCAACGATGGATGCACCAATGTAAAGGGGATTGTGTCCTGAACAGGTCCAGCACCAGCTTTCAATCCTGGCTCTTCTGCTGTGGGAGCAGAGGCCAAACGTTCGTGCTGTACTAACTGTGCTGCTGGGCAGCTGAGCGACACCACCTGAGAATTTGGATTCAAAAGGACTTTTAGGTATGAAGCCGAGGAGAGACTGCAATGATGGTGACCCCGTTGCAAAGCTGCTTGTGTGCTGAAGAAGCAGAGCACTAGCTTTCCCTGCTGCTCCTTCTGCCGTGTGAGCAGATGCCACTGTTCATTCTGTGCTGACTGTGTTGCTGCGCAGCAGAGAGCAGCCTCTGGACTGATTCCATTCAAATGCTTTTCCTGTATGAAAGTGAGCAGTGAAAGCAACGATGAATGCACCAATGTAAAAGGGATTGTGTGCTGAACAGGTCCAGCACCAGCTTTCAATCCTGGCTCTTCTGCTGTGGGAGCAGAGGCCAAACGTTCGTGCTGTACTAACTGTGCTGCTGGGCAGCTGAGCGACACCACCTGAGAATTCGGATTCAAAAGGACTTTTAGGTATGAAGCCGAGGAGAGACTGCAATGATGGTGACCCCGTTGCAAAGCTGCTTGTGTGCTGAAGAAGCAGAGCACTAGCTTTCCCTGCTGCTCCTTCTGCCGTGTGAGCAGATGCCACTGTTCATTCTGTGCTGACAGTGTTGCTGCGCAGCAGAGAGCAGCCTCTGGACTGATTCCATTCAAATGCTTTTCCTGTATGAATGTGAGCAGTGAAAGCAACGATGGAGGCACCAATGTAAAGGTGATTGTGTGCTGAACAGGTCCAGGACCAGCTTTCAATCCTGGCTCTTCTGCTGTGGGAGCAGAGGCCAAACGTTCGTGCTGTACTCACTGTGCTGCTGGGCAGCTGAGACGGCTTGAGAATTTGGATTCAAATGGACTTTTAGGTATGAAACCGAGGAGAGACTGCAATGATGGTGACCCCCTTGCAAAGCTGCTTGTGTGCTGAAGAAGCAGAGCACTAGCTTTCCCTGCTGCTCCTTCTGCCGTGTGAGCAGATGCCACTGTTCATTCTGTGTTGACTGTGTTCCTGCACAGCAGAGAGCAGGCTCTGGACTGATTCCATTCAAATGCTTTTCCTGTATGAAAGTGAGCAGTGAAAGCAACGATGGAGGCACCAATGTAAAGGGGATTGTGTGCTGAAAAGGTCCAGCACCAGCTTTCAATCCTGGCTCTTCTGCTGTGGGAGCAGATGCCAAACGTTCGTGCAGTACTCACTGTGCTGCTGGGCAGCTGAGACCGCTTGAGAATTTTGATTCAAATGGACTTTTAGGTATGAACCCGAGGAGAGACTGCAATGATGGTGACCCCGTTGCAAAGCTGCTTGTGTGCTGAAGAGACACAGCACTAGCTTTCCCTGCTGGTCCTTCTGCCGTGTGAGCAGGTGCCCCTGTTCATTCTGTGCTGTGTTGCTGCCAGCAGGGAGCAGGCTCTGGACTGATTCTATTCAAATGCTTTTCCTGTACGAGTGTTAGCAGTGAAAGCAACGATGGATGCACCAATGTAAAGGGGATTGTGTGCTGAACAGGTCCAGCACCAGCTTTCAATCCTTGCTCTTCTGCTGTGGGAGCAGATGCCAAACGTTCGTGCAGTACTCACTGTGCTGCTGGGCAGCTGAGACCGCTTGAGAATTTGGATTCAAATGGACTTTTAGGTATGAAACCGAGGAGAGACTGCAATGATGGTGACCCCGTTGCAAAGCTGCTTGTGTGCAGAAGAAGCAGAGCACTAGCTTTCCCTGCTGCTCCTTCTGCCGTGTGAGCAGATGCCACTGTTCATTCTGTGCTGACTGTGTTCCTGCGCAGCAGAGAGCAGGCTCTGGACTGATTCCATTCAAATGCTTTTCCTGTATGAGCGTGAGCAGTGAAAGCAACGATGGAGTCACCAGTGTAAAAGGGATTGTGTGCTGAACAGGTCCAGCACCAGCTTTCAATCCTGGCTCTTCTGCTGTGGGAGCAGAGGCCAAACGTTCGTGCTGTACTAACTGTGCTGCTGGGCAGCTGAGAGACACCACCTGAGAATTTGGATTCAAATGGACTTTTAGGTATGAAACCGAGGAGAGACTGCAATGATGGTGACCCCGTTGCAAAGCTGCTTGTGTGCTGAAGAAGCAGAGCACTAGCTTTCCCTGCTGCTCTTCTGCCGTGTGAGCAGATGCCACTGTTCATTCTGTGCTGTGTTGCTGCCAGCAGGGAGCAGGCTCTGGACGGATTCTATTCAAATGCTTTTCCTGTATGAGTGTTAGCAGTGAAAGCAACGATGGAGGCACCAATGTAAAGGGGATTGTGTGCTGAACAGGTCCAGCACCAGCTTTCAATCCTGGCTCTTCTGCTGTGGGAGCAGAGGCCAAACGTTCGTGCTGTACTCACTGTGCTGCTGGGCAGCTGAGCGACACCACCTGAGAATTTGGATTCAAATGGACTTTTAGGTAGGAAACAGGGGAGAGACTGCAATGATGGTGACCCCGTTGCAAAGCTGCTTGTGTGCTGAAGAAGCAGAGCACTAGCTTTCCCTGCTGCTCCTTCTGCCGTGTGAGCAGATGCCACTGTTCATTCTGTGCTGACTGTGTTGCTGCGCAGCAGAGAGCAGCCTCAGGACTGATTCTATTCAAATGCTTTTCCTGTACGAGTGTTAGCAGTGAAAGCAACGATGGATGCACCAATGTAAAGGGGATTGTGTCCTGAACAGGTCCAGCACCAGCTTTCAATCCTGGCTCTTCTGCTGTGGGAGCAGAGGCCAAACGTTCGTGCTGTACTAACTGTGCTGCTGGGCAGCTGAGCGACACCACCTGAGAATTTGGATTCAAAAGGACTTTTAGGTATGAAGCCGAGGAGAGACTGCAATGATGGTGACCCCGTTGCAAAGCTGCTTGTGTGCTGAAGAAGCAGAGCACTAGCTTTCCCTGCTGCTCCTTCTGCCGTGTGAGCAGATGCCACTGTTCATTCTGTGCTGACTGTGTTGCTGCGCAGCAGAGAGCAGCCTCTGGACTGATTCCATTCAAATGCTTTTCCTGTATGAAAGTGAGCAGTGAAAGCAACGATGAATGCACCAATGTAAAAGGGATTGTGTGCTGAACAGGTCCAGCACCAGCTTTCAATCCTGGCTCTTCTGCTGTGGGAGCAGAGGCCAAACGTTCGTGCTGTACTAACTGTGCTGCTGGGCAGCTGAGCGACACCACCTGAGAATTCGGATTCAAAAGGACTTTTAGGTATGAAGCCGAGGAGAGACTGCAATGATGGTGACCCCGTTGCAAAGCTGCTTGTGTGCTGAAGAAGCAGAGCACTAGCTTTCCCTGCTGCTCCTTCTGCCGTGTGAGCAGATGCCACTGTTCATTCTGTGCTGACAGTGTTGCTGCGCAGCAGAGAGCAGCCTCTGGACTGATTCCATTCAAATGCTTTTCCTGTATGAATGTGAGCAGTGAAAGCAACGATGGAGGCACCAATGTAAAGGTGATTGTGTGCTGAACAGGTCCAGGACCAGCTTTCAATCCTGGCTCTTCTGCTGAGGGAGCAGAGGCCAAACGTTCGTGCTGTACTCACTGTGCTGCTGGGCAGCTGAGACGGCTTGAGAATTTGGATTCAAATGGACTTTTAGGTATGAAACCGAGGAGAGACTGCAATGATGGTGACCCCCTTGCAAAGCTGCTTGTGTGCTGAAGAAGCAGAGCACTAGCTTTCCCTGCTGCTCCTTCTGCCGTGTGAGCAGATGCCACTGTTCATTCTGTGTTGACTGTGTTCCTGCACAGCAGAGAGCAGGCTCTGGACTGATTCCATTCAAATGCTTTTCCTGTATGAAAGTGAGCAGTGAAAGCAACGATGGAGGCACCAATGTAAAGGGGATTGTGTGCTGAACAGGTCCAGCACCAGCTTTCAATCCTGGCTCTTCTGCTGTGGGAGCAGAGGCCAAACGTTCGTGCTGTACTAACTGTGCTGCTGGGCAGCTGAGCGACACCACCTGAGAATTCGGATTCAAAAGGACTTTTAGGTATGAAGCCGAGGAGAGACTGCAATGATGGTGACCCCGTTGCAAAGCTGCTTGTGTGCTGAAGAGACACAGCACTAGCTTTCCCTGCTGGTCCTTCTGCCGTGTGAGCACGTGCACCTGTTCATTCTGTGCTGTGTTGCTGCCAGCAGGGAGCAGGCTCTGGACTGATTCTATTCAAATGCTTTTCCTGTACGAGTGTTAGCAGTGAAAGCAACGATGGATGCACCAATGTAAAGGGGATTGTGTGCTGAACAGGTCCAGCACCAGGTTTCAATCCTTGCTCTTCTGCTGTGGGAGCAGATGCCAAACGTTCGTGCAGTACTCACTGTGCTGCTGGGCAGCTGAGACCGCTTGAGAATTTGGATTCAAATGGACTTTTAGGTATGAAACCGAGGAGAGACTGCAATGATGGTGACCCCGTTGCAAAGCTGCTTGTGTGCAGAAGAAGCAGAGCACTAGCTTTCCCTGCTGCTCCTTCTGCCAGTGTGAGCAGATAACACTGTTCATTCTGTGCTGACTGTGTTCCTGCGCAGCAGAGAGCAGGCTCTGGACTGATTCCATTCAAATGTTTTTCCTGTATGAACGTGAGCAGTGAAAGCAACGATGGAGGCACCAGTGTAAAAGGGATTGTGTGCTGAACAGGTCCAGCACCAGCTTTCAATCCTGGCTCTTCTGCTGTGGGAGCAGAGGCCAAACGTTCGTGCTGTACTAACTGTGCTGCTGGGCAGCTGAGAGACACCACCTGAGAATTTGGATTCAAATGGACTTTTAGGTATGAACCCGAGGAGAGACTGCAATGATGGTGACCCCGTTGCAAAGCTGCTTGTGTGCTGAAGAGACACAGCACTAGCTTTCCCTGCTGGTCCTTCTGCCGTGTGAGCAGATGCCCCTGTTCATTCTGTGCTGTGTTGCTGCCAGCAGGGAGCAGGCTCTGGACTGATTCTATTCAAATGCTTTTCCTGTACGAGTGTTAGCAGTGAAAGCAACGATGGATGCACCAA
Organism: Pezoporus flaviventris; assembly: GCF_033815535.1. Classification (NCBI taxonomy): domain Eukaryota; kingdom Metazoa; phylum Chordata; class Aves; order Psittaciformes; family Psittacidae; genus Pezoporus; species Pezoporus flaviventris. The sequence continues at coordinate 371,370 of NW_026892748.1, read as the reverse complement.
TGTAAAGGGGATTGTGTGCTGAACAGGTCCAGCACCAGGTTTCAATCCTTGCTCTTCTGCTGTGGGAGCAGATGCCAAACGTTCGTGCAGTACTCACTGTGCTGCTGGGCAGCTGAGACCGCTTGAGAATTTGGATTCAAATGGACTTTTAGGTATGAAACCGAGGAGAGACTGCAATGATGGTGACCCCGTTGCAAAGCTGCTTGTGTGCAGAAGAAGCAGAGCACTAGCTTTCCCTGCTGCTCCTTCTGCCAGTGTGAGCAGATAACACTGTTCATTCTGTGCTGACTGTGTTCCTGCGCAGCAGAGAGCAGGCTCTGGACTGATTCCATTCAAATGCTTTTCCTGTATGAACGTGAGCAGTGAAAGCAACGATGGATGCACCAATGTAAAGGGGATTGTGTGCTGAACAGGTCCATCACCAGCTTTCAATCCTGGCTCTTCTGCTGTGGGAGCAGAGGCCAAACGTTCGTGCTGTACTCACTGTGCTGCTGGGCAGCTGAGACGGCTTGAGAATTTGGATTCAAATGGACTTTTAGGTATGAAACCGAGGAGAGACTGCAATGATGGTGACCCCGTTGCAAAGCTGCTTGTGTGCAGAAGAAGCAGAGCACTAGCTTTCCCTGCTGCTCCTTCTGCCAGTGTGAGCAGATAACACTGTTCATTCTGTGCTGACTGTGTTCCTGCGCAGCAGAGAGCAGCCTCTGGACTGATTCTATTCAAATGCTTTTCCTGTACGAGTGTTAGCAGTGAAAGCAACAATGGAGGCACCAATGTAAAGGGGATTGTGTGCTGAAAAGGTCCAGCACCAGCTTTCAATCCTGGCTCTTCTGCTGTGGGAGCAGAGGCCAAACGTTCGTGCTGTACTCACTGTGCTGCTGGGCAGCTGAGCGACACCACCTGAGAATTTGGATTCAAATGGACTTTTAGGTAGGAAACAGGGGAGAGACTGCAATGATGGTGACCCCGTTGCAAAGCTGCTTGTGTGCTGAAGAAGCAGAGCACTAGCTTTCCCTGCTGCTCCTTCTGCCGTGTGAGCAGATGCCACTGTTCATTCTGTGCTGACTGTGTTGCTGCGCAGCAGAGAGCAGCCTCAGGACTGATTCTATTCAAATGCTTTTCCTGTACGAGTGTTAGCAGTGAAAGCAACGATGGATGCACCAATGTAAAGGGGATTGTGTGCTGAACAGGTCCAGCACCAGCTTTCAATCCTTGCTCTTCTGCTGTGGGAGCAGAGGCCAAACGTTCGTGCTGTACTAACTGTGCTGCTGGGCAGCTGAGCGACACCACCTGAGAATTTGGATTCAAAAGGACTTTTAGGTATGAAGCCGAGGAGAGACTGCAATGATGGTGACCCCGTTGCAAAGCTGCTTGTGTGCTGAAGAAGCAGAGCACTAGCTTTCCCTGCTGCTCCTTCTGCCGTGTGAGCAGATGCCACTGTTCATTCTGTGCTGACTGTGTTCCTGCGCAGCAGAGAGCAGCCGCTGGACTGATTCCATTCAAATGCTTTTCCTGTATGAAAGTGAGCAGTGAAAGCAACGATGAATGCACCAATGTAAAAGGGATTGTGTGCTGAACAGGTCCAGCACCAGCTTTCAATCCTGGCTCTTCTGCTGTGGGAGCAGAGGCCAAACGTTCGTGCTGTACTCACTGTGCTGCTGGGCAGCTGAGACGGCTTGAGAATTTGGATTCAAATGGACTTTTAGGTATGAAACCGAGGAGAGACTGCAATGATGGTGACCCCGTTGCAAAGCTGCTTGTGTGCTGAAGAAGCAGAGCACTAGCTTTCCCTGCTGCTCCTTCTGCCGTGTGAGCAGATGCCACTGTTCATTCTGTGCTGACTGTGTTCCTGCGCAGCAGAGAGCAGGCTCTGGACTGATTCCATTCAAATGCTTTTCCTGTATGAAAGTGAGCAGTGAAAGCAACGATGGAGGCACCAATGTAAAGGGGATTGTGTGCTGAACAGGTCCAGCACCAGCTTTCAATCCTGGCTCTTCTGCTGTGGGAGCAGAGGCCAAACGTTCGTGCTGTACTCACTGTGCTGCTGGGCAGCTGAGAGACACCACCTGAGAATTTGGATTCAAATGGACTTTTAGGTATGAAACCGAGGAGAGACTGCAATGATGGTGACCCCGTTGCAAAGCTGCTTGTGTGCTGAAGAAGCAGAGCACTAGCTTTCCCTGCTGCTCCTTCTGCCGTGTGAGCAGATGCCACTGTTCATTCTGTGCTGACTGTGTTCCTGCGCAGCAGAGAGCAGCCTCTGGACTGATTCTATTCAAATGGTTTTCCTGTATGAAAGTGAGCAGTGAAAGCAACGATGAATGCACCAATGTAAAAGGGATTGTGTGCTGAACAGGTCCAGCACCAGCTTTCAATCCTGGCTCTTCTGCTGTGGGAGCAGAGGCCAAACGTTCGTGCTGTACTCACTGTGCTGCTGGGCAGCTGAGACGGCTTGAGAATTTGGATTCAAATGGACTTTTAGGTATGAAACCGAGGAGAGACTGCAATGATGGTGACCCCGTTGCAAAGCTGCTTGTGTGCTGAAGAGACACAGCACTAGCTTTCCCTGCTGGTCCTTCTGCCGTGTGAGCAGGTGCCCCTGTTCATTCTGTGCTGTGTTGCTGCCAGCAGGGAGCAGGCTCTGGACTGATTCTATTCAAATGCTTTTCCTGTACGAGTGTTAGCAGTGAAAGCAACGATGGATGCACCAATGTAAAGGGGATTGTGTGCTGAACAGGTCCAGCACCAGGTTTCAATCCTTGCTCTTCTGCTGTGGGAGCAGATGCCAAACGTTCGTGCAGTACTCACTGTGCTGCTGGGCAGCTGAGACCGCTTGAGAATTTGGATTCAAATGGACTTTTAGGTATGAAACCGAGGAGAGACTGCAATGATGGTGACCCCGTTGCAAAGCTGCTTGTGTGCAGAAGAAGCAGAGCACTAGCTTTCCCTGCTGCTCCTTCTGCCAGTGTGAGCAGATAACACTGTTCATTCTGTGCTGACTGTGTTCCTGCGCAGCAGAGAGCAGGCTCTGGACTGATTCCATTCAAATGCTTTTCCTGTATGAACGTGAGCAGTGAAAGCAACGATGGATGCACCAATGTAAAGGGGATTGTGTGCTGAACAGGTCCATCACCAGCTTTCAATCCTGGCTCTTCTGCTGTGGGAGCAGAGGCCAAACGTTCGTGCTGTACTCACTGTGCTGCTGGGCAGCTGAGACGGCTTGAGAATTTGGATTCAAATGGACTTTTAGGTATGAAACCGAGGAGAGACTGCAATGATGGTGACCCCGTTGCAAAGCTGCTTGTGTGCAGAAGAAGCAGAGCACTAGCTTTCCCTGCTGCTCCTTCTGCCAGTGTGAGCAGATAACACTGTTCATTCTGTGCTGACTGTGTTCCTGCGCAGCAGAGAGCAGGCTCTGGACTGATTCCATTCAAATGCTTTTCCTGTATGAAAGTGAGCAGTGAAAGCAACGATGGAGGCACCAATGTAAAGGGGATTGGGTGCTGAACAGGTCCAGCACCAGCTTTCAATCCTGGCTCTTCTGCTGTGGGAGCAGAGGCCAAACGTTCGTGCTGTACTAACTGTGCTGCTGGGCAGCTGAGAGACACCACCTGAGAATTTGGATTCAAATGGACTTTTAGGTAGGAAACCGAGGAGAGACTGCAATGATGGTGACCCCGTTGCAAAGCTGCTTGTGTGCTGAAGAAGCAGAGCACTAGCTTTCCCTGCTGCTCCTTCTGCCGTGTGAGCAGATGCCACTGTTCATTCTGTGCTGACTGTGTTCCTGCGCAGCAGAGAGCAGCCTCTGGACTGATTCCATTCAAATGCTTTTCCTGTATGAATGTGAGCAGTGAAAGCAACGATGGAGGCACCAATGTAAAAGGGATTGTGTGCTGAACAGATCCATCACCAGCTTTCAATCCTGGCTCTTCTGCTGTGGGAGCAGAGGCCAAACGTTCGTGCTGTACTAACTGTGCTGCTGGGCAGCTGAGAGACACCACCTGAGAATTTGGATTCAAATGGACTTTTAGGTATGAAACCGAGGAGAGACTGCAATGATGGTGACCCCGTTGCAAAGCTGCTTGTGTGCTGAAGAAGCAGAGCACTAGCTTTCCCTGCTGCTCCTTCTGCCCTGTGAGCAGATGCCACTGTTCATTCTGTGCTGACTGTGTTGCTGCGCAGCAGAGAGCAGCCTCTGGACTGATTCCATTCAAATGCTTTTCCTGTATGAAAGTGAGCAGTGAAAGCAACGATGAATGCACCAATGTAAAAGGGATTGTGTGCTGAACAGGTCCAGCACCAGCTTTCAATCCTGGCTCTTCTGCTGTGGGAGCAGAGGCCAAACGTTCGTGCTGTACTAACTGTGCTGCTGGGCAGCTGAGCGACACCACCTGAGAATTCGGATTCAAAAGGACTTTTAGGTATGAACCCGAGGAGAGACTGCAATGATGGTGACCCCGTTGCAAAGCTGCTTGTGTGCTGAAGAGACACAGCACTAGCTTTCCCTGCTGGTCCTTCTGCCGTGTGAGCAGGTGCCCCTGTTCATTCTGTGCTGTGTTGCTGCCAGCAGGGAGCAGGCTCTGGACTGATTCTATTCAAATGCTTTTCCTGTACGAGTGTTAGCAGTGAAAGCAACGATGGATGCACCAATGTAAAGGGGATTGTGTGCTGAACAGGTCCAGCACCAGGTTTCAATCCTTGCTCTTCTGCTGTGGGAGCAGATGCTAAACGTTCGTGCAGTACTCACTGTGCTGCTGGGCAGCTGAGACCGCTTGAGAATTTGGATTCAAATGGACTTTTAGGTATGAAACCGAGGAGAGACTGCAATGATGGTGACCCCGTTGCAAAGCTGCTTGTGTGCAGAAGAAGCAGAGCACTAGCTTTCCCTGCTGCTCCTTCTGCCAGTGTGAGCAGATAACACTGTTCATTCTGTGCTGACTGTGTTCCTGCGCAGCAGAGAGCAGGCTCTGGACTGATTCCATTCAAATGCTTTTCCTGTATGAACGTGAGCAGTGAAAGCAACGATGGAGGCACCAGTGTAAAAGGGATTGTGTGCTGAACAGGTCCAGCACCAGCTTTCAATCCTGGCTCTTCTGCTGTGGGAGCAGAGGCCAAACGTTCGTGCTGTACTAACTGTGCTGCTGGGCAGCTGAGAGACACCACCTGAGAATTTGGATTCAAATGGACTTTTAGTTATGAACCCGAGGAGTGACTGCAATGATGGTGACCCCGTTGCAAAGCTGCTTGTGTGCTGAAGAAGCAGAGCACTAGCTTTCCCTGCTGCTCCTTCTGCCGTGTGAGCAGATGCCACTGTTCATTCTGTGCTGACTGTGTTGCTGCGCAGCAGAGAGCAGCCTCAAGACTGATTCTATTCAAATGCTTTTCCTGTACGAGTGTTAGCAGTGAAAGCAACGATGGATGCACCAATGTAAAGGGGATTGTGTGCTGAACAGGTCCAGCACCAGCTTTCAATCCTTGCTCTTCTGCTGTGGGAGCAGAGGCCAAACGTTCGTGCTGTACTAACTGTGCTGCTGGGCAGCTGAGCGACACCACCTGAGAATTTGGATTCAAAAGGACTTTTAGGTATGAAGCCGAGGAGAGACTGCAATGATGGTGACCCCGTTGCAAAGCTGCTTGTGTGCTGAAGAAGCAGAGCACTAGCTTTCCCTGCTGCTCCTTCTGCCGTGTGAGCAGATGCCACTGTTCATTCAGTGCTGACTGTGTTGCTGCGCAGCAGAGAGCAGGCTCTGGACTGATTCCATTCAAATGCTTTTCCTGTACGAGTGTTAGCAGTGAAAGCAACGATGGATGCACCAATGTAAAGGGGATTGTGTGCTGAACAGGTCCAGCACCAGCTTTCAATCCTGGCTCTTCTGGTGTGGGAGCAGAGGCCAAACGTTCGTGCTGTACTAACTGTGCTGCTGGGCAGCTGAGCGACACCACCTGAGAATTCGGATTCAAAAGGACTTTTAGGTATGAAGCCGAGGAGAGACTGCAATGATGGTGACCCCGTTGCAAAGCTGCTTGTGTGCTGAAGAAGCAGAGCACTAGCTTTCCCTGCTGCTCCTTCTGCCGTGTGAGCAGATGCCACTGTTCATTCTGTGCTGACTGTGTTGCTGCGCAGCAGAGAGCAGCCTCTGGACTGATTCCATTCAAATGCTTTTCCTGTATGAATGTGAGCAGTGAAAGCAACGATGGAGGCACCAATGTAAAGGTGATTGTGTGCTGAACAGGTCCAGCACCAGCTTTCAATCCTGGCTCTTCTGCTGTGGGAGCAGAGGCCAAACGTTCGTGCTGTACTCACTGTGCTGCTGGGCAGCTGAGACGGCTTGAGAATTTGGATTCAAATGGACTTTTAGGTATGAAACCGAGGAGAGACTGCAATGATGGTGACCCCGTTGCAAAGCTGCTTGTGTGCAGAAGAAGCAGAGCACTAGCTTTCCCTGCTGCTCCTTCTGACAGTGTGAGCAGATAACACTGTTCATTCTGTGCTGACTGTGTTCTTGCGCAGCAGAGAGCAGGCTCTGGACTGATTCCATTCAAATGCTTTTCCTGTATGAACGTGAGCAGTGAAAGCAACGATGGATGCACCAATGTAAAGGGGATTGTGTGCTGAACAGGTCCAGCACCAGCTTTCAATCCTGGCTCTTCTGCTGTGGGAGCAGAGGCCAAACGTTCGTGCTGTACTCACTGTGCTGCTCTGCAGCTGAGACGGCTTGAGAATTTGGATTCAAATGGACTTTTAGGTATGAACCCGAGGAGAGACTGCAATGATGGTGACCCCGTTGCAAAGCTGCTTGTGTGCTGAAGAAGCAGAGCACTAGCTTTCCCTGCTGCTCCTTCTGCCGTGTGAGCAGATGCCACTGTTCATTCTGTGCTGACTGTGTTCCTGCGCAGCAGAGAGCAGCCTCTGGACTGATTCTATTCAAATGGTTTTCCTGTATGAAAGTGAGCAGTGAAAGCAACGATGAATGCACCAATGTAAAAGGGATTGTGTGCTGAACAGGTCCATCACCAGCTTTCAATCCTGGCTCTTCTGCTGTGGGAGCAGAGGCCAAACGTTCGTGCTGTACTCACTGTGCTGCTGGGCAGCTGAGACCGCGTGAGAATTTGGATTCAAATGGACTTTTAGGTATGAAACCGAGGAGAGACTGCAATGATGGTGACCCCGTTGCAAAGCTGCTTGTGTGCTGAAGAAGCAGAGCACTAGCTTTCCCTGCTGCTCCTTCTGCCGTGTGAGCAGATGCCACTGTTCATTCTGTGCTGACTGTGTTCCTGCGCAGCAGAGAGCAGCCTCTGGACTGATTCCATTCAAATGCTTTTCCTGTATGAAAGTGAGCAGTGAAAGCAACGATGAATGCACCAATGTAAAAGGGATTGTGTGCTGAACAGGTCCAGCACCAGCTTTCAATCCTGGCTCTTCTGCTGTGGGAGCAGAGGCCAAACGTTCGTGCTGTACTAACTGTGCTGCTGGGCAGCTGAGAGACACCACCTGAGAATTTGGATTCAAATGGACTTTTAGGTAGGAAACCGAGGAGAGACTGCAATGATGGTGACCCCGTTGCAAAGCTGCTTGTGTGCTGAAGAAGCAGAGCACTAGCTTTCCCTGCTGCTCCTTCTGCCGTGTGAGCAGATGCCACTGTTCATTCTGTGCTGACTGTGTTCCTGCGCAGCAGAGAGCAGCCTCTGGACTGATTCCATTCAAATGCTTTTCCTGTATGAATGTCAGCAGTGAAAGCAACGATGGAGGCACCAATGTAAAAGGGATTGTGTGCTGAACAGATCCAGCACCAGCTTTCAATCCTGGCTCTTCTGCTGTGGGAGCAGAGGCCAAACGTTCGTGCTGTACTAACTGTGCTGCTGGGCAGCTGAGCGACACCACCTGAGAATTTGGATTCAAATGGACTTTTAGGTATGAAACCGAGGAGAGACTGCAATGATGGTGACCCCGTTGCAAAGCTGCTTGTGTGCTGAAGAAGCAGAGCACTAGCTTTCCCTGCTGCTCCTTCTGCCGTGTGAGCAGATGCCACTGTTCATTCTGTGCTGACTGTGTTGCTGCGCAGCAGAGAGCAGCCTCTGGACCTATTCCATTCAAATGCTTTTCCTGTATGAAAGTGAGCAGTGAAAGCAACGATGAATGCACCAATGTAAAAGGGATTGTGTGCTGAACAGGTCCAGCACCAGCTTTCAATCCTGGCTCTTCTGCTGTGGGAGCAGAGGCCAAACGTTCGTGCTGTACTAACTGTGCTGCTGGGCAGCTGAGCGACACCACCTGAGAATTCGGATTCAAAGGACTTTTAGGTATGAACCCGAGGAGAGACTGCAATGATGGTGACCCCGTTGCAAAGCTGCTTGTGTGCTGAAGAGACACAGCACTAGCTTTCCCTGCTGGTCCTTCTGCCGTGTGAGCAGGTGCCCCTGTTCATTCTGTGCTGTGTTGCTGCCAGCAGGGAGCAGGCTCTGGACTGATTCTATTCAAATGCTTTTCCTGTACGAGTGTTAGCAGTGAAAGCAACGATGGATGCACCAATGTAAAGGGGATTGTGTGCTGAACAGGTCCAGCACCAGGTTTCAATCCTTGCTCTTCTGCTGTGGGAGCAGAGGACAAACGTTCGTGCAGTACTCACTGTGCTGCTGGGCAGCTGAGACCGCTTGAGAATTTGGATTCAAATGGACTTTTAGGTATGAAACCGAGGAGAGACTGCAATGATGGTGACCCCGTTGCAAAGCTGCTTGTGTGCAGAAGAAGCAGAGCACTAGCTTTCCCTGCTGCTCCTTCTGCCAGTGTGAGCAGATAACACTGTTCATTCTGTGCTGACTGTGTTCCTGCGCAGCAGAGAGCAGGCTCTGGAGTGATTCCATTCAAATGCTTTTCCTGTATGAACGTGAGCAGTGAAAGCAACGATGGAGGCACCAGTGTAAAAGGGATTGTGTGCTGAACAGGTCCAGCACCAGCTTTCAATCCTGGCTCTTCTGCTGTGGGAGCAGAGGCCAAACGTTCGTGCTGTACTAACTGTGCTGCTGGGCAGCTGAGAGACACCACCTGAGAATTTGGATTCAAATGGACTTTTAGGTATGAACCCGAGGAATGACTGCAATGATGGTGACCCCGTTGCAAAGCTGCTTGTGTGCTGAAGAAGCAGAGCACTAGCTTTCCCTGCTGCTCTTCTGCCGTGTGAGCAGATGCCACTGTTCATTCTGTGCTGTGTTGCTGCCAGCAGGGAGCAGGCTCTGGACGGATTCTATTCAAATGCTTTTCCTGTACGAGTGTTAGCAGTGAAAGCAACGATGGATGCACCAATGTAAAGGGGATTGTGTGCTGAACAGGTCCAGCACCAGCTTTCAATCCTTGCTTTTCTGCTGTGGGAGCAGATGCCAAACGTTCGTGCAGTACTCACTGTGCTGCTGGGCAGCTGAGACCGCTTGAGAATTTGGATTCAAATGGACTTTTAGGTATGAAACCGAGGAGAGACTGCAATGATGGTGACCCCGTTGAAAAGCTGCTTGTGTGCTGAAGAAGCAGAGCACTATCTTTCCCTGCTGCTCCTTCTGCCGTGTGAGCAGATAACACTGTTCATTCTGTGCTGACTGTGTTGCTGCGCAGCAGAGAGCAGCCTCTGGACTGATTCCATTCAAATGCTTTTCCTGTATGAAAGTGAGCAGTGAAAGCAACGATGAATGCACCAATGGAAAAGGGATTGTGTGCTGAACAGGTCCAGCACCAGCTTTCAATCCTGGCTCTTCTGCTGTGGGAGCAGAGGCCAAACGTTCGTGCTGTACTCACTGTGCTGCTGGGCAGCTGAGACCGCTTTTGAATTTGGATTCAAATGGACTTTTAGGTATGAACCCGAGGAGAGACTGCAATGATGGTGACCCCGTTGAAAAGCTGCTTGTGTGCTGAAGAAGCAGAGCACTAGCTTTCCCTGCTGCTCCTTCTGCCGTGTGAGCAGATGCCACTGTTCATTCTGTGCTGACTGTGTTGCTGCGCAGCAGAGAGCAGCCTCTGGACTGATTCCATTCAAATGCTTTTCCTGTATGAAAATGAGCAGTGAAAGCAACGATGGAGGCACCAATGTAAAAGGGATTGTGTGCTGAACAGGTCCAGCACCAGCTTTCAATCCTGGCTCTTCTGCTGTGGGAGCAGAGGCCAAACGTTCGTGCTGTACTAACTGTGCTGCTGGGCAGCTGAGAGACACCACCTGAGAATTTGGATTCAAATGGACTTTTAGGTATGAAGCCGAGGAGAGACTGCAATGATGGTGACCCCGTTGCAAAGCTGCTTGTGTGCTGAAGAGACACAGCACTAGCTTTCCCTGCTGCTCCTTCTGCCGTGTGAGCAGATGCCCCTGTTCATTCTGTGCTGTGTTGCTGCCAGCAGGGAGCAGGCTCTGGACTGATTCTATTCAAATGCTTTTCCTGTATTAATGTGAGCAGTGAAAGCAACGATGGAGGCACCAATGTAAAAGGGATTGTGTGCTGAACAGGTCCAGCACCAGCTTTCAATCCTGGCTCTTCTGCTGTGGGAGCAGAGGCCAAACGTTCGTGCTGTACAAACTGTGCTGCTGGGCAGCTGAGAGACACCACCTGAGAATTTGGATTCAAATGGACTTTTAGGTATGAAGCCGAGGAGAGACTGCAATGATGGTGACCCCGTTGCAAAGCTGCTTGTGTGCTGAAGAGACACAGCACTAGCTTTCCCTGCTGCTCCTTCTGCCGTGTGAGCAGATGCCCCTGTTCATTCTGTGCTGTGTTGCTGCCAGCAGGGAGCAGGTTCTGGACTTTTTCTATTCAAATGCTTTTCCTGTACGAGTGTTAGCAGTGAAAGCAACGATGGAGGCACCAATGTAAAGGGGATTGTGTGCTGAACAGGTCCAGCACCAGCTTTCAATCCTTGCTCTTCTGCTGTGGGAGCAGAGGCCAAACGTTCGTGCTGTACTCACTGTGCTGCTGGGCAGCTGAGACGGCTTGAGAATTTGGATTCAAATGGACTTTTACGTATGAAACCGAGGAGAGACTGCAATGATGGTGACCCCGTTGCAAAGCTGCTTGTGTGCTGAAGAAGCAGAGCACTAGCTTTCCCTGCTGCTCCTTCTGCCGTGTGAGCAGATGCCACTGTTCATTCTGTGCTGACTGTGTTCCTGCGCAGCAGAGAGCAGCCTCTGGACTGATTCTATTCAAATGCTTTTCCTGTATGAAAGTGAGCAGTGAAAGCAACGATGAATGCACCAATGTAAAAGGGATTGTGTGCTGAACAGCTCCATCACCAGCTTTCAATCCTGGCTCTTCTGCTGTGGGAGCAGAGGCCAAACGTTCGTGCTGTACTAACTGTGCTGCTGGGCAGCTGAGAGACACCACCTGAGAATTTGGATTCAAATGGACTTTTAGGTATGAACCCGAGGAGAGACTGCAATGATGGTGACCCCGTTGCAAAGCTGCTTGTGTGCTGAAGAAGCAGAGCACTAGCTTTCCCTGCTGCTCCTTCTGCCGTGTGAGCAGATGCCACTGTTCATTCAGGGCTGACTGTGTTGCTGCGCAGCAGAGAGCAGGCTCTGGACTGATTCCATTCAAATGCTTTTCCTGTACGAGTGTTAGCAGTGAAAGCAACGATGGATGCACCAATGTAAAGGGGATTGTGTGCTGAACAGGTCCAGCACCAGCTTTCAATCCTGGCTCTTCTGCTGTGGGAGCAGATGCCAAACGTTCGTGCAGTACTCACTGTGCTGCTGGGCAGCTGAGACCGCTTGAGAATTTGGATTCAAATGGATTTTTAGGGATGAAACCGAGGAGAGACTGCAATGATGGTGACCCCGTTGCAAAGCTGCTTGTGTGCAGAAGAAGCAGAGCACTAGCTTTCCCTGCTGCTCCTTCTGCCGTGTGAGCAGATGCCACTGTTCATTCTGTGCTGACTGTGTTGCTGCGCAGCAGAGAGCAGCCTCTGGACTGATTCCATTCAAATGCTTTTCCTGTATGAAAATGAGCAGTGAAAGCAACGATGGAGGCACCAATGTAAAAGGGATTGTGTGCTGAACAGGTCCAGCACCAGCTTTCAATCCTGGCTCTTCTGCTGTGGGAGCAGAGGCCAAACGTTCGTGCTGTACTAACTGTGCTGCTGGGCAGCTGAGAGACACCACCTGAGAATTTGGATTCAAATGGACTTTTAGGTATGAAGCCGAGGAGAGACTGCAATGATGGTGACCCCGTTGCAAAGCTGCTTGTGTGCTGAAGAGACACAGCACTAGCTTTCCCTGCTGCTCCTTCTGCCGTGTGAGCAGATGCCCCTGTTCATTCTGTGCTGTGTTGCTGCCAGCAGGGAGCAGGCTCTGGACTGATTCTATTCAAATGCTTTTCCTGTATTAATGTGAGCAGTGAAAGCAACGATGGAGGCACCAATGTAAAAGGGATTGTGTGCTGAACAGGTCCAGCACCAGCTTTCAATCCTGGCTCTTCTGCTGTGGGAGCAGAGGCCAAACGTTCGTGCTGTACAAACTGTGCTGCTGGGCAGCTGAGAGACACCACCTGAGAATTTGGATTCAAATGGACTTTTAGGTATGAAGCCGAGGAGAGACTGCAATGATGGTGACCCCGTTGCAAAGCTGCTTGTGTGCTGAAGAGACACAGCACTAGCTTTCCCTGCTGCTCCTTCTGCCGTGTGAGCAGATGCCCCTGTTCATTCTGTGCTGTGTTGCTGCCAGCAGGGAGCAGGCTCTGGACTTTTTCTATTCAAATGCTTTTCCTGTACGAGTGTTAGCAGTGAAAGCAACGATGGAGGCACCAATGTAAAGGGGATTGTGTGCTGAACAGGTCCAGCACCAGCTTTCAATCCTTGCTCTTCTGCTGTGGGAGCAGAGGCCAAACGTTCGTGCTGTACTCACTGTGCTGCTGGGCAGCTGAGACGGCTTGAGAATTTGGATTCAAATGGACTTTTACGTATGAAACCGAGGAGAGACTGCAATGATGGTGACCCCGTTGCAAAGCTGCTTGTGTGCTGAAGAAGCAGAGCACTAGCTTTCCCTGCTGCTCCTTCTGCCGTGTGAGCAGATGCCACTGTTCATTCTGTGCTGACTGTGTTCCTGCGCAGCAGAGAGCAGCCTCTGGACTGATTCTATTCAAATGCTTTTCCTGTATGAAAGTGAGCAGTGAAAGCAACGATGAATGCACCAATGTAAAAGGGATTGTGTGCTGAACAGCTCCATCACCAGCTTTCAATCCTGGCTCTTCTGCTGTGGGAGCAGAGGCCAAACGTTCGTGCTGTACTAACTGTGCTGCTGGGCAGCTGAGAGACACCACCTGAGAATTTGGATTCAAATGGACTTTTAGGTATGAACCCGAGGAGAGACTGCAATGATGGTGACCCCGTTGCAAAGCTGCTTGTGTGCTGAAGAAGCAGAGCACTAGCTTTCCCTGCTGCTCCTTCTGCCGTGTGAGCAGATGCCACTGTTCATTCAGGGCTGACTGTGTTGCTGCGCAGCAGAGAGCAGGCTCTGGACTGATTCCATTCAAATGCTTTTCCTGTACGAGTGTTAGCAGTGAAAGCAACGATGGATGCACCAATGTAAAGGGGATTGTGTGCTGAACAGGTCCAGCACCAGCTTTCAATCCTGGCTCTTCTGCTGTGGGAGCAGATGCCAAACGTTCGTGCAGTACTCACTGTGCTGCTGGGCAGCTGAGACCGCTTGAGAATTTGGATTCAAATGGATTTTTAGGGATGAAACCGAGGAGAGACTGCAATGATGGTGACCCCGTTGCAAAGCTGCTTGTGTGCAGAAGAAGCAGAGCACTAGCTTTCCCTGCTGCTCCTTCTGCCAGTGTGAGCAGATAACACTGTTCATTCTGTGCTGACTGTGTTCCTGCGCAGCAGAGAGCAGGCTCTGGACTGATTCCATTCAAATGCTTTTCCTGTATGAACGTGAGCAGTGAAAGCAACGATGGAGGCACCAGTGTAAAAGGGATTGTGTGCTGAAAAGGTCCAGCACCAGCTTTCAATCCTGGCTCTTCTGCTGTGGGAGCAGAGGCCAAACGTTCGTGCTGTACTCACTGTGCTGCTGGGCAGCTGAGCGACACCACCTGAGAATTTGGATTCAAATGGACTTTTAGGTAGGAAACAGGGGAGAGACTGCAATGATGGTGACCCCGTTGCAAAGCTGCTTGTGTGCTGAAGAAGCAGAGCACTAGCTTTCCCTGCTGCTCCTTCTGCCGTGTGAGCAGATGCCACTGTTCATTCTGTGCTGACTGTGTTGCTGCGCAGCAGAGAGCAGCCTCAGGACTGATTCTATTCAAATGCTTTTCCTGTACGAGTGTTAGCAGTGAAAGCAACGATGGATGCACCAATGTAAAGGGGATTGTGTGCTGAACAGGTCCAGCACCAGCTTTCAATCCTGGCTCTTCTGCTGTGGGAGCAGAGGCCAAACGTTCGTGCTGTACTCACTGTGCTGCTGGGCAGCTGAGACGGCTTGAGAATTTGGATTCAAATGGACTTTTAGGTATGAAACCGAGGAGAGACTGCAATGATGGTGACCCCGTTGCAAAGCTGCTTGTGTGCTGAAGAAGCAGAGCACTAGCTTTCCCTGCTGCTCCTTCTGCCGTGTGAGCAGATGCCACTGTTCATTCTGTGCTGACTGTGTTGCTGCGCAGCAGCGAGCAGCCTCAGGACTGATTCTATTCAAATGCTTTTCCTGTACGAGTGTTAGCAGTGAAAGCAACGATGGAGGCACCAATGTAAAGGGGATTGTGTGCTGAACAGGTCCAGCACCAGCTTTCAATCCTGGCTCTTCTGCCGTGTGAGCAGATGCTACTCTTCATTCTGTGCTGACAGTGTTGCTGCGCAGCAGAGAGCAGCCTCTGGACTGATTCCATTCAAATGCTTTTCCTGTATGAATGTGAGCAGTGAAAGCAACGATGGAGGTACCAATGTAAAGGTGATTGTTTGTTGAACAGGTCCAGCACCAGCTTTCAATCCTGGCTCTTCTGCTGTGGGAGCAGAGGCCAAAAGTTCGTGCTGTACTAACTGTGCTGCTGGGCAGCTGAGAGACACCAACTGAGAATTTGGATTCAAATGGACTTTTAGGTAGGAAACCGAGGAGAGACTGCAATGATGGTGACCCCGTTGCAAAGCTGCTTGTGTGCTGAAGAAGCAGAGCACTAGCTTTCCCTGCTGCTCCTTCTGCCGTGTGAGCGGATGCCACTGTTCATTCTGTGCTGACTGTGTTGCTGCGCAGCAGAGAGCAGCCTCTGGACTGATTCTATTCAAATGCTTTTCCTGTACGAGTGTTAGCAGTGAAAGCAACGATGGATGCACCAATGTAAAGGGGATTGTGTGCTGAACAGGTCCAGCACCAGCTTTCAATCCTTGCTCTTCTGCTGTGGGAGCAGATGCCAAACGTTCGTGCAGTACTCACTGTGCTGCTGGGCAGCTGAGACCGCTTGAGAATTTGGATTCAAATGGACTTTTAGGTATGAACCCGAGGAGAGACTGCAATGATGGTGACCCCGTTGCAAAGCTGCTTGTGTGCGGAAGAGACACAGCACTAGCTTTCCCTGCTGGTCCTTCTGCCGTGTGAGCAGATGCCCCTGTTCATTCTGTGCTGTGTTGCTGCCAGCAGGGAGCAGGCTCTGGCCTGATTCTATTCAAATGCTTTTCCTGTACGAGTGTTAGCAGTGAAAGCAACGATGGATGCACCAATGTAAAGGGGATTGTGTGCTGAACAGGTCCAGCACCAGCTTTCAATCCTTGCTCTTCTGCTGTGGGAGCAGATGCCAAACGTTCTTGCAGTACTCACTGTGCTGCTGGGCAGCTGAGACCGCTTGAGAATTTGGATTCAAATGGACTTTTCGGTATGAAGCCGAGGAGAGACTGCAATGATGGTGACCCCGTTGCAAAGCTGCTTGTGTGCTGAAGAAGCAGAGCACTAGCTTTCCCTGCTGCTCCTTCTGCCGTGTGAGCAGGTGCCCCTGTTCATTCTGTGCTGTGTTGCTGCCAGCAGGGAGCAGGCTCTGGACTGATTCTATTCAAATGCTTTTCCTGTACGAGTGTTAGCAGTGAAAGCAACGATGGATGCACCAATGTAAAGGGGATTGTGTGCTGAACAGGTCCAGCACCAGGTTTCAATCCTTGCTCTTCTGCTGTGGGAGCAGATGCCAAACGTTCTTGCAGTACTCACTGTGCTGCTGGGCAGCTGAGACCGCTTGAGAATTTGGATTCAAATGGACTTTTCGGTATGAAACCGAGGAGAGACTGCAATGATGGTGACCCCGTTGCAAAGCTGCTTGTGTGCTGAAGAAGCAGAGCACTAGCTTTCCCTGCTGCTCCTTCTGCCGTGTGAGCAGATGCCACTGTTCATTCTGTGCTGACTGTGTTGCTGCGCAGCAGAGAGCAGCCTCTGGACTGATTCCATTCAAATGCTTTTCCTGTATGAAAGTGAGCAGTGAAAGCAACGATGAATGCACCAATGTAAAAGGGATTGTGTGCTGAACAGGTCCAGCACCAGCTTTCAATCCTGTCTCTTCTGCTGTGGGAGCAGAGGGCAAACGTTCGTGCTGTACTCACTGTGCTGCTGGGCAGCTGAGAGACACCACCTGAGAATTTGGATTCAAATGGACTTTTAGGTATGAACCCGAGGAGAGACTGCAATGATGGTGACCCCGTTGCAAAGCTGCTTGTGTGCTGAAGAGACACAGCACTAGGTTTCCCTGCTGGTCCTTCTGCCGTGTGAGCAGATGCCACTGTTCATTATGTGCTGTGTTGCTGCCAGCAGGGAGCAGGCTCTGGACTGATTCTATTCAAATACTTTTCCTGTACGAGTGTTAGCAGTGAAAGCAACGATGGATGCACCAATGTAAAGGGGATTGTGTGCTGAACAGGTCCAGCACCAGCTTTCAATCCTGGCTCTTCTGCCGTGTGAGCAGATGCCACTCTTCATTCTGTCCTGACAGTGTTGCTGCGCAGCAGAGAGCAGCCTCTGGACTGATTCCATTCAAATGCTTTTCCTGTATGAAAGTGAGCAGTGAAAGCAACGATGGAGGCACCAATGTAAAGGGGATTGTGTGCTGAACAGGTCCAGCACCAGCTTTCAATCCTGGCTTTTCTGCTGTGAAAGCAGAGGCCAAACGTTCGTGCTGTACTCACTGTGCTGCTGGGCAGCTGAGAGACACCACCTGAGAATTTGGATTCAAATGGACTTTTAGGTATGAAACCGAGGAGAGACTGCAATGATGGTGACCCCGTTGCAAAGCTGCTTGTGTGCTGAAGAAGCAGAGCACTAGCTTTCCCTGCTGCTCCTTCTGCCGTGTGAGCAGATGCCAATGTTCATTCTGTGCTGTGTTGCTGCCAGCAGGGAGCAGGCTCTGGACGGATTCTATTCAAATGCTTTTCCTGTATGAGTGTTAGCAGTGAAAGCAACGATGGAGGCACCAATGTAAAGGTGATTGTTTGCTGAACAGGTCCAGCACCAGCTTTCAATCCTGGCTCTTCTGCTGTGGGAGCAGAGGCCAAACGTTCGTGCTGTACTAACTGTGCTGCTGGGCAGCTGAGAGACACCACCTGAGAATTTGGATTCAAATGGACTTTTAGGTAGGAAACCGAGGAGAGACTGCAATGATGGTGACCCCGTTGCAAAGCTGCTTGTGTGCTGAAGAAGCAGAGCACTAGCTTTCCCTGCTGCTCCTTCTGCCGTGTGAGCAGATGCCACTGTTCATTCAGTGCTGACTGTGTTGCTGCGCAGCAGAGAGCAGGCTCTGGACTGATTCCATTCAAATGCTTTTCCTGTACGAGTGTTAGCAGTGAAAGCAACGATGGATGCACCAATGTAAAGGGGATTGTGTGCTGAACAGGTCCAGCACCAGCTTTCAATCCTGGCTCTTCTGCTGTGGGAGCAGATGCCAAACGTTCGTGCAGTACTCACTGTGCTGCTGGGCAGCTGAGACCGCTTGAGAATTTGGATTCAAATGGACTTTTAGGTATGAAACCGAGGAGAGACTGCAATAATGGTGACCCCGTTGCAAAGCTCCTTGTGTGCTGAAGAAGCAGAGCACTAGCTTTCACTGCTGGTCCTTCTGCCGTGTGAGCAGATGCCACTGTTCATTCTGTGCTCTGCTGCTGCGCAGCAGAGAGCAGCCTCTGGACTGATTCCATTCAAATGCTTTTCCTGTATGAATGTGAGCAGTGAAAGCAACGATGGAGGCACCAATGTAAAGGTGATTGTGTGCTGAACAGGTCCAGCACCAGCTTTCAATCCTGGCTCTTCTGCTGTGGGAGCAGAGGCCAAACGTTCGTGCTGTACTCACTGTGCTGCTGGGCAGCTGAGAGACACCACCCGAGAATTTGGATTCAAATGGACTTTTAGGTATGAACCCGAGGAGAGACTGCAATGATGGTGACCCCGTTGCAAAGCTGCTTGTGTGCTGAAGAAGCAGAGCACTAGCTTTCCCTGCTGCTCCTTCTGCCGTGTGAGCAGATGCCACTGTTCATTCTGTGCTGACTGTGTTGCTGCGCAGCAGAGAGCAGCCTCTGGACTGATTCTATTCAAATGCTTTTCCTGTATGAAAGTGAGCAGTGAAAGCAACGATGGAGGCACCAATGTAAAAGGGATTGTGTGCTGAACAGGTCCAGCACCAGCTTTCAATCCTGGCTTTTCTGCTGTGGGAGCAGAGGCCAAACGTTCGTGCTGTACTAACTGTGCTGCTGGGCAGCTGAGAGACACCACCCGAGAATTTGGATTCAAATGGACTTTTAGGTATGAAACCGAGGAGAGACTGCAATGATGGTGACCCCGTTGCAAAGCTGCTTGTGTGCTGAAGAAGCAGAGCACTAGCTTTCCCTGCTGCTCCTTCTGCCGTGTGAGCAGATGCCACTGTTCATTCTGTGCTGACTGTGTTCCTGCGCAGCAGAGAGCAGCCTCAGGACTGATTCTATTCAAATGCTTTTCCTGTACGAGTGTTAGCAGTGAAAGCAACGATGGATGCACCAATGTAAAGGGGATTGTGTGCTGAACAGGTCCAGCACCAGCTTTCAATCCTGGCTCTTCTGCTGTGGGAGCAGATGCCAAACGTTCGTGCAGTACTCACTGTGCTGCTGGGCAGCTGAGACCGCTTGAGAATTTGGATTCAAATGGACTTTTAGGTATGAAACCGAGGAGAGACTGCAATGATGGTGACCCCGTTGCAAAGCTCCTTGTGTGCTGAAGAAGCAGAGCACTAGCTTTCACTGCTGCTCCTTCTGCCGTGTGAGCAGATGCCACTGTTCATTCTGTGCTCTGCTGCTGCGCAGCAGAGAGCAGCCTCTGGACTGATTCCATTCAAATGCTTTTCCTGTATGAATGTGAGCAGTGAAAGCAACGATGGAGGCACCAATGTAAAGGTGATTGTGTGCTGAACAGGTCCAGCACCAGCTTTCAATCCTGGCTCTTCTGCTGTGGGAGCAGAGGCCAAACGTTAGTGCTGTACTAACTGTGCTGCTGGGCAGCTGAGAGACACCACCTGAGAATTTGGATTCAAATGGACTTTTAGGTATGAAGCCGAGGAGAGACTGCAATGATGGTGACCCCGTTGCAAAGCTGCTTGTGTGCTGAAGAGACACAGCACTAGCTTTCCCTGCTGCTCCTTCTGCCGTGTGAGCAGATAACACTGTTCATTCTGTGCTGACTGTGTTCCTGCGCAGCAGAGAGCAGCCTCTGGACTGATTCTATTCAAATGCTTTTCCTGTATGAAAGTGAGCAGTGAAAGCAACGATGAATGCACCAATGTAAAAGGGATTGTGTGCTGAACAGGTCCAGCACCAGCTTTCAATCCTGGCTCTTCTGCTGTGGGAGCAGAGGCCAAACGTTCGTGCTGTACTAACTGTGCTGCTGGGCAGCTGAGCGACACCACCTGAGAATTCGGATTCAAAAGGACTTTTAGGTATGAAGCCGAGGAGAGACTGCAATGATGGTGACCCCGTTGCAAAGCTGCTTGTGTGCTGAAGAAGCAGAGCACTAGCTTTCCCTGCTGCTCCTTCTGCCCTGTGAGCAGATAACACTGTTCATTCTGTGCTGACTGTGTTCCTGCGCAGCAGAGAGCAGGCTCTGGACTGATACCATTCAAATGCTTTTCCTGTATGAAAGTGAGCAGTGAAAGCAACGATGGAGGCACCAATGTAAAGGGGATTGTGTGCTGAACAGGTCCAGCACCAGCTTTCAATCCTTGCTCTTCTGCTGTGGGAGCAGAGGCCAAACGTTCGTGCTGTACTAACTGTGCTGCTGGGCAGCTGAGCGACACCACCTGAGAATTCTGATTCAAAAGGACTTTTAGGTATGAAGCCGAGGAGAGACTGCAATGATGGTGACCCCGTTGAAAAGCTGCTTGTGTGCTGAAGAAGCAGAGCACTAGCTTTCCCTGCTGCTCCTTCTGCCGTGTGAGCAGATGCCACTGTTCATTCTGTGCTGACTGTGTTCCTGCGCAGCAGAGAGCAGGCTCTGGACTGATTCCATTCAAATGCTTTTCCTGTATGAAAATGAGCAGTGAAAGCAACGATGGAGGCACCAATGTAAAAGGGATTGTGTGCTGAACAGGTCCAGCACCAGCTTTCAATCCTGGCTCTTCTGCTGTGGGAGCAGAGGCCAAACGTTCGTGCTGTACTAACTGTGCTGCTGGGCAGCTGAGAGACACCACCTGAGAATTTGGATTCAAATGGACTTTTAGGTATGAAGCCGAGGAGAGACTGCAATGATGGTGACCCCGTTGCAAAGCTGCTTGTGTGCTGAAGAGACACAGCACTAGCTTTCCCTGCTGCTCCTTCTGCCGTGTGAGCAGATGCCCCTGTTCATTCTGTGCTGTGTTGCTGCCAGCAGGGAGCAGGCTCTGGACTGATTCTATTCAAATGCTTTTCCTGTACGAGTGTTAGCAGTGAAAGCAACGATGGAGGCACCAATGTAAAGGGGATTGTGTGCTGAACAGGTCCAGCACCAGCTTTCAATCCTTGCTCTTCTGCTGTGGGAGCAGAGGCCAAACGTTCGTGCTGTACTCACTGTGCTGCTGGGCAGCTGAGACGGCTTGAGAATTTGGATTCAAATGGACTTTTAGGTATGAAACCGAGGAGAGACTGCAATGATGGTGACCCCGTTGCAAAGCTGCTTGTGTGCTGAAGAAGCAGAGCACTAGCTTTCCCTGCTGCTCCTTCTGCCGTGTGAGCAGATGCCACTGTTCATTCAGTGCTGACTGTGTTGCTGCGCAGCAGAGAGCAGGCTCTGGACTGATTCCATTCAAATGCTTTTCCTGTACGAGTGTTAGCAGTGAAAGCAACGATGGATGCACCAATGTAAAGGGGATTGTGTGCTGAACAGGTCCAGCACCAGCTTTCAATCCTGGCTCTTCTGCTGTGGGAGCAGATGCCAAACGTTCGTGCAGTACTCACTGTGCTGCTGGGCAGCTGAGACCGCTTGAGAATTTGGATTCAAATGGACTTTTAGGTATGAAACCGAGGAGAGACTGCAATGATGGTGACCCCGTTGCAAAGCTGCTTGTGTGCGGAAGAAGCAGAGCACTAGCTTTCCCTGCTGCTCCTTCTGCCGTGTGAGCAGATGCCACTGTTCATTCTGTGCTGACTGTGTTGCTGCGCAGCAGAGAGCAGGCTCTGGACTGATTCCATTCAAATGCTTTTCCTGTATGAAAGTGAGCAGTGAAAGCAACGATGAATGCACCAATGTAAAAGGGATTGTGTGCTGAACAGGTCCAGCACCAGCTTTCAATCCTGTCTCTTCTGCTGTGGGAGCAGAGGCCAAACGTTCGTGCTGTACTAACTGTGCTGCTGGGCAGCTGAGAGACACCACCTGAGAATTTGGATTCAAATGGACTTTTAGGTATGAAACCGAGGAGAGACTGCAATGATGGTGACCCCGTTGCAAAGCTGCTTGTGTGCTGAAGAAGCAGAGCACTAACTTTCCCTGCTGCTCTTCTGCCGTGTGAGCAGATGCCACTGTTCATTCTGTGCTGTGTTGCTGCCAGCAGGGAGCAGGCTCTGGACGGATTCTATTCAAATGCTTTTCCTGTATGAGTGTTAGCAGTGAAAGCAACGATGGAGGCACCAATGTAAAGGGGATTGTGTGCTGAAAAGGTCCAGCACCAGCTTTCAATCCTGGCTCTTCTGCTGTGGGAGCAGAGGCCAAACGTTCGTGCTGTACTCACTGTGCTGCTGGGCAGCTGAGCGACACCACCTGAGAATTTGGATTCAAATGGACTTTTAGGTAAGAAACAGGGGAGAGACTGCAATGATGGTGACCCCGTTGCAAAGCTGCTTGTGTGCTGAAGAAGCAGAGCTCTAGCTTTCCCTGCTGCTCCTTCTGCCGTGTGAGCAGATGCCACTGTTCATTCTGTGCTGACTGTGTTGATGCGCAGCAGAGAGCAGCCTCAGGACTGATTCTATTCAAATGCTTTTCCTGTACGAGTGTTAGCAGTGAAAGCAACGATGGATGCACCAATGTAAAGGGGATTGTGTGCTGAACAGGTCCAGCACCAGCTTTCAATCCTTGCTCTTCTGCTGTGGGAGCAGAGGCCAAACGTTCGTGCTGTACTAACTGTGCTGCTGGGCAGCTGAGCGACACCACCTGAGAATTCGGATTCAAAAGGACTTTTAGGTATGAAACCGAGGAGAGACTGCAATGATGGTGACCCCGTTGCAAAGCTGCTTGTGTGCTGAAGAAGCAGAGCACTAGCTTTCCCTGCTGCTCCTTCTGCCGTGTGAGCAGATGCCACTGTTCATTCAGTGCTGACTGTGTTGCTGCGCAGCAGAGAGCAGGCTCTGGACTGATTCCATTCAAATGCTTTTCCTGTACGAGTGTTAGCAGTGAAAGCAACGATGGAGGCACCAATGTAAAGGGGATTGTGTGCTGAACAGGTCCAGCACCAGCTTTCAATCCTGGCTCTTCTGCTGTGGGAGCAGATGCCAAACGTTCGTGCAGTACTCACTGTGCTGCTGGGCAGCTGAGACCGCTTGAGAATTTGGATTCAAATGGACTTTTAGGTATGAAACCGAGGAGAGACTGCAATGATGGTGACCCCGTTGCAAAGCTGCTTGTGTGCGGAAGAAGCAGAGCACTAGCTTTCCCTGCTGCTCCTTCTGCCGTGTGAGCAGATGCCACTGTTCATTCTGTGCTGACTGTGTTGCTGCGCAGCAGAGAGCAGCCTCTGGACTGATTCCATTCAAATGCTTTTCCTGTATGAAAGTGAGCAGTGAAAGCAACGATGAATGCACCAATGTAAAAGGGATTGTGTGCTGAACAGGTCCAGCACCAGCTTTCAATCCTGTCTCTTCTGCTGTGGGAGCAGAGGCCAAACGTTCGTGCTGTACTAACTGTGCTGCTGGGCAGCTGAGAGACACCACCTGAGAATTTGGATTCAAATGGACTTTTAGGTATGAAACCGAGGAGAGACTGCAATGATGGTGACCCCGTTGCAAAGCTGCTTGTGTGCTGAAGAAGCAGAGCACTAACTTTCCCTGCTGCTCTTCTGCCGTGTGAGCAGATGCCACTGTTCATTCTGTGCTGTGTTGCTGCCAGCAGGGAGCAGGCTCTGGACGGATTCTATTCAAATGCTTTTCCTGTATGAGTGTTAGCAGTGAAAGCAACGATGGAGGCACCAATGTAAAGGGGATTGTGTGCTGAAAAGGTCCAGCACCAGCTTTCAATCCTGGCTCTTCTGCTGTGGGAGCAGAGGCCAAACGTTCGTGCTGTACTCACTGTGCTGCTGGGCAGCTGAGCGACACCACCTGAGAATTTGGATTCAAATGGACTTTTAGGTAAGAAACAGGGGAGAGACTGCAATGATGGTGACCCCGTTGCAAAGCTGCTTGTGTGCTGAAGAAGCAGAGCACTAGCTTTCCCTGCTGCTCCTTCTGCCGTGTGAGCAGATGCCACTGTTCATTCTGTGCTGACTGTGTTGATGCGCAGCAGAGAGCAGCCTCAGGACTGATTCTATTCAAATGCTTTTCCTGTACGAGTGTTAGCAGTGAAAGCAACGATGGATGCACCAATGTAAAGGGGATTGTGTGCTGAACAGGTCCAGCACCAGCTTTCAATCCTTGCTCTTCTGCTGTGGGAGCAGAGGCCAAACGTTCGTGCTGTACTAACTGTGCTGCTGGGCAGCTGAGCGACACCACCTGAGAATTCGGATTCAAAAGGACTTTTAGGTATGAAACCGAGGAGAGACTGCAATGATGGTGACCCCGTTGCAAAGCTGCTTGTGTGCTGAAGAAGCAGAGCACTAGCTTTCCCTGCTGCTCCTTCTGCCGTGTGAGCAGATGCCACTGTTCATTCTGTGCTGACTGTGTTCCTGCGCAGCAGAGAGCAGCCTCTGGACTGATTCTATTCAAATGCTTTTCCTGTATGAAAGTGAGCAGTGAAAGCAACGATGAATGCACCAATGTAAAAGGGATTGTGTGCTGAACAGGTCCATCACCAGCTTTCAATCCTGGCTCTTCTGCTGTGGGAGCAGAGGCCAAACGTTCGTGCTGTACTAACTGTGCTGCTGGGCAGCTGAGAGACACCACCTGAGAATTTGGATTCAAATGGACTTTTAGGTAGGAACCCGAGGAGAGACTGCAATGATGGTGACCCCGTTGCAAAGCTGCTTGTGTGCTGAAGAAGCAGAGCACTAGCTTTCCCTGCTGCTCCTTCTGCCGTGTGAGCAGATGCCACTGTTCATTCTGTGCTGACTGTGTTGCTGCCAGCAGGGAGCAGCCTCAGGACTGATTCTATTCAAATGCTTTTCCTGTACGAGTGTTAGCAGTGAAAGCAACGATGGATGCACCAATGTAAAGGGGATTGTGTGCTGAACAGGTCCAGCACCAGCTTTCAATCCTTGCTCTTCTGCTGTGGGAGCAGATGCCAAACGTTCGTGCAGTACTCACTGTGCTGCTGGGCAGCTGAGACCGCTTGAGAATTTGGATTCAAATGGACTTTTATGTATGAACCCGAGGAGAGACTGCAATGATGGTGACCCCGTTGCAAAGCTGCTTGTGTGCGGAAGAAGCAGAGCACTAGCTTTCCCTGCTGCTCCTTCTGCCGTGTGAGCAGATGCCACTGTTCATTCTGTGCTGACTGTGTTGCTGCGCAGCAGAGAGCAGCCTCTGGACTGATTCCATTCAAATGCTTTTCCTGTATGAAAGTGAGCAGTGAAAGCAACGATGAATGCACCAATGTAAAAGGGATTGTGTGCTGAACAGGTCCAGCACCAGCTTTCAATCCTGTCTCTTCTGCTGTGGGAGCAGAGGCCAAACGTTCGTGCTGTACTAACTGTGCTGCTGGGCAGCTGAGAGACACCACCTGAGAATTTGGATTCAAATGGACTTTTAGGTATGAAACCGAGGAGAGACTGCAATGATGGTGACCCCGTTGCAAAGCTGCTTGTGTGCTGAAGAAGCAGAGCACTAACTTTCCCTGCTGCTCTTCTGCCGTGTGAGCAGATGCCACTGTTCATTCTGTGCTGTGTTGCTGCCAGCAGGGAGCAGGCTCTGGACGGATTCTATTCAAATGCTTTTCCTGTATGAGTGTTAGCAGTGAAAGCAACGATGGAGGCACCAATGTAAAGGGGATTGTGTGCTGAAAAGGTCCAGCACCAGCTTTCAATCCTGGCTCTTCTGCTGTGGGAGCAGAGGCCAAACGTTCGTGCTGTACTCACTGTGCTGCTGGGCAGCTGAGCGACACCACCTGAGAATTTGGATTCAAATGGACTTTTAGGTAAGAAACAGGGGAGAGACTGCAATGATGGTGACCCCGTTGCAAAGCTGCTTGTGTGCTGAAGAAGCAGAGCTCTAGCTTTCCCTGCTGCTCCTTCTGCCGTGTGAGCAGATGCCACTGTTCATTCTGTGCTGACTGTGTTGATGCGCAGCAGAGAGCAGCCTCAGGACTGATTCTATTCAAATGCTTTTCCTGTACGAGTGTTAGCAGTGAAAGCAACGATGGATGCACCAATGTAAAGGGGATTGTGTGCTGAACAGGTCCAGCACCAGCTTTCAATCCTTGCTCTTCTGCTGTGGGAGCAGAGGCCAAACGTTCGTGCTGTACTAACTGTGCTGCTGGGCAGCTGAGCGACACCACCTGAGAATTCGGATTCAAAAGGACTTTTAGGTATGAAACCGAGGAGAGACTGCAATGATGGTGACCCCGTTGCAAAGCTGCTTGTGTGCTGAAGAAGCAGAGCACTAGCTTTCCCTGCTGCTCCTTCTGCCGTGTGAGCAGATGCCACTGTTCATTCAGTGCTGACTGTGTTGCTGCGCAGCAGAGAGCAGGCTCTGGACTGATTCCATTCAAATGCTTTTCCTGTACGAGTGTTAGCAGTGAAAGCAACGATGGATGCACCAATGTAAAGGGGATTGTGTGCTGAACAGGTCCAGCACCAGCTTTCAATCCTGGCTCTTCTGCTGTGGGAGCAGATGCCAAACGTTCGTGCAGTACTCACTGTGCTGCTGGGCAGCTGAGACCGCTTGAGAATTTGGATTCAAATGGACTTTTAGGTATGAAACCGAGGAGAGACTGCAATGATGGTGACCCCGTTGCAAAGCTGCTTGTGTGCGGAAGAAGCAGAGCACTAGCTTTCCCTGCTGCTCCTTCTGCCGTGTGAGCAGATGCCACTGTTCATTCTGTGCTGACTGTGTTGCTGCGCAGCAGAGAGCAGCCTCTGGACTGATTCCATTCAAATGCTTTTCCTGTATGAAAGTGAGCAGTGAAAGCAACGATGAATGCACCAATGTAAAAGGGATTGTGTGCTGAACAGGTCCAGCACCAGCTTTCAATCCTGTCTCTTCTGCTGTGGGAGCAGAGGCCAAACGTTCGTGCTGTACTAACTGTGCTGCTGGGCAGCTGAGAGACACCACCTGAGAATTTGGATTCAAATGGACTTTTAGGTATGAAACCGAGGAGAGACTGCAATGATGGTGACCCCGTTGCAAAGCTGCTTGTGTGCTGAAGAAGCAGAGCACTAACTTTCCCTGCTGCTCTTCTGCCGTGTGAGCAGATGCCACTGTTCATTCTGTGCTGTGTTGCTGCCAGCAGGGAGCAGGCTCTGGACGGATTCTATTCAAATCCTTTTCCTGTATGAGTGTTAGCAGTGAAAGCAACGATGGAGGCACCAATGTAAAGGGGATTGTGTGCTGAAAAGGTCCAGCACCAGCTTTCAATCCTGGCTCTTCTGCTGTGGGAGCAGAGGCCAAACGTTCGTGCTGTACTCACTGTGCTGCTGGGCAGCTGAGCGACACCACCTGAGAATTTGGATTCAAATGGACTTTTAGGTAAGAAACGGGAGAGACTGCAATGATGGTGACCCCGTTGCAAAGCTGCTTGTGTGCTGAAGAAGCAGAGCACTAGCTTTCCCTGCTGCTCCTTCTGCCGTGTGAGCAGATGCCACTGTTCATTCTGTGCTGACTGTGTTGATGCGCAGCAGAGAGCAGCCTCAGGACTGATTCTATTCAAATGCTTTTCCTGTACGAGTGTTAGCAGTGAAAGCAACGATGGATGCACCAATGTAAAGGGGATTGTGTGCTGAACAGGTCCAGCACCAGCTTTCAATCCTTGCTCTTCTGCTGTGGGAGCAGAGGCCAAACGTTCGTGCTGTACTAACTGTGCTGCTGGGCAGCTGAGCGACACCACCTGAGAATTCGGATTCAAAAGGACTTTTAGGTATGAAACCGAGGAGAGACTGCAATGATGGTGACCCCGTTGCAAAGCTGCTTGTGTGCTGAAGAAGCAGAGCACTAGCTTTCCCTGCTGCTCCTTCTGCCGTGTGAGCAGATGCCACTGTTCATTCTGTGCTGACTGTGTTCCTGCGCA
Source organism: Pezoporus flaviventris (assembly GCF_033815535.1). Taxonomy (NCBI): domain Eukaryota; kingdom Metazoa; phylum Chordata; class Aves; order Psittaciformes; family Psittacidae; genus Pezoporus; species Pezoporus flaviventris. The sequence continues at coordinate 343,582 of NW_026892748.1, read as the reverse complement.
GCAGAGAGCAGCCTCTGGACTGATTCTATTCAAATGCTTTTCCTGTATGAAAGTGAGCAGTGAAAGCAACGATGAATGCACCAATGTAAAAGGGATTGTGTGCTGAACAGGTCCATCACCAGCTTTCAATCCTGGCTCTTCTGCTGTGGGAGCAGAGGCCAAACGTTCGTGCTGTACTAACTGTGCTGCTGGGCAGCTGAGAGACACCACCTGAGAATTTGGATTCAAATGGACTTTTAGGTAGGAACCCGAGGAGAGACTGCAATGATGGTGACCCCGTTGCAAAGCTGCTTGTGTGCTGAAGAAGCAGAGCACTAGCTTTCCCTGCTGCTCCTTCTGCCGTGTGAGCAGATGCCACTGTTCATTCTGTGCTGACTGTGTTGCTGCCAGCAGGGAGCAGCCTCAGGACTGATTCTATTCAAATGCTTTTCCTGTACGAGTGTTAGCAGTGAAAGCAACGATGGATGCACCAATGTAAAGGGGATTGTGTGCTGAACAGGTCCAGCACCAGCTTTCAATCCTTGCTCTTCTGCTGTGGGAGCAGATGCCAAACGTTCGTGCAGTACTCACTGTGCTGCTGGGCAGCTGAGACCGCTTGAGAATTTGGATTCAAATGGACTTTTAGGTATGAACCCGAGGAGAGACTGCAATGATGGTGACCCCGTTGCAAAGCTGCTTGTGTGCTGAAGAGACACAGCACTAGCTTTCCCTGCTGCTCCTTCTGCCGTGTGAGCAGATAACACTGTTCATTCTGTGCTGACTGTGTTCCTGCGCAGCAGAGAGCAGGCTCTGGACTGATTCCATTCAAATGCTTTTCCTGTATGAAAGTGAGCAGTGAAAGCAACGATGGAGGCACCAATGTAAAGGGGATTGTGTGCTGAACAGGTCCAGCACCAGCTTTCAATCCTGGCTCTTCTGCTGTGGGAGCAGAGGCCAAACGTTCGTGCTGTACTAACTGTGCTGCTGGGCAGCTGAGAGACACCACCTGAGAATTTGGATTCAAATGGACTTTTAGGTATGAACCCGAGGAGAGACTGCAATGATGGTGACCCCGTTGCAAAGCTGCTTGTGTGCTGAAGAGACACAGCACTAGCTTTCCCTGCTGGTCCTTCTGCCGTGTGAGCAGATGCCACTGTTCATTATGTGCTGTGTTGCTGCCAGCAGGGAGCAGGCTCTGGACTGATTCTATTCAAATGCTTTTCCTGTACGAGTGTTAGCAGTGAAAGCAACGATGGATGCACCAATGTAAAGGGGATTGTGTGCTGAACAGGTCCAGCACCAGCTTTCAATCCGTGCTCTTCTGCTGTGGGAGCAGATGCCAAACGTTCGTGCAGTACTCACTGTGCTGCTGGGCAGCTGAGACCGCTTGAGAATTTGGATTCAAATGGACTTTTAGGTATGAAACCGAGGAGAGACTGCAATGATGGTGACCCCGTTGCAAAGCTGCTTGTGTGCTGAAGAAGCAGAGCACTAGCTTTCCCTGCTGCTCCTTCTGCCCTGTGAGCAGATAACACTGTTCATTCTGTGCTGACTGTGTTCCTGCGCAGCAGAGAGCAGGCTCTGGACTGATACCATTCAAATGCTTTTCCTGTATGAAAGTGAGCAGTGAAAGCAACGATGGAGGCACCAATGTAAAGGGGATTGTGTGCTGAACAGGTCCAGCACCAGCTTTCAATCCTTGCTCTTCTGCTGTGGGAGCAGAGGCCAAACGTTCGTGCTGTACTAACTGTGCTGCTGGGCAGCTGAGCGACACCACCTGAGAATTCTGATTCAAAAGGACTTTTAGGTATGAAGCCGAGGAGAGACTGCAATGATGGTGACCCCGTTGAAAAGCTGCTTGTGTGCTGAAGAAGCAGAGCACTAGCTTTCCCTGCTGCTCCTTCTGCCGTGTGAGCAGATGCCACTGTTCATTCTGTGCTGACTGTGTTCCTGCGCAGCAGAGAGCAGGCTCTGGACTGATTCCATTCAAATGCTTTTCCTGTATGAAAATGAGCAGTGAAAGCAACGATGGAGGCACCAATGTAAAAGGGATTGTGTGCTGAACAGGTCCAGCACCAGCTTTCAATCCTGGCTCTTCTGCTGTGGGAGCAGAGGCCAAACGTTCGTGCTGTACTAACTGTGCTGCTGGGCAGCTGAGAGACACCACCTGAGAATTTGGATTCAAATGGACTTTTAGGTATGAAGCCGAGGAGAGACTGCAATGATGGTGACCCCGTTGCAAAGCTGCTTGTGTGCTGAAGAGACACAGCACTAGCTTTCCCTGCTGCTCCTTCTGCCGTGTGAGCAGATGCCCCTGTTCATTCTGTGCTGTGTTGCTGCCAGCAGGGAGCAGGCTCTGGACTGATTCTATTCAAATGCTTTTCCTGTACGAGTGTTAGCAGTGAAAGCAACGATGGAGGCACCAATGTAAAGGGGATTGTGTGCTGAACAGGTCCAGCACCAGCTTTCAATCCTTGCTCTTCTGCTGTGGGAGCAGAGGCCAAACGTTCGTGCAGAAATCACTGTGCTGCTGGGCAGCTGAGACGGCTTGAGAATTTGGATTCAAATGGACTTTTAGGTATGAACCCGAGGAGAGACTGCAATGATGGTGACCCCGTTGCAAAGCTGCTTGTGTGCTGAAGAAGCAGAGCACTAGCTTTCCCTGCTGCTCCTTCTGCCGTGTGAGCAGATGCCACTGTTCATTCTGTGCTGACTGTGTTGCTGCGCAGCAGAGAGCAGCCTCTGGACTGATTCCATTCAAATGCTTTTCCTGTATGAAAGTGAGCAGTGAAAGCAACGATGAATGCACCAATGTAAAAGGGATTGTGTGCTGAACAGGTCCAGCACCAGCTTTCAATCCTGTCTCTTCTGCTGTGGGAGCAGAGGCCAAACGTTCGTGCTGTACTAACTGTGCTGCTGGGCAGCTGAGAGACACCACCTGAGAATTTGGATTCAAATGGACTTTTAGGTATGAAACCGAGGAGAGACTGCAATGATGGTGACCCCGTTGCAAAGCTGCTTGTGTGCTGAAGAAGCAGAGCACTAACTTTCCTGCTGCTCTTCTGTCGTGTGAGCAGATGCCACTGTTCATTCTGTGCTGTGTTGCTGCCAGCAGGGAGCAGGCTCTGGACGGATTCTATTCAAATGCTTTTCCTGTATGAGTGTTAGCAGTGAAAGCAACGATGGAGGCACCAATGTAAAGGGGATTGTGTGCTGAAAAGGTCCAGCACCACCTTTCAATCCTGGCACTTCTGCTGTGGGAGCAGAGGCCAAACGTTCGTGCTGTACTCACTGTGCTGCTGGGCAGCTGAGCGACACCACCTGAGAATTTGGATTCAAATGGACTTTTAGGTAAGAAACAGGGGAGAGACTGCAATGATGGTGACCCCGTTGCAAAGCTGCTTGTGTGCTGAAGAAGCAGAGCACTAGCTTTCCCTGCTGCTCCTTCTGCCGTGTGAGCAGATGCCACTGTTCATTCTGTGCTGACTGTGTTGATGCGCAGCAGAGAGCAGGCTCTGGACTGATTCTATTCAAATGCTTTTCCTGTACGAGTGTTAGCAGTGAAAGCAACGATGGATGCACCAATGTAAAGGGGATTGTGTGCTGAACAGGTCCAGCACCAGCTTTCAATCCTTGCTCTTCTGCTGTGGGAGCAGAGGCCAAACGTTCGTGCTGTACTAACTGTGCTGCTGGGCAGCTGAGCGACACCACCTGAGAATTCGGATTCAAAAGGACTTTTAGGTATGAAACCGAGGAGAGACTGCAATGATGGTGACCCCGTTGCAAAGCTGCTTGTGTGCTGAAGAAGCAGAGCACTAGCTTTCCCTGCTGCTCCTTCTGCCGTGTGAGCAGATGCCACTGTTCATTCTGTGCTGACTGTGTTCCTGCGCAGCAGAGAGCAGCCTCTGGACTGATTCTATTCAAATGCTTTTCCTGTATGAAAGTGAGCAGTGAAAGCAACGATGAATGCACCAATGTAAAAGGGATTGTGTGCTGAACAGGTCCATCACCAGCTTTCAATCCTGGCTCTTCTGCTGTGGGAGCAGAGGCCAAACGTTCGTGCTGTACTAACTGTGCTGCTGGGCAGCTGAGAGACACCACCTGAGAATTCGGATTCAAATGGACTTTTAGGTAGGAACCCGAGGAGAGACTGCAATGATGGTGACCCCGTTGCAAAGCTGCTTGTGTGCTGAAGAAGCAGAGCACTAGCTTTCCCTGCTGCTCCTTCTGCCGTGTGAGCAGATGCCACTGTTCATTCTGTGCTGACTGTGTTGCTGCCAGCAGGGAGCAGCCTCAGGACTGATTCTATTCAAATGCTTTTCCTGTACGAGTGTTAGCAGTGAAAGCAACGATGGATGCACCAATGTAAAGGGGATTGTGTGCTGAACAGGTCCAGCACCAGCTTTCAATCCTTGCTCTTCTGCTGTGGGAGCAGATGCCAAACGTTCGTGCAGTACTCACTGTGCTGCTGTTCAGCTGAGACCGCTTGAGAATTTCGATTCAAATGGACTTTTAGGTATGAACCCGAGGAGAGACTGCAATGATGGTGACCCCGTTGCAAAGCTGCTTGTGTGCTGAAGAGACACAGCACTAGCTTTCCCTGCTGCTCCTTCTGCCGTGTGAGCAGATAACACTGTTCATTCTGTGCTGACTGTGTTCCTGCGCAGCAGAGAGCAGGCTCTGGACTGATTCCATTCAAATGCTTTTCCTGTATGAAAGTGAGCAGTGAAAGCAACGATGGAGGCACCAATGTAAAGGGGATTGTGTGCTGAACAGGTCCAGCACCACCTTTCAATCCTGGCTCTTCTGCCGTGTGAGCAGATGCCACTCTTCATTCTGTGCTGACAGTGTTGCTGCGCAGCAGAGAGCAGCCTCTGGACTGATTCCATTCAAATGCTTTTCCTGTATGAAAGTGAGCAGTGAAAGCAACGATGGAGGCACCAATGTAAAGGGGATTGTGTGCTGAACAGGTCCAGCACCAGCTTTCAATCCTGGCTCTTCTGCTGTGGGAGCAGAGGACAAACGTTCGTGCTGTACTAACTGTGCTGCTGGGCAGCTGAGAGACACCACCTGAGAATTTGGATTCAAATGGACTTTTAGGTATGAAACCGAGGAGAGACTGCAATGATGGTGACCCCGTTGAAAAGCTGCTTGTGTGCTGAAGAAGCAGAGCACTAGCTTTCCCTGCTGCTCCTTCTGCCGTGTGAGCAGATGCCAATGTTCATTCTGTGCTGTGTTGCTGCCAGCAGGGAGCAGGCTCTGGACGGATTCTATTCAAATGCTTTTCCTGTATGAGTGTTAGCAGTGAAAGCAACGATGGAGGCACCAATGTAAAGGTGATTGTTTGCTGAACAGGTCCAGCACCAGCTTTCAATCCTGGCTCTTCTGCTGTGGGAGCAGAGGCCAAACGTTCGTGCTGTACTAACTGTGCTGCTGGGCAGCTGAGAGACACCACCTGAGAATTTGGATTCAAATGGACTTTTAGGTAGGAAACCGAGGAGAGACTGCAGTGATGGTGACCCCGTTGCAAAGCTGCTTGTGTGCTGAAGAGACACAGCACTAGGTTTCCCTGCTGCTCCTTCTGCCGTGTGAGCAGATGCCACTCTTCATTCTGTGCTGTGTTGCTGCCAGCAGGGAGCAGGCTCTGGACTGATTCTATTCAAATGCTTTTCCTGTACGAGTGTTAGCAGTGAAAGCAACGATGGATGCACCAATGTAAAGGGGATTGTGTGCTGAACAGGTCCATCACCAGCTTTCAATCCTGGCTCTTCTGCTGTGGGAGCAGAGGCCAAACGTTCGTGCTGTACTAACTGTGCTGCTGGGCAGCTGAGCGACACCACCTGAGAATTTGGATTCAAAAAAACTTTTAGGTATGAAGCCGAGGAGAGACTGCAATGATGGTGACCCCGTTGCAAAGCTGCTTGTGTGCTGAAGAAGCAGAGCACTAGCTTTCCCTGCTGCTCCTTCTGCCGTGTGAGCAGATGCCACTGTTCATTCTGTGCTGACTGTGTTGCTGCGCAGCAGAGAGCAGGCTCTGGACTGATTCCATTCAAATGCTTTTCCTGTATGAAAGTGAGCAGTGAAAGCAACGATGGAGGCACCAATGTAAAGGGGATTGTGTGCTGAACAGGTCCAGCACCAGCTTTCAATCCTGGCTCTTCTGCTGTGGGGGCAGAGGACAAACGTTCGTGCTGTACTAACTGTGCTGCTGGGCAGCTGAGAGACACCACCTGAGAATTTGGATTCAAATGGACTTTTAGGTATGAACCCGAGGAGAGACTGCAATGATGGTGACCCCGTTGCAAAGCTGCTTGTGTGCTGAAGAAGCAGAGCACTAGCTTTCCCTGCTGCTCCTTCTGCCGTGTGAGCAGAAGCCACTGTTCATTCTGTGCTGACTGTGTTGCTGCGCAGCAGAGAGCAGCCTCTGGACTGATTCCATTCAAATGCTTTTCCTGTATGAATGTGAGCAGTGAAAGCAACGATGGAGGCACCAATGTAAAGGTGATTGTGTGCTGAACAGGTCCAGCACCAGCTTTCAATCCTGGCTCTTCTGCTGTGGGAGCAGAGGCCAAACGTTCGTGCTGTACTAACTGTGCTGCTGGGCAGCTGAGAGACACCACCTGAGAATTTGGATTCAAATGGACTTTTAGGTATGAAACCGAGGAGAGACTGCAGTGATGGTGACCCCGTTGCAAAGCTTCTTGTGTGCTGAAGAGACACAGCACTAGGTTTCCCTGCTGGTCCTTCTGCCGTGTGAGCAGATGCCACTGTTCATTCTGTGCTGTGTTGCTGCCAGCAGGGAGCAGGCTCTGGACGGATTCTATTCAAATGCTTTTCCTGTATGAGTGTTAGCAGTGAAAGCAACGATGGAGGCACCAATGTAAAGGTGATTGTTTGCTGAACAGGTCCAGCACCAGCTTTCAATCCTGGCTCTTCTGCTGTGGGAGCAGAGGCCAAACGTTCGTGCTGTACTAACTGTGCTGCTGGGCAGCTGAGAGACACCACCTGAGAATTTGGATTCAAATGGACTTTTAGGTAGGAAACCGAGGAGAGACTGCAGTGATGGTGACCCCGTTGCAAAGCTGCTTGTGTGCTGAAGAGACACAGCACTAGGTTTCCCTGCTGCTCCTTCTGCCGTGTGAGCAGATGCCACTCTTCATTCTGTGCTGTGTTGCTGCCAGCAGGGAGCAGGCTCTGGACTGATTCTATTCAAATGCTTTTCCTGTACGAGTGTTAGCAGTGAAAGCAACGATGGATGCACCAATGTAAAGGGGATTGTGTGCTGAACAGGTCCATCACCAGCTTTCAATCCTGGCTCTTCTGCTGTGGGAGCAGAGGCCAAACGTTCGTGCTGTACTAACTGTGCTGCTGGGCAGCTGAGCGACACCACCTGAGAATTTGGATTCAAAAAAACTTTTAGGTATGAAGCCGAGGAGAGACTGCAATGATGGTGACCCCGTTGCAAAGCTGCTTGTGTGCTGAAGAAGCAGAGCACTAGCTTTCCCTGCTGCTCCTTCTGCCGTGTGAGCAGATGCCACTGTTCATTCTGTGCTGACTGTGTTGCTGCGCAGCAGAGAGCAGGCTCTGGACTGATTCCATTCAAATGCTTTTCCTGTATGAAAGTGAGCAGTGAAAGCAACGATGGAGGCACCAATGTAAAGGGGATTGTGTGCTGAACAGGTCCAGCACCAGCTTTCAATCCTGGCTCTTCTGCTGTGGGGGCAGAGGACAAACGTTCGTGCTGTACTAACTGTGCTGCTGGGCAGCTGAGAGACACCACCTGAGAATTTGGATTCAAATGGACTTTTAGGTATGAACCCGAGGAGAGACTGCAATGATGGTGACCCCGTTGCAAAGCTGCTTGTGTGCTGAAGAAGCAGAGCACTAGCTTTCCCTGCTGCTCCTTCTGCCGTGTGAGCAGAAGCCACTGTTCATTCTGTGCTGACTGTGTTGCTGCGCAGCAGAGAGCAGCCTCTGGACTGATTCCATTCAAATGCTTTTCCTGTATGAATGTGAGCAGTGAAAGCAACGATGGAGGCACCAATGTAAAGGTGATTGTGTGCTGAACAGGTCCAGCACCAGCTTTCAATCCTGGCTCTTCTGCTGTGGGAGCAGAGGCCAAACGTTCGTGCTGTACTAACTGTGCTGCTGGGCAGCTGAGAGACACCACCTGAGAATTTGGATTCAAATGGACTTTTAGGTATGAAACCGAGGAGAGACTGCAGTGATGGTGACCCCGTTGCAAAGCTTCTTGTGTGCTGAAGAGACACAGCACTAGGTTTCCCTGCTGGTCCTTCTGCCGTGTGAGCAGATGCCACTCTTCCATTCTGTGCTGTGTTGCTGCCAGCAGGGAGCAGGCTCTGGACTGATTCTATTCAAATGCTTTTCCTGTACGAGTGTTAGCAGTGAAAGCAACGATGGATGCACCAATGTAAAGGGGATTGTGTGCTGAACAGGTCCAGCACCAGCTTTCAATCCTGGCTCTTCTGCTGTGGGAGCAGAGGCCAAACGTTCGTGCTGTACTAACTGTGCTGCTGGGCAGCTGAGAGACACCACCTGAGAATTTGGATTCAAATGGACTTTTAGGTAGGAAACCGAGGAGAGACTGCAATGATGGTGACCCCGTTGAAAAGGTGCTTGTGTGCTGAAGAAGCAGAGCACTAGCTTTCCCTGCTGCTCCTTCTGCCGTGTGAGCAGATGCCACTGTTCATTCTGTGCTGACTGTGTTGCTGCGCAGCAGAGAGCAGGCTCTGCACTGATTCCATTCAAATGCTTTTCCTGTTCGAGTGTTAGCAGTGAAAGCAACGATGGAGGCACCAATGTAAAGGTGATTGTGTGCTGAACAGGTCCAGCACCAGCTTTCAATCCTGGATCTTCTGCTGTGGGAGCAGAGGCCAAACGTTCGTGCTGTACTAACTGTGCTGCTGGGCATCTGAGAGACACCACCTGAGAATTTGGATTCAAATGGACTTTTAGGTATGAAGCCGAGGAGAGACTGCAATGCTGGTGACCCCGTTGCAAAGCTGCTTGTGTGCTGAAGAGACACAGCACTAGCTTTCCCTGCTGCTCCTTCTGCCGTGTGAGCAGATGCCACTGTTCATTCTGTGCTGTGTTGCTGCCAGCAGGGAGCAGGCTCTGGACGGATTCTATTCAAATGCTTTTCCTGTATGAGTGTTAGCAGTGAAAGCAACGATGGATGCACCAATGTAAAGGGGATTGTGTGCTGAACAGGTCCAGCACCAGCTTTCAATCCTGGCTCTTCTGCTGTGGGAGCAGAGGCCAAACGTTCGTGCTGTACTCACTGTGCTGCTGGGCAGCTGAGACGGCTTGAGAATTTGGATTCAAATGGACTTTTCGGTATGAAACCGAGGAGAGACTGCAATGATGGTGACCCCGTTGCAAAGCTGCTTGTGTGCTGAAGAAGCAGAGCACTAGCTTTCCCTGCTGCTCCTTCTGCCGTGTGAGCAGATGCCACTGTTCATTCTGTGCTGACTGTGTTGCTGCGCAGCAGAGAGCAGCCTCTGGACTGATTGGATTCAAATGCTTTTCCTGTATGAATGTGAGCAGTGAAAGCAACGATGGAGGCACCAATGTAAAGGTGATTGTGTGCTGAACAGGTCCAGCACCAGCTTTCAATCCTGGCTCTTCTGCTGTGGGAGCAGAGGCCAAACGTTCGTGCTGTACTAACTGTGCTGCTGGGCAGCTGAGAGACACCACCTGAGAATTTGGATTCAAATGGACTTTTAGGTATGAACCCGAGGAGAGACTGCAATGATGGTGACCCCGTTGCAAAGCTGATTGTGTGCTGAAGAGACACAGCACTAGCTTTCCCTGCTGCTCCTTCTGCCGTGTGAGCAGATGCCCCTGTTCATTCTGTGCTGTGTTGCTGCCAGCAGGGAGCAGGCTCTGGACTGATTCTCTTCAAATGCTTTTCCTGTACGAGTGTTAGTGAAAGCAACGATGGATGCACCAATGTAAAGGGGATTGTGTGCTGAACAGGTCCAGCACCAGCTTTCAATCCTTGCTCTTCTGCTGTGGGAGCAGAGGCCAAACGTTCGTGCTGTACTCACTGTGCTGCTGGGCAGCTGAGACGGCTTGAGAATTTGGATTCAAATGGACTTTTAGGTATGAAGCCGAGGAGAGACTGCAATGATGGTGACCCCGTTGCAAAGCTGCTTGTGTGCTGAAGAAGCAGAGCACTAGCTTTCCCTGCTGCTCCTTCTGCCGTGTGAGCAGATAACACTGTTCATTCTGTGCTGACTGTGTTCCTGCGCAGCAGAGAGCAGCCTCAGGACTGATTCTATTCAAATGCTTTTCCTGTACGAGTGTTAGCAGTGAAAGCAACGATGGATGCACCAATGTAAAGGGGATTGTGTGCTGAACAGGTCCAGCACCAGCTTTCAATCCTTGCTCTTCTGCTGTGGGAGCAGATGCCAAACGTTCGTGCAGTACTCACTGTGCTGCTGGGCAGCTGAGACCGCTTGAGAATTTGGATTCAAATGGACTTTTAGGTATGAAACCGAGGAGAGACTGCAATGATGGTGACCCCGTTGCAAAGCTGCTTGTGTGCAGAAGAAGCAGAGCACTAGCTTTCCCTGCTGCTCCTTCTGCCGTGTGAGCAGATAACACTGTTCATTCTGTGCTGACTGTGTTCCTGCGCAGCAGAGAGCAGGCTCTGGACTGATTCCATTCAAATGCTTTTCCTGTATGAAAGTGAGCAGTGAAAGCAACGATGAATGCACCAATGTAAAAGGGATTGTGTGCTGAACAGGTCCAGCACCAGCTTTCAATCCTGGCTCTTCTGCTGTGGGAGCAGAGGCCAAACGTTCGTGCTGTACTAACTGTGCTGCTGGGCAACTGAGAGACACCACCTGAGAATTTGGATTCAAATGGACTTTTAGGTATGAACCCGAGGAGAGACTGCAATGATGGTGACCCCGTTGCAAAGCTGCTTGTGTGCTGAAGAAGCAGAGCACTAGCTTTCCCTGCTGCTCCTTCTGCCGTGTGAGCAGATGCCACTGTTCATTCTGTGCTGACTGTGTTGCTGCGCAGCAGAGAGCAGCCTCAGGACTGATTCTATTCAAATGCTTTTCCTGTACGAGTGTTAGCAGTGAAAGCAACGATGGATGCACCAATGTAAAGGGGATTGTGTGCTGAACAGGTCCAGCACCAGCTTTCAATCCTTGCTCTTCTGCTGTGGGAGCAGATGCCAAACGTTCGTGCAGTACTCACTGTGCTGCTGGGCAGCTGAGACCGCTTGAGAATTTGGATTCAAATGGACTTTTAGGTATGAACCCGAGGAGAGACTGCAATGATGGTGACCCCGTTGCAAAGCTGCTTGTGTGCTGAAGAAGCAGAGCACTAGCTTTCCCTGCTGCTCCTTCTGCCGTGTGAGCAGATGCCACTGTTCATTCTGTGCTGACTGTGTTGCTGCGCAGCAGAGAGCAGCCTCTGGACTGATTCTATTCAAATGCTTTTCCTGTATGAAAGTGAGCAGTGAAAGCAACGATGGAGGCACCAATGTAAAAGGGATTGTGTGCTGAACAGGTCCAGCACCAGCTTTCAATCCTGGCTTTTCTGCTGTGGGAGCAGAGGCCAAACGTTCGTGCTGTACTAACTGTGCTGCTGGGCAGCTGATAGACACCACCCGAGAATTTGGATTCAAATGGACTTTTAGGTATGAAACCGAGGAGAGACTGCAATGATGGTGACCCCGTTGCAAAGCTGCTTGTGTGCTGAAGAAGCAGAGCACTAGCTTTCCCTGCTGCTCCTTCTGCCGTGTGAGCAGATGCCACTGTTCATTCTGTGCTGTGTTGCTGCGCAGCAGAGAGCAGCCTCTGGACTGATTCCATTCAAATGCTTTTCCTGTATGAATGTGAGCAGTGAAAGCAACGATGGATGCACCAATGTAAAGGTGATTGTGTGCTGAACAGGTCCAGCACCAGCTTTCAATCCTGGCTCTTCTGCTGTGGGAGCAGAGGCCAAACGTTAGTGCTGTACTAACTGTGCTGCTGGGCAGCTGAGCGACACCACCTGAGAATTTGGATTCAAATGGACTTTTAGGTATGAACCCGAGGAGAGACTGCAATGATGGTGACCCCGTTGCAAAGCTGCTTGTGTGCTGAAGAGACACAGCACTAGCTTTCCCTGCTGCTCCTTCTGCCGTGTGAGCAGATGCCCCTGTTCATTCTGTGCTGTGTTGCTGCCAGCAGGGAGCAGGCTCTGGACTGATTCTATTCAAATGCTTTTCCTGTACGAGTGTTAGTGAAAGCAACGATGGATGCACCAATGTAAAGGGGATTGTGTGCTGAACAGGTCCAGCACCAGCTTTCAATCCTTGCTCTTCTGCTGTGGGAGCAGAGGCCAAACGTTCGTGCTGTACTCACTGTGCTGCTGGGCAGCTGAGACGGCTTGAGAATTTGGATTCAAATTGACTTTTAGGTATGAACCCGAGGAGAGACTGCAATGATGGTGACCCCGTTGCAAAGCTGCTTGTGTGCTGAAGAAGCAGAGCACTAGCTTTCCCTGCTGCTCCTTCTGCCGTGTGAGCAGATGCCACTGTTCATTCTGTGCTGACTGTGTTGCTGCGCAGCAGAGAGCAGCCTCAGGACTGATTCTATTCAAATGCTTTTCCTGTACGAGTGTTAGCAGTGAAAGCAACGATGGATGCACCAATGTAAAGGGGATTGTGTGCTGAACAGGTCCAGCACCAGCTTTCAATCCTTGCTCTTCTGCTGTGGGAGCAGATGCCAAACGTTCGTGCAGTACTCACTGTGCTGCTGGGCAGCTGAGACGGCTTGAGAATTTGGATTCAAATGGACTTTTAGGTATGAAACCGAGGAGAGACTGCAATGATGGTGACCCCGTTGCAAAGCTGCTTGTGTGCTGAAGAAGCAGAGCACTAGCTTTCCCTGCTGCTCCTTCTGCCGTGTGAGCAGAAGCCACTGTTCATTCTGTGCTGACTGTGTTGCTGCGCAGCAGAGAGCAGCCTCTGGACTGATTCCATTCAAATGCTTTTCCTGTATGAATGTGAGCAGTGAAAGGAACGATGGAGGCACCAATGTAAAGGGGATTGTGTGCTGAACAGGTCCAGCAGCAGCTTTCAATCCTGGCTCTTCTGCTGTGGGAGCAGAGGCCAAACGTTCGTGCTGTACTAACTGTGCTGCTGGGCAGTTGAGAGACACCACCTGAGAATTTGGATTCAAATGGACTTTTAGGTATGAAACCGAGGAGAGACTGCAGTGATGGTGACCCCGTTGCAAAGCTTCTTGTGTGCTGAAGAGACACAGCACTAGGTTTCCCTGCTGGTCCTTCTGCCGTGTGAGCAGATGCCACTCTTCATTCTGTGCTGTGTTGCTGCCAGCAGGGAGCAGGCTCTGGACTGATTCTATTCAAATGCTTTTCCTGTACGAGTGTTAGCAGTGAAAGCAACGATGGATGCACCAATGTAAAGGGGATTGTGTGCTGAACAGGTCCAGCACCAGCTTTCAATCCTGGCTCTTCTGCTGTGGGAGCAGAGGCCAAACGTTCGTGCTGTACTAACTGTGCTGCTGGGCAGCTGAGCGACACCACCTGAGAATTTGGATTCAAAAGGACTTTTAGGTATGAAGCCGAGGAGAGACTGCAATGATGGTGACCCCGTTGCAAAGCTGCTTGTGTGCTGAAGAAGCAGAGCACTAGCTTTCCCTGCTGCTCCTTCTGCCGTGTGAGCAGATGCCACTGTTCATTCTGTGCTGACTGTGTTGCTGCGCAGCAGAGAGCAGGCTCTGGACTGATTCCATTCAAATGCTTTTCCTGTTCGAGTGTTAGCAGTGAAAGCAACGATGGATGCACCAATGTAAAGGGGATTGTGTGCTGAACAGGTCCAGCACCAGCTTTCAATCCTGGCTCTTCTGCTGTGGGAGCAGAGGCCAAACGTTCGTGCAGTACTCACTGTGCTGCTGGGCAGCTGAGACCGCTTGAGAATTTGGTTTCAAACGGACTTTTAGGTATGAAACCGAGGAGAGACTGCAATGATGGTGACCCCGTTGCAAAGCTCCTTGTGTGCTGAAGAAGCAGAGCACTAGCTTTCCCTGCTGCTCCTTCTGCCGTGTGAGCAGATGCCACTGTTCATTCTGTGCTGACTGTGTTGCTGCGCAGCAGAGAGCAGCCTCTGGACTGATTCCATTCAAATGCTTTTCCTGTATGAATGTGAGCAGTGAAAGCAACGATGGAGGCACCAATGTAAAAGGGATTGTGTGCTGAACAGGTCCAGCACCAGCTTTCAATCCTGGCTCTTCTGCTGTGGGAGCAGAGGCCAAACGTTAGTGCTGTACTAACTGTGCTGCTGGGCAGCTGAGAGACACCACCTGAGAATTTGGATTCAAATGGACCTTTAGGTATGAACCCGAGGAGAGACTGCAATGATGGTGACCCCGTTGCAAAGCTGCTTGTGTGCTGAAGAGACACAGCACTAGCTTTCCCTGCTGCTCCTTCTGCCGTGTGAGCAGATGCCCCTGTTCATTCTGTGCTGTGTTGCTGCCAGCAGGGAGCAGGCTCTGGACTGATTCTCTTCAAATGCTTTTCCTGTACGAGTGTTAGTGAAAGCAACGATGGATGCACCAATGTAAAGGGGATTGTGTGCTGAACAGGTCCAGCACCAGCTTTCAATCCTGGCTCTTCTGCTGTGGGAGCAGAGGCCAAACGTTCGTGCTGTACTAACTGTGCTGCTGGGCAGCTGAGCGACACCACCTGAGAATTTGGATTCAAAAAAACTTTTAGGTATGAAGCCGAGGAGAGACTGCAATGATGGTGACCCCGTTGCAAAGCTGCTTGTGTGCTGAAGAAGCAGAGCACTAGCTTTCCCTGCTGCTCCTTCTGCCGTGTGAGCAGATGCCACTGTTCATTCTGTGCTGACTGTGTTGCTGCGCAGCAGAGAGCAGGCTCTGGACTGATTCCATTCAAATGCTTTTCCTGTATGAAAGTGAGCAGTGAAAGCAACGATGGAGGCACCAATGTAAAGGGGATTGTGTGCTGAACAGGTCCAGCACCAGCTTTCAATCCTGGCTCTTCTGCTGTGGGGGCAGAGGACAAACGTTCGTGCTGTACTAACTGTGCTGCTGGGCAGCTGAGAGACACCACCTGAGAATTTGGATTCAAATGGACTTTTAGGTATGAACCCGAGGAGAGACTGCAATGATGGTGACCCCGTTGCAAAGCTGCTTGTGTGCTGAAGAAGCAGAGCACTAGCTTTCCCTGCTGCTCCTTCTGCCGTGTGAGCAGAAGCCACTGTTCATTCTGTGCTGACTGTGTTGCTGCGCAGCAGAGAGCAGCCTCTGGACTGATTCCATTCAAATGCTTTTCCTGTATGAATGTGAGCAGTGAAAGCAACGATGGAGGCACCAATGTAAAGGTGATTGTGTGCTGAACAGGTCCAGCACCAGCTTTCAATCCTGGCTCTTCTGCTGTGGGAGCAGAGGCCAAACGTTCGTGCTGTACTAACTGTGCTGCTGGGCAGCTGAGAGACACCACCTGAGAATTTGGATTCAAATGGACTTTTAGGTATGAAACCGAGGAGAGACTGCAGTGATGGTGACCCCGTTGCAAAGCTTCTTGTGTGCTGAAGAGACACAGCACTAGGTTTCCCTGCTGGTCCTTCTGCCGTGTGAGCAGATGCCACTCTTCCATTCTGTGCTGTGTTGCTGCCAGCAGGGAGCAGGCTCTGGACTGATTCTATTCAAATGCTTTTCCTGTACGAGTGTTAGCAGTGAAAGCAACGATGGATGCACCAATGTAAAGGGGATTGTGTGCTGAACAGGTCCAGCACCAGCTTTCAATCCTGGCTCTTCTGCTGTGGGAGCAGAGGCCAAACGTTCGTGCTGTACTAACTGTGCTGCTGGGCAGCTGAGAGACACCACCTGAGAATTTGGATTCAAATGGACTTTTAGGTAGGAAACCGAGGAGAGACTGCAATGATGGTGACCCCGTTGAAAAGGTGCTTGTGTGCTGAAGAAGCAGAGCACTAGCTTTCCCTGCTGCTCCTTCTGCCGTGTGAGCAGATGCCACTGTTCATTCTGTGCTGACTGTGTTGCTGCGCAGCAGAGAGCAGGCTCTGCACTGATTCCATTCAAATGCTTTTCCTGTTCGAGTGTTAGCAGTGAAAGCAACGATGGAGGCACCAATGTAAAGGTGATTGTGTGCTGAACAGGTCCAGCACCAGCTTTCAATCCTGGCTCTTCTGCTGTGGGAGCAGAGGCCAAACGTTCGTGCTGTACTAACTGTGCTGCTGGGCATCTGAGAGACACCACCTGAGAATTTGGATTCAAATGGACTTTTAGGTATGAAGCCGAGGAGAGACTGCAATGCTGGTGACCCCGTTGCAAAGCTGCTTGTGTGCTGAAGAGACACAGCACTAGCTTTCCCTGCTGCTCCTTCTGCCGTGTGAGCAGATGCCACTGTTCATTCTGTGCTGTGTTGCTGCCAGCAGGGAGCAGGCTCTGGACGGATTCTATTCAAATGCTTTTCCTGTATGAGTGTTAGCAGTGAAAGCAACGATGGATGCACCAATGTAAAGGGGATTGTGTGCTGAACAGGTCCAGCACCAGCTTTCAATCCTGGCTCTTCTGCTGTGGGAGCAGAGGCCAAACGTTCGTGCTGTACTCACTGTGCTGCTGGGCAGCTGAGACGGCTTGAGAATTTGGATTCAAATGGACTTTTCGGTATGAAACCGAGGAGAGACTGCAATGATGGTGACCCCGTTGCAAAGCTGCTTGTGTGCTGAAGAAGCAGAGCACTAGCTTTCCCTGCTGCTCCTTCTGCCGTGTGAGCAGATGCCACTGTTCATTCTGTGCTGACTGTGTTGCTGCGCAGCAGAGAGCAGCCTCTGGACTGATTGGATTCAAATGCTTTTCCTGTATGAATGTGAGCAGTGAAAGCAACGATGGAGGCACCAATGTAAAGGTGATTGTGTGCTGAACAGGTCCAGCACCAGCTTTCAATCCTGGCTCTTCTGCTGTGGGAGCAGAGGCCAAACGTTCGTGCTGTACTAACTGTGCTGCTGGGCAGCTGAGAGACACCACCTGAGAATTTGGATTCAAATGGACTTTTAGGTATGAACCCGAGGAGAGACTGCAATGATGGTGACCCCGTTGCAAAGCTGATTGTGTGCTGAAGAGACACAGCACTAGCTTTCCCTGCTGCTCCTTCTGCCGTGTGAGCAGATGCCCCTGTTCATTCTGTGCTGTGTTGCTGCCAGCAGGGAGCAGGCTCTGGACTGATTCTCTTCAAATGCTTTTCCTGTACGAGTGTTAGTGAAAGCAACGATGGATGCACCAATGTAAAGGGGATTGTGTGCTGAACAGGTCCAGCACCAGCTTTCAATCCTTGCTCTTCTGCTGTGGGAGCAGAGGCCAAACGTTCGTGCTGTACTCACTGTGCTGCTGGGCAGCTGAGACGGCTTGAGAATTTGGATTCAAATGGACTTTTAGGTATGAAGCCGAGGAGAGACTGCAATGATGGTGACCCCGTTGCAAAGCTGCTTGTGTGCTGAAGAAGCAGAGCACTAGCTTTCCCTGCTGCTCCTTCTGCCGTGTGAGCAGATAACACTGTTCATTCTGTGCTGACTGTGTTCCTGCGCAGCAGAGAGCAGCCTCAGGACTGATTCTATTCAAATGCTTTTCCTGTACGAGTGTTAGCAGTGAAAGCAACGATGGATGCACCAATGTAAAGGGGATTGTGTGCTGAACAGGTCCAGCACCAGCTTTCAATCCTTGCTCTTCTGCTGTGGGAGCAGATGCCAAACGTTCGTGCAGTACTCACTGTGCTGCTGGGCAGCTGAGACCGCTTGAGAATTTGGATTCAAATGGACTTTTAGGTATGAAACCGAGGAGAGACTGCAATGATGGTGACCCCGTTGCAAAGCTGCTTGTGTGCAGAAGAAGCAGAGCACTAGCTTTCCCTGCTGCTCCTTCTGCCGTGTGAGCAGATAACACTGTTCATTCTGTGCTGACTGTGTTCCTGCGCAGCAGAGAGCAGGCTCTGGACTGATTCCATTCAAATGCTTTTCCTGTATGAAAGTGAGCAGTGAAAGCAACGATGAATGCACCAATGTAAAAGGGATTGTGTGCTGAACAGGTCCAGCACCAGCTTTCAATCCTGGCTCTTCTGCTGTGGGAGCAGAGGCCAAACGTTCGTGCTGTACTAACTGTGCTGCTGGGCAACTGAGAGACACCACCTGAGAATTTGGATTCAAATGGACTTTTAGGTATGAACCCGAGGAGAGACTGCAATGATGGTGACCCCGTTGCAAAGCTGCTTGTGTGCTGAAGAAGCAGAGCACTAGCTTTCCCTGCTGCTCCTTCTGCCGTGTGAGCAGATGCCACTGTTCATTCTGTGCTGACTGTGTTGCTGCGCAGCAGAGAGCAGCCTCAGGACTGATTCTATTCAAATGCTTTTCCTGTACGAGTGTTAGCAGTGAAAGCAACGATGGATGCACCAATGTAAAGGGGATTGTGTGCTGAACAGGTCCAGCACCAGCTTTCAATCCTTGCTCTTCTGCTGTGGGAGCAGATGCCAAACGTTCGTGCAGTACTCACTGTGCTGCTGGGCAGCTGAGACCGCTTGAGAATTTGGATTCAAATGGACTTTTAGGTATGAACCCGAGGAGAGACTGCAATGATGGTGACCCCGTTGCAAAGCTGCTTGTGTGCTGAAGAAGCAGAGCACTAGCTTTCCCTGCTGCTCCTTCTGCCGTGTGAGCAGATGCCACTGTTCATTCTGTGCTGACTGTGTTGCTGCGCAGCAGAGAGCAGCCTCTGGACTGATTCTATTCAAATGCTTTTCCTGTATGAAAGTGAGCAGTGAAAGCAACGATGGAGGCACCAATGTAAAAGGGATTGTGTGCTGAACAGGTCCAGCACCAGCTTTCAATCCTGGCTTTTCTGCTGTGGGAGCAGAGGCCAAACGTTCGTGCTGTACTAACTGTGCTGCTGGGCAGCTGATAGACACCACCCGAGAATTTGGATTCAAATGGACTTTTAGGTATGAAACCGAGGAGAGACTGCAATGATGGTGACCCCGTTGCAAAGCTGCTTGTGTGCTGAAGAAGCAGAGCACTAGCTTTCCCTGCTGCTCCTTCTGCCGTGTGAGCAGATGCCACTGTTCATTCTGTGCTGTGTTGCTGCGCAGCAGAGAGCAGCCTCTGGACTGATTCCATTCAAATGCTTTTCCTGTATGAATGTGAGCAGTGAAAGCAACGATGGATGCACCAATGTAAAGGTGATTGTGTGCTGAACAGGTCCAGCACCAGCTTTCAATCCTGGCTCTTCTGCTGTGGGAGCAGAGGCCAAACGTTAGTGCTGTACTAACTGTGCTGCTGGGCAGCTGAGCGACACCACCTGAGAATTTGGATTCAAATGGACTTTTAGGTATGAACCCGAGGAGAGACTGCAATGATGGTGACCCCGTTGCAAAGCTGCTTGTGTGCTGAAGAGACACAGCACTAGCTTTCCCTGCTGCTCCTTCTGCCGTGTGAGCAGATGCCCCTGTTCATTCTGTGCTGTGTTGCTGCCAGCAGGGAGCAGGCTCTGGACTGATTCTATTCAAATGCTTTTCCTGTACGAGTGTTAGTGAAAGCAACGATGGATGCACCAATGTAAAGGGGATTGTGTGCTGAACAGGTCCAGCACCAGCTTTCAATCCTTGCTCTTCTGCTGTGGGAGCAGAGGCCAAACGTTCGTGCTGTACTCACTGTGCTGCTGGGCAGCTGAGACGGCTTGAGAATTTGGATTCAAATTGACTTTTAGGTATGAACCCGAGGAGAGACTGCAATGATGGTGACCCCGTTGCAAAGCTGCTTGTGTGCTGAAGAAGCAGAGCACTAGCTTTCCCTGCTGCTCCTTCTGCCGTGTGAGCAGATGCCACTGTTCATTCTGTGCTGACTGTGTTGCTGCGCAGCAGAGAGCAGCCTCAGGACTGATTCTATTCAAATGCTTTTCCTGTACGAGTGTTAGCAGTGAAAGCAACGATGGATGCACCAATGTAAAGGGGATTGTGTGCTGAACAGGTCCAGCACCAGCTTTCAATCCTTGCTCTTCTGCTGTGGGAGCAGATGCCAAACGTTCGTGCAGTACTCACTGTGCTGCTGGGCAGCTGAGACGGCTTGAGAATTTGGATTCAAATGGACTTTTAGGTATGAAACCGAGGAGAGACTGCAATGATGGTGACCCCGTTGCAAAGCTGCTTGTGTGCTGAAGAAGCAGAGCACTAGCTTTCCCTGCTGCTCCTTCTGCCGTGTGAGCAGAAGCCACTGTTCATTCTGTGCTGACTGTGTTGCTGCGCAGCAGAGAGCAGCCTCTGGACTGATTCCATTCAAATGCTTTTCCTGTATGAATGTGAGCAGTGAAAGGAACGATGGAGGCACCAATGTAAAGGGGATTGTGTGCTGAACAGGTCCAGCACCAGCTTTCAATCCTGGCTCTTCTGCTGTGGGAGCAGAGGCCAAACGTTCGTGCTGTACTAACTGTGCTGCTGGGCAGCTGAGCGACACCACCTGAGAATTTGGATTCAAAAGGACTTTTAGGTATGAAGCCGAGGAGAGACTGCAATGATGGTGACCCCGTTGCAAAGCTGCTTGTGTGCTGAAGAAGCAGAGCACTAGCTTTCCCTGCTGCTCCTTCTGCCGTGTGAGCAGATGCCACTGTTCATTCTGTGCTGACTGTGTTGCTGCGCAGCAGAGAGCAGGCTCTGGACTGATTCCATTCAAATGCTTTTCCTGTTCGAGTGTTAGCAGTGAAAGCAACGATGGATGCACCAATGTAAAGGGGATTGTGTGCTGAACAGGTCCAGCACCAGCTTTCAATCCTGGCTCTTCTGCTGTGGGAGCAGAGGCCAAACGTTCGTGCAGTACTCACTGTGCTGCTGGGCAGCTGAGACCGCTTGAGAATTTGGTTTCAAACGGACTTTTAGGTATGAAACCGAGGAGAGACTGCAATGATGGTGACCCCGTTGCAAAGCTCCTTGTGTGCTGAAGAAGCAGAGCACTAGCTTTCCCTGCTGCTCCTTCTGCCGTGTGAGCAGATGCCACTGTTCATTCTGTGCTGACTGTGTTGCTGCGCAGCAGAGAGCAGCCTCTGGACTGATTCCATTCAAATGCTTTTCCTGTATGAATGTGAGCAGTGAAAGCAACGATGGAGGCACCAATGTAAAAGGGATTGTGTGCTGAACAGGTCCAGCACCAGCTTTCAATCCTGGCTCTTCTGCTGTGGGAGCAGAGGCCAAACGTTAGTGCTGTACTAACTGTGCTGCTGGGCAGCTGAGAGACACCACCTGAGAATTTGGATTCAAATGGACCTTTAGGTATGAACCCGAGGAGAGACTGCAATGATGGTGACCCCGTTGCAAAGCTGCTTGTGTGCTGAAGAGACACAGCACTAGCTTTCCCTGCTGCTCCTTCTGCCGTGTGAGCAGATGCCCCTGTTCATTCTGTGCTGTGTTGCTGCCAGCAGGGAGCAGGCTCTGGACTGATTCTATTCAAATGCTTTTCCTGTACGAGTGTTAGTGAAAGCAACGATGGATGCACCAATGTAAAGGGGATTGTGTGCTGAACAGGTCCAGCACCAGCTTTCAATCCTTGCTCTTCTGCTGTGGGAGCAGAGGCCAAACGTTCGTGCTGTACTCACTGTGCTGCTGGGCAGCTGAGACGGCTTGAGAATTTGGATTCAAATGGACTTTTAGGTATGAACCCGAGGAGAGACTGCAATGATGGTGACCCCGTTGCAAAGCTGCTTGTGTGCTGAAGAAGCAGAGCACTAGCTTTCCCTGCTGCTCCTTCTGCCGTGTGAGCAGATGCCACTGTTCATTCTGTGCTGACTGTGTTGCTGCGCAGCAGAGAGCAGCCTCTGGACTGATTCCATTCAAATGCTTTTACTGTATGAATGTGAGCAGTGAAAGCAACGATGAATGCACCAATGTAAAAGGGATTGTGTGCTGAACAGGTCCAGCACCAGCTTTCAATCCTGGCTCTTCTGCTGTGGGAGCAGAGGCCAAACGTTCGTGCTGTACTCACTGTGCTGCTGGGCAGCTGAGCGACACCACCTGAGAATTTGGATTCAAATGGACTTTTAGGTAGGAAACAGGGGAGAGACTGCAATGATGGAGACCCCGTTGCAAAGCTGCTTGTGTGCTGAAGAAGCAGAGCACTAGCTTTCCCTGCTGCTCCTTCTGCCGTGTGAGCAGATGCCACTGTTCATTCTGTGCTGACTGTGTTGCTGCGCAGCAGAGAGCAGCCTCTGGACTGATTCTATTCAAATGCTTTTCCTGTACGAGTGTTAGCAGTGAAAGCAACGATGGATGCACCAATGTAAAGGGGATTGTGTGCTGAACAGGTCCAGCACCAGCTTTCAATCCTGGCTCTTCTGCTGTGGGAGCAGATGCCAAACGTTCGTGCAGTACTCACTGTGCTGCTGGGCAGCTGAGACCGCTTGAGAATTTGGATTCAAATGGACTTTTAGGTATGAAACCGAGGAGAGACTGCAATGATGGTGACCCCGTTGCAAAGCTGCTTGTGTGCAGAAGAAGCAGAGCACTAGCTTTCCCTGCTGCTCCTTCTGCCGTGTGAGCAGATAACACTGTTCATTCTGTGCTGACTGTGTTCCTGCGCAGCAGAGAGCAGCCTCTGGACTGATTCCATTCAAATGCTTTTCCTGTATGAAAGTGAGCAGTGAAAGCAACGATGAATGCACCAATGTAAAAGGGATTGTGTGCTGAACAGGTCCAGCACCAGCTTTCAATCCTGGCTCTTCTGCTGTGGGAGCAGAGGCCAAACGTTCGTGCTGTACTAACTGTGCTGCTGGGCAGCTGAGAGACACCACCTGAGAATTTGGATTCAAATGGACTTTTAGGTATGAAGCCGAGGAGAGACTGCAATGATGGTGACCCCGTTGCAAAGCTGCTTGTGTGCTGAAGAAGCAGAGCACTAGCTTTCCCTGCTGCTCCTTCTGCCGTGTGAGCAGATGCCACTGTTCATTCTGTGCTGACTGTGTTGCTGCGCAGCAGAGAGCAGCCTCAGGACTGATTCTATTCAAATGCGTTTCCTGTACGAGTGTTAGCAGTGAAAGCAACGATGGATGCACCAATGTAAAGGGGATTGTGTGCTGAACAGGTCCAGCACCAGCTTTCAATCCTTGCTCTTCTGCTGTGGGAGCAGATGCCAAACGTTCGTGCAGTACTCACTGTGCTGCTGGGCAGCTGAGCCCGCTTGAGAATTTGGATTCAAATGGACTTTTAGGTATGAAACCGAGGAGAGACTGCAATGATGGTGACCCCGTTGCAAAGCTGCTTGTGTGCTGAAGAGACACAGCACTAGCTTTCCCTGCTGCTCCTTCTGCCGTGTGAGCAGATGCCACTGTTCATTCTGTGCTGTGTTGCTGCCAGCAGGGAGCAGGCTCTGGACGGATTCTATTCAAATGCTTTTCCTGTATGAGTGTTAGCAGTGAAAGCAACGATGGAGGCACCAATGTAAAGGGGATTGTGTGCTGAAAAGGTCCAGCACCAGCTTTCAAACCTGGCACTTCTGCTGTGGGAGCAGAGGCCAAACGTTCGTGCTGTACTCACTGTGCTGCTGGGCAGCTGAGCGACACCACCTGAGAATTTGGATTCAAATGGACTTTTAGGTAGGAAACAGGGGAGAGACTGCAATGATGGTGACCCCGTTGCAAAGCTGCTTGTGTGCTGAAGAAGCAGAGCACTAGCTTTCCCTGCTGCTCCTTCTGCCGTGTGAGCAGATGCCACTGTTCATTCTGTGCTGACTGTGTTGCTGCGCAGCAGAGAGCAGCCTCTGGACTGATTCTATTCAAATGCTTTTCCTGTACGAGTGTTAGCAGTGAAAGCAACGATGGATGCACCAATGTAAAGGGGATTGTGTGCTGAACAGGTCCAGCACCAGCTTTCAATCCTTGCTCTTCTGCTGTGGGAGCAGATGCCAAACGTTCGTGCAGTACTCACTGTGCTGCTGGGCAGCTGAGACCGCTTGAGAATTTGGATTCAAATGGACTTTTAGGTATGAACCCGAGGAGAGACTGCAATGATGGTGACCCCGTTGCAAAGCTGCTTGTGTGCGGAAGAAGCAGAGCACTAGCTTTCCCTGCTGCTCCTTCTGCCGTGTGAGCAGATGCCACTGTTCATTCTGTGCTGACTGTGTTGCTGCGCAGCAGAGAGCAGCCTCTGGACTGATTCCATTCAAATGCTTTTCCTGTATGAAAGTGAGCAGTGAAAGCAACGATGAATGCACCAATGTAAAAGGGATTGTGTGCTGAACAGGTCCAGCACCAGCTTTCAATCCTGGCTCTTCTGCTGTGGGAGCAGAGGCCAAACGTTCGTGCTGTACTAACTGTGCTGCTGGGCAGCTGAGAGACACCACCTGAGAATTTGGATTCAAATGGACTTTTAGGTATGAAACCGAGGAGAGACTGCAATGATGGTGACCCCGTTGCAAAGCTGCTTGTGTGCTGAAGAAGCAGAGCACTAACTTTCCCTGCTGCTCTTCTGCCGTGTGAGCAGATGCCACTGTTCATTCTGTGCTGTGTTGCTGCCAGCAGGGAGCAGGCTCTGGACGGATTCTATTCAAATGCTTTTCCTGTATGAGTGTTAGCAGTGAAAGCAACGATGGAGGCACCAATGTAAAGGGGATTGTGTGCTGAACAGGTCCAGCACCAGCTTTCAATCCTGGCTCTTCTGCTGTGGGAGCAGAGGCCAAACGTTCGTGCTGTACTCACTGCGCTGCTGGGCAGCTGAGCGACACCACCTGAGAATTTGGATTCAAATGGACTTTTAGGTAAGAAACAGGGGAGAGACTGCAATGATGGTGACCCCGTTGCAAAGCTGCTTGTGTGCTGAAGAAGCAGAGCACTAGCTTTCCCTGCTGCTCCTTCTGCCGTGTGAGCAGATGCCACTGTTCATTCTGTGCTGACTGTGTTGATGCGCAGCAGAGAGCAGCCTCAGGACTGATTCTATTCAAATGCTTTTCCTGTACGAGTGTTAGCAGTGAAAGCAACGATGGATGCACCAATGTAAAGGGGATTGTGTGCTGAACAGGTCCAGCACCAGCTTTCAATCCTTGCTCTTCTGCTGTGGGAGCAGAGGCCAAACGTTCGTGCTGTACTAACTGTGCTGCTGGGCAGCTGAGCGACACCACCTGAGAATTCGGATTCAAAAGGACTTTTAGGTATGAAACCGAGGAGAGACTGCAATGATGGTGACCCCGTTGCAAAGCTGCTTGTGTGCTGAAGAAGCAGAGCACTAGCTTTCCCTGCTGCTCCTTCTGCCGTGTGAGCAGATGCCACTGTTCATTCTGTGCTGACTGTGTTCCTGCGCAGCAGAGAGCAGCCTCTGGACTGATTCTATTCAAATGCTTTTCCTGTATGAAAGTGAGCAGTGAAAGCAACGATGAATGCACCAATGTAAAAGGGATTGTGTGCTGAACAGGTCCATCACCAGCTTTCAATCCTGGCTCTTCTGCTGTGGGAGCAGAGGCCAAACGTTCGTGCTGTACTAACTGTGCTGCTGGGCAGCTGAGAGACACCACCTGAGAATTTGGATTCAAATGGACTTTTAGGTAGGAACCCGAGGAGAGACTGCAATGATGGTGACCCCGTTGCAAAGCTGCTTGTGTGCTGAAGAAGCAGAGCACTAGCTTTCCCTGCTGCTCCTTCTGCCGTGTGAGCAGATGCCACTGTTCATTCTGTGCTGACTGTGTTGCTGCCAGCAGGGAGCAGCCTCAGGACTGATTCTATTCAAATGCTTTTCCTGTACGAGTGTTAGCAGTGAAAGCAACGATGGATGCACCAATGTAAAGGGGATTGTGTGCTGAACAGGTCCAGCACCAGCTTTCAATCCTTGCTCTTCTGCTGTGGGAGCAGATGCCAAACGTTCGTGCAGTACTCACTGTGCTGCTGGGCAGCTGAGACCGCTTGAGAATTTCGATTCAAATGGACTTTTAGGTATGAACCCGAGGAGAGACTGCAATGATGGTGACCCCGTTGCAAAGCTGCTTGTGTGCTGAAGAGACACAGCACTAGCTTTCCCTGCTGCTCCTTCTGCCGTGTGAGCAGATAACACTGTTCATTCTGTGCTGACTGTGTTCCTGCGCAGCAGAGAGCAGGCTCTGGACTGATTCCATTCAAATGCTTTTCCTGTATGAAAGTGAGCAGTGAAAGCAACGATGGAGGCACCAATGTAAAGGGGATTGTGTGCTGAACAGGTCCAGCACCAGCTTTCAATCCTGGCTCTTCTGCTGTGGGAGCAGAGGCCAAACGTTCGTGCTGTACTAACTGTGCTGCTGGGCAGCTGAGAGACACCACCTGAGAATTTGGATTCAAATGGACTTTTAGGTATGAACCCGAGGAGAGACTGCAATGATGGTGACCCCGTTGCAAAGCTGCTTGTGTGCTGAAGAGACACAGCACTAGGTTTCCCTGCTGGTCCTTCTGCCCTGTGAGCAGATGCCACTGTTCATTATGTGCTGTGTTGCTGCCAGCAGGGAGCAGGCTCTGGACTGATTCTATTCAAATGCTTTTCCTGTACGAGTGTTAGCAGTGAAAGCAACGATGGATGCACCAATGTAAAGGGGATTGTGTGCTGAACAGGTCCAGCACCAGCTTTCAATCCTGGCTCTTCTGCCGTGTGAGCAGATGCCACTCTTCATTCTGTGCTGACAGTGTTGCTGCGCAGCAGAGAGCAGCCTCTGGACTGATTCCATTCAAATGCTTTTCCTGTATGAAAGTGAGCAGTGAAAGCAACTATGGAGGCACCAATGTAAAGGGGATTGTGTGCTGAACAGGTCCAGCACCAGCTTTCAATCCTGGCTCTTCTGCTGTGAAAGCAGAGGCCAAACGTTCGTGCTGTACTCACTGTGCTGCTGGGCAGCTGAGAGACACCACCTGAGAATTTGGATTCAAATGGACTTTTAGGTATGAAACCGAGGAGAGACTGCAATGATGGTGACCCCGTTGCAAAGCTGCTTGTGTGCTGAAGAAGCAGAGCACTAGCTTTCCCTGCTGCTCCTTCTGCCGTGTGAGCAGATGCCAATGTTCATTCTGTGCTGTGTTGCTGCCAGCAGGGAGCAGGCTCTGGACGGATTCTATTCAAATGCTTTTCCTGTATGAGTGTTAGCAGTGAAAGCAACGATGGAGGCACCAATGTAAAGGTGATTGTTTGCTTAACAGGTCCAGCACCAGCTTTCAATCCTGGCTCTTCTGCTGTGGGAGCAGAGGCCAAACGTTCGTGCTGTACTAACTGTGCTGCTGGGCAGCTGAGAGACACCACCTGAGAATTTGGATTCAAATGGACTTTTAGGTAGGAAACCGAGGAGAGACTGCAATGATGGTGACCCCGTTGCAAAGCTGCTTGTGTGCTGAAGAAGCAGAGCACTAAATTTCCCTGCTGCTCCTTCTGCCGTGTGAGCAGATGCCACTGTTCATTCTGTGCTGACTGTGTTGCTGCGCAGCAGAGAGCAGCCTCAGGACTGATTCTATTCAAATGCTTTTCCTGTACGAGTGTTAGCAGTGAAAGCAACGATGGATGCACCAATGTAAAGGGGATTGTGTGCTGAACAGGTCCAGCACCAGCTTTCAATCCGTGCTCTTCTGCTGTGGGAGCAGATGCCAAACGTTCGTGCAGTACTCACTGTGCTGCTGGGCAGCTGAGACCGCTTGAGAATTTGGATTCAAATGGACTTTTAGGTATGAAACCGAGGAGAGACTGCAATGATGGTGACCCCGTTGCAAAGCTGCTTGTGTGCTGAAGAAGCAGAGCACTAGCTTTCCCTGCTGCTCCTTCTGCCCTGTGAGCAGATAACACTGTTCATTCTGTGCTGACTGTGTTCCTGCGCAGCAGAGAGCAGGCTCTGGACTGATACCATTCAAATGCTTTTCCTGTATGAAAGTGAGCAGTGAAAGCAACGATGGAGGCACCAATGTAAAGGGGATTGTGTGCTGAACAGGTCCAGCACCAGCTTTCAATCCTTGCTCTTCTGCTGTGGGAGCAGAGGCCAAACGTTCGTGCTGTACTAACTGTGCTGCTGGGCAGCTGAGCGACACCACCTGAGAATTTGGATTCAAAAGGACTTTTAGGTATGAAGCCGAGGAGAGACTGCAATGATGGTGACCCCGTTGAAAAGCTGCTTGTGTGCTGAAGAAGCAGAGCACTAGCTTTCCCTGCTGCTCCTTCTGCCGTGTGAGCAGATGCCACTGTTCATTCTGTGCTGTGTTGCTGCCAGCAGGGAGCAGGCTCTGGACTGATTCTATTCAAATGCTTTTCCTGTACGAGTGTTAGCAGTGAAAGCAACGATGGAGGCACCAATGTAAAGGGGATTGTGTGCTGAACAGGTCCAGCACCAGCTTTCAATCCTTGCTCTTCTGCTGTGGGAGCAGAGGCCAAACGTTCGTGCTGTACTCACTGTGCTGCTGGGCAGCTGAGACGGCTTGAGAATTTGGATTCAAATGGACTTTTAGGTATGAAACCGAGGAGAGACTGCAATGATGGTGACCCCGTTGCAAAGCTGCTTGTGTGCTGAAGAAGCAGAGCACTAGCTTTCCCTGCTGCTCCTTCTGCCGTGTGAGCAGATGCCACTGTTCATTCTGTGCTGACTGTGTTCCTGCGCAGCAGAGAGCAGCCTCAGGACTGATTCTATTCAAATGCTTTTCCTGTATGAAAGTGAGCAGTGAAAGCAACGATGAATGCACCAATGTAAAAGGGATTGTGTGCTGAACAGGTCCAGCACCAGCTTTCAATCCTGGCTCTTCTGCTGTGGGAGCAGAGGCCAAACGTTCGTGCTGTACTAACTGTGCTGCTGGGCAGCTGAGAGACACCACCTGAGAATTTGGATTCAAATGGACTTTTAGGTATGAACCCGAGGAGAGACTGCAATGATGGTGACCCCGTTGCAAAGCTGCTTGTGTGCTGAAGAAGCAGAGCACTAGCTTTCCCTGCTGCTCCTTCTGCCGTGTGAGCAGATGCCACTGTTCATTCAGTGCTGACTGTGTTGCTGCGCAGCAGAGAGCAGGCTCTGGACTGATTCCATTCAAATGCTTTTCCTGTACGAGTGTTAGCAGTGAAAGCAACGATGGATGCACCAATGTAAAGGGGATTGTGTGCTGAACAGGTCCAGCACCAGCTTTCAATCCTGGCTCTTCTGCTGTGGGAGCAGATGCCAAACGTTCGTGCAGTACTCACTGTGCTGCTGGGCAGCTGAGACCGCTTGAGAATTTGGATTCAAATGGACTTTTAGGTATGAAACCGAGGAGAGACTGCAATGATGGTGACCCCGTTGCAAAGCTCCTTGTGTGCTGAAGAAGCAGAGCACTAGCTTTCCCTGCTGCTCCTTCTGCCGTGTGAGCAGATGCCGCTGTTCATTCTGTGCTCTGCTGCTGCGCAGCAGAGAGCAGCCTCTGGACTGATTCCATTCAAATGCTTTTCCTGTATGAATGTGAGCAGTGAAAGCAACGATGGAGGCACCAATGTAAAGGTGATTGTGTGCTGAACAGGTCCAGCACCAGCTTTCAATCCTGGCTCTTCTGCTGTGGGAGCAGAGGCCAAACGTTAGTGCTGTACTAACTGTGCTGCTGGGCAGCTGAGAGACACCACCTGAGAATTTGGATTCAAATGGACTTTTAGGTATGAACCCGAGGAGAGACTGCAATGATGGTGACCCCGTTGCAAAGCTGCTTGTGTGCTGAAGAGACACAGCACTAGCTTTCCCTGCTGCTCCTTCTGCCGTGTGAGCAGATGCCCCTGTTCATTCTGTGCTGTGTTGCTGCCAGCAGGGAGCAGGCTCTGGACTGATTCTATTCAAATGCTTTTCCTGTACGAGTGTTAGTGAAAGCAACGATGGATGCACCAATGTAAAGGGGATTGTGTGCTGAACAGGTCCAGCACCAGCTTTCAATCCTGGCTCTTCTGCTGTGGGAGCAGAGGCCAAACGTTCGTGCTGTACTCACTGTGCTGCTGGGCAGCTGAGAGACACCACCCGAGAATTTGGATTCAAATGGACTTTTAGGTAGGAAACCGAGGAGAGACTGCAATGATGGTGACCCCGTTGCAAAGCTGCTTGTGTGCTGAAGAAGCAGAGCACTAAATTTCCCTGCTGCTCCTTCTGCCGTGTGAGCAGATGCCACTGTTCATTCTGTGCTGACTGTGTTCCTGCGCAGCAGAGAGCAGCCTCTGGACTGATTCTATTCAAATGCTTTTCCTGTATGAAAGTGAGCAGTGAAAGCAACGATGAATGCACCAATGTAAAAGGGATTGTGTGCTGAACAGGTCCATCACCAGCTTTCAATCCTGGCTTTTCTGCTGTGGGAGCAGAGGCCAAACGTTCGTGCTGTACTAACTGTGCTGCTGGGCAGCTGAGAGACACCACCCGAGAATTTGGATTCAAATGGACTTTTAGGTATGAAACCGAGGAGAGACTGCAATGATGGTGACCCCGTTGCAAAGCTGCTTGTGTGCTGAAGAAGCAGAGCACTAGCTTTCCCTGCTGCTCCTTCTGCCGTGTGAGCAGATGCCCCTGTTCATTCTGTGCTGTGTTGCTGCCAGCAGGGAGCAGGCTCTGGACTGATTCTATTCAAATGCTTTTCCTGTACGAGTGTTAGTGAAAGCAACGATGGATGCACCAATGTAAAGGGGATTGTGTGCTGAACAGGTCCAGCACCAGCTTTCAATCCTTGCTCTTCTGCTGTGGGAGCAGAGGCCAAACGTTCGTGCTGTACTCACTGTGCTGCTGGGCAGCTGAGACGGCTTGAGAATTTGGATTCAAATGGACTTTTAGGTATGAACCCGAGGAGAGACTGCAATGATGGTGACCCCGTTGCAAAGCTGCTTGTGTGCTGAAGAAGCAGAGCACTAGCTTTCCCTGCTGCTCCTTCTGCCGTGTGAGCAGATGCCACTGTTCATTCTGTGCTGACTGTGTTGCTGCGCAGCAGAGAGCAGCCTCAGGACTGATTCTATTCAAATGCTTTTCCTGTACGAGTGTTAGCAGTGAAAGCAACGATGGATGCACCAATGTAAAGGGGATTGTGTGCTGAACAGGTCCAGCACCAGCTTTCAATCCTTGCTCTTCTGCTGTGGGAGCAGATGCCAAACGTTCGTGCAGTACTCACTGTGCTGCTGGGCAGCTGAGACCGCTTGAAAATTTGGATTCAAATGGACTTTTAGGTATGAAACCGAGGAGAGACTGCAATGATGGTGACCCCGTTGCAAAGCTGCTTGTGTGCAGAAGAAGCAGAGCACTAGCTTTCCCTGCTGCTCCTTCTGCCGTGTGAGCAGATAACACTGTTCATTCTGTGCTGACTGTGTTCCTGCGCAGCAGAGAGCAGCCTCTGGACTGATTCCATTCAAATGCTTTTCCTGTATGAAAGTGAGCAGTGAAAGCAACGATGAATGCACCAATGTAAAAGGGATTGTGTGCTGAACAGGTCCAGCACCAGCTTTCAATCCTGGCTCTTCTGCTGTGGGAGCAGAGGCCAAACGTTCGTGCTGTACTAACTGTGCTGCTGGGCAGCTGAGAGACACCACCTGAGAATTTGGATTCAAATGGACTTTTAGGTATGAAGCCGAGGAGAGACTGCAATGATGGTGACCCCGTTGCAAAGCTGCTTGTGTGCTGAAGAAGCAGAGCACTAGCTTTCCCTGCTGCTCCTTCTGCCGTGTGAGCAGATGCCACTGTTCATTCTGTGCTGACTGTGTTGCTGCGCAGCAGAGAGCAGCCTCAGGACTGATTCTATTCAAATGCTTTTCCTGTACGAGTGTTAGCAGTGAAAGCAACGATGGATGCACCAATGTAAAGGGGATTGTGTGCTGAACAGGTCCAGCACCAGCTTTCAATCCTTGCTCTTCTGCTGTGGGAGCAGATGCCAAACGTTCGTGCAGTACTCACTGTGCTGCTGGGCAGCTGAGCCCGCTTGAGAATTTGGATTCAAATGGACTTTTAGGTATGAAACCGAGGAGAGACTGCAATGATGGTGACCCCGTTGCAAAGCTGCTTGTGTGCTGAAGAGACACAGCACTAGCTTTCCCTGCTGCTCCTTCTGCCGTGTGAGCAGATGCCACTGTTCATTCTGTGCTGACTGTGTTGCTGCGCAGCAGGGAGCAGGCTCTGGACGGATTCTATTCAAATGCTTTTCCTGTATGAGTGTTAGCAGTGAAAGCAACGATGGAGGCACCAATGTAAAGGGGATTGTGTGCTGAAAAGGTCCAGCACCAGCTTTCAAACCTGGCACTTCTGCTGTGGGAGCAGAGGCCAAACGTTCGTGCTGTACTCACTGTGCTGCTGGGCAGCTGAGCGACACCACCTGAGAATTTGGATTCAAATGGACTTTTAGGTAGGAAACAGGGGAGAGACTGCAATGATGGTGACCCCGTTGCAAAGCTGCTTGTGTGCTGAAGAAGCAGAGCACTAGCTTTCCCTGCTGCTCCTTCTGCCGTGTGAGCAGATGCCACTCTTCATTCTGTGCTGACTGTGTTGCTGCGCAGCAGAGAGCAGCCTCTGGACTGATTCTATTCAAATGCTTTTCCTGTACGAGTGTTAGCAGTGAAAGCAACGATGGATGCACCAATGTAAAGGGGATTGTGTGCTGAACAGGTCCAGCACCAGCTTTCAATCCTTGCTCTTCTGCTGTGGGAGCAGATGCCAAACGTTCGTGCAGTACTCACTGTGCTGCTGGGCAGCTGAGACCGCTTGAGAATTTGGATTCAAATGGACTTTTAGGTATGAAACCGAGGAGAGACTGCAATGATGGTGACCCCGTTGCAAAGCTGCTTGTGTGCGGAAGAAGCAGAGCACTAGCTTTCCCTGCTGCTCCTTCTGCCGTGTGAGCAGATGCCACTGTTCATTCTGTGCTGACTGTGTTGCTGCGCAGCAGAGAGCAGCCTCTGGACTGATTCCATTCAAATGCTTTTCCTGTATGAAAGTGAGCAGTGAAAGCAACGATGAATGCACCAATGTAAAAGGGATTGTGTGCTGAACAGGTCCAGCACCAGCTTTCAATCCTGGCTCTTCTGCTGTGGGAGCAGAGGCCAAACGTTCATGCTGTACTAACTGTGCTGCTGGGCAGCTGAGAGACACCACCTGAGAATTTGGATTCAAATGGACTTTTAGGTATGAAACCGAGGAGAGACTGCAATGATGGTGACCCCGTTGCAAAGCTGCTTGTGTGCTGAAGAAGCAGAGCACTAACTTTCCCTGCTGCTCTTCTGCCGTGTGAGCAGATGCCACTGTTCATTCTGTGCTGTGTTGCTGCCAGCAGGGAGCAGGCTCTGGACGGATTCTATTCAAATGCTTTTCCTGTATGAGTGTTAGCAGTGAAAGCAACGATGGAGGCACCAATGTAAAGGGGATTGTGTGCTGAAAAGGTCCAGCACCAGCTTTCAATCCTGGCTCTTCTGCTGTGGGAGCAGAGGCCAAACGTTCGTGCTGTACTCACTGCGCTGCTGGGCAGCTGAGCGACACCACCTGAGAATTTGGATTCAAATGGACTTTTAGGTAAGAAACAGGGGAGAGACTGCAATGATGGTGACCCCGTTGCAAAGCTGCTTGTGTGCTGAAGAAGCAGAGCACTAGCTTTCCCTGCTGCTCCTTCTGCCGTGTGAGCAGATGCCACTGTTCATTCTGTGCTGACTGTGTTGATGCGCAGCAGAGAGCAGCCTCAGGACTGATTCTATTCAAATGCTTTTCCTGTACGAGTGTTAGCAGTGAAAGCAACGATGGATGCACCAATGTAAAGGGGATTGTGTGCTGAACAGGTCCAGCACCAGCTTTCAATCCTTGCTCTTCTGCTGTGGGAGCAGAGGCCAAACGTTCGTGCTGTACTAACTGTGCTGCTGGGCAGCTGAGCGACACCACCTGAGAATTCGGATTCAAAAGGACTTTTAGGTATGAAACCGAGGAGAGACTGCAATGATGGTGACCCCGTTGCAAAGCTGCTTGTGTGCTGAAGAAGCAGAGCACTAGCTTTCCCTGCTGCTCCTTCTGCCGTGTGAGCAGATGCCACTGTTCATTCTGTGCTGACTGTGTTCCTGCGCAGCAGAGAGCAGCCTCTGGACTGATTCTATTCAAATGCTTTTCCTGTATGAAAGTGAGCAGTGAAAGCAACGATGAATGCACCAATGTAAAAGGGATTGTGTGCTGAACAGGTCCATCACCAGCTTTCAATCCTGGCTCTTCTGCTGTGGGAGCAGAGGCCAAACGTTCGTGCTGTACTAACTGTGCTGCTGGGCAGCTGAGAGACACCACCTGAGAATTTGGATTCAAATGGACTTTTAGGTAGGAACCCGAGGAGAGACTGCAATGATGGTGACCCCGTTGCAAAGCTGCTTGTGTGCTGAAGAAGCAGAGCACTAGCTTTCCCTGCTGCTCCTTCTGCCGTGTGAGCAGATGCCACTGTTCATTCTGTGCTGACTGTGTTGCTGCCAGCAGGGAGCAGCCTCAGGACTGATTCTATTCAAATGCTTTTCCTGTGCGAGTGTTAGCAGTGAAAGCAACGATGGATGCACCAATGTAAAGGGGATTGTGTGCTGAACAGGTCCAGCACCAGCTTTCAATCCTTGCTCTTCTGCTGTGGGAGCAGATGCCAAACGTTCGTGCAGTACTCACTGTGCTGCTGGGCAGCTGAGACCGCTTGAGAATTTCGATTCAAATGGACTTTTAGGTATGAACCCGAGGAGAGACTGCAATGATGGTGACCCCGTTGCAAAGCTGCTTGTGTGCTGAAGAGACACAGCACTAGGTTTCCCTGCTGGTCCTTCTGCCGTGTGAGCAGATGCCACTGTTCATTATGTGCTGTGTTGCTGCCAGCAGGGAGCAGGCTCTGGACTGATTCTATTCAAATGCTTTTCCTGTACGAGTGTTAGCAGTGAAAGCAACGATGGATGCACCAATGTAAAGGGGATTGTGTGCTGAACAGGTCCAGCACCAGCTTTCAATCCTGGCTCTTCTGCCGTGTGAGCAGATGCCACTCTTCATTCTGTGCTGACAGTGTTGCTGCGCAGCAGAGAGCAGCCTCTGGACTGATTCCATTCAAATGCTTTTCCTGTATGAATGTGAGCAGTGAAAGCAACGATGGAGGCACCAATGTAAAGGTGATTGTGTGCTGAACAGGTCCAGCACCAGCTTTCAATCCTGGCTCTTCTGCTGTGGGAGCAGAGGCCAAACGTTAGTGCTGTACTAACTGTGCTGCTGGGCAGCTGAGAGACACCACCTGAGAATTTGGATTCAAATGGACTTTTAGGTATGAACCCGAGGAGAGACTGCAATGATGGTGACCCCGTTGCAAAGCTGCTTGTGTGCTGAAGAGACACAGCACTAGCTTTCCCTGCTGCTCCTTCTGCCGTGTGAGCAGATGCCCCTGTTCATTCTGTGCTGTGTTGCTGCCAGCAGGGAGCAGGCTCTGGACTGATTCTATTCAAATGCTTTTCCTGTACGAGTGTTAGTGAAAGCAACGATGGATGCACCAATGTAAAGGGGATTGTGTGCTGAACAGGTCCAGCACCAGCTTTCAATCCTGGCTCTTCTGCTGTGGGAGCAGAGGCCAAACGTTCGTGCTGTACTCACTGTGCTGCTGGGCAGCTGAGAGACACCACCCGAGAATTTGGATTCAAATGGACTTTTAGGTAGGAAACCGAGGAGAGACTGCAATGATGGTGACCCCGTTGCAAAGCTGCTTGTGTGCTGAAGAAGCAGAGCACTAGCTTTCCCTGCTGCTCCTTCTGCCGTGTGAGCAGATGCCACTGTTCATTCTGTGCTGACTGTGTTCCTGCGCAGCAGAGAGCAGCCTCTGGACTGATTCTATTCAAATGCTTTTCCTGTATGAAAGTGAGCAGTGAAAGCAACGATGAATGCACCAATGTAAAAGGGATTGTGTGCTGAACAGGTCCATCACCAGCTTTCAATCCTGGCTTTTCTGCTGTGGGAGCAGAGGCCAAACGTTCGTGCTGTACTAACTGTGCTGCTGGGCAGCTGAGAGACACCACCCGAGAATTTGGATTCAAATGGACTTTTAGGTATGAAACCGAGGAGAGACTGCAATGATGGTGACCCCGTTGCAAAGCTGCTTGTGTGCTGAAGAAGCAGAGCACTAAATTTCCCTGCTGCTCCTTCTGCCGTGTGAGCAGATGCCACTGTTCATTCTGTGCTGACTGTGTTGCTGCGCAGCAGAGAGCAGCCTCAGGACTGATTCTATTCAAATGCTTTTCCTGTACGAGTGTTAGCAGTGAAAGCAACGATGGATGCACCAATGTAAAGGGGATTGTGTGCTGAACAGGTCCAGCACCAGCTTTCAATCCGTGCTCTTCTGCTGTGGGAGCAGATGCCAAACGTTCGTGCAGTACTCACTGTGCTGCTGGGCAGCTGAGACCGCTTGAGAATTTGGATTCAAATGGACTTTTAGGAATGAAACCGAGGAGAGACTGCAATGATGGTGACCCCGTTGCAAAGCTGCTTGTGTGCTGAAGAAGCAGAGCACCAGCTTTCCCTGCTGCTCCTTCTGCCCTGTGAGCAGATAACACTGTTCATTCTGTGCTGACTGTGTTCCTGCGCAGCAGAGAGCAGGCTCTGGACTGATACCATTCAAATGCTTTTCCTATATGAAAGTGAGCAGTGAAAGCAACGATGGAGGCACCAATGTAAAGGGGATTGTGTGCTGAACAGGTCCAGCACCAGCTTTCAATCCTTGCTCTTCTGCTGTGGGAGCAGAGGCCAAACGTTCGTGCTGTACTAACTGTGCTGCTGGGCAGCTGAGCGACACCACCTGAGAATTCTGATTCAAAAGGACTTTTAGGTATGAAGCCGAGGAGAGACTGCAATGATGGTGACCCCGTTGAAAAGCTGCTTGTGTGCTGAAGAAGCAGAGCACTAGCTTTCCCTGCTGCTCCTTCTGCCGTGTGAGCAGATGCCACTGTTCATTCTGTGCTGACTGTGTTCCTGCGCAGCAGAGAGCAGGCTCTGGACTGATTCCATTCAAATGCTTTTCCTGTATGAAAATGAGCAGTGAAAGCAACGATGGAGGCACCAATGTAAAAGGGATTGTGTGCTGAACAGGTCCAGCACCAGCTTTCAATCCTGGCTCTTCTGCTGTGGGAGCAGAGGCCAAACGTTCGTGCTGTACTAACTGTGCTGCTGGGCAGCTGAGAGACACCACCTGAGAATTTGGATTCAAATGGACTTTTAGGTATGAAGCCGAGGAGAGACTGCAATGATGGTGACCCCGTTGCAAAGCTGCTTGTGTGCTGAAGAGACACAGCACTAGCTTTCCCTGCTGCTCCTTCTGCCGTGTGAGCAGATGCCCCTGTTCATTCTGTGCTGTGTTGCTGCCAGCAGGGAGCAGGCTCTGGACTGATTCTATTCAAATGCTTTTCCTGTACGAGTGTTAGCAGTGAAAGCAACGATGGAGGCACCAATGTAAAGGGGATTGTGTGCTGAACAGGTCCAGCACCAGCTTTCAATCCTGGCTCTTCTGCTGTGGGAGCAGAGGCCAAACGTTCGTGCTGTACTCACTGTGCTGCTGGGCAGCTGAGACGGCTTGAGAATTTGGATTCAAATGGACTTTTAGGTATGAAACCGAGGAGAGACTGCAATGATGGTGACCCCGTTGCAAAGCTGCTTGTGTGCTGAAGAAGCAGAGCACTAGCTTTCCCTGCTGCTCCTTCTGCCGTGTGAGCAGATGCCACTGTTCATTCTGTGCTGACTGTGTTCCTGCGCAGCAGAGAGCAGCCTCTGGACTGATTCTATTCAAATGCTTTTCCTGTATGAAAGTGAGCAGTGAAAGCAACGATGAATGCACCAATGTAAAAGGGATTGTGTGCTGAACAGGTCCAGCACCAGCTTTCAATCCTGGCTCTTCTGCTGTGGGAGCAGAGGCCAAACGTTCGTGCTGTACTAACTGTGCTGCTGGGCAGCTGAGAGACACCACCTGAGAATTTGGATTCAAATGGACTTTTAGGTATGAACCCGAGGAGAGACTGCAATGATGGTGACCCCGTTGCAAAGCTGCTTGTGTGCTGAAGAAGCAGAGCACTAGCTTTCCCTGCTGCTCCTTCTGCCGTGTGAGCAGATGCCACTGTTCATTCAGTGCTGACTGTGTTGCTGCGCAGCAGAGAGCAGGCTCTGGACTGATTCCATTCAAATGCTTTTCCTGTACGAGTGTTAGCAGTGAAAGCAACGATGGAGGCACCAATGTAAAGGGGATTGTGTGCTGAACAGGTCCAGCACCAGCTTTCAATCCTGGCTCTTCTGCTGTGGGAGCAGATGCCAAACGTTCGTGCAGTACTCACTGTGCTGCTGGGCAGCTGAGACCGCTTGAGAATTTGGATTCAAATGGACTTTTAGGTATGAAACCGAGGAGAGACTGCAATGATGGTGACCCCGTTGCAAAGCTCCTTGTGTGCTGAAGAAGCAGAGCACTAGCTTTCCCTGCTGCTCCTGCTGCCGTGTGAGCAGATGCCGCTGTTCATTCTGTGCTCTGCTGCTGCGCAGCAGAGAGCAGCCTCTGGACTGATTCCATTCAAATGCTTTTCCTGTATGAATGTGAGCAGTGAAAGCAACGATGGAGGCACCAATGTAAAGGTGATTGTGTGCTGAACAGGTCCAGCACCAGCTTTCAATCCTGGCTCTTCTGCTGTGGGAGCAGAGGCCAAACGTTAGTGCTGTACTAACTGTGCTGCTGGGCAGCTGAGAGACACCACCTGAGAATTTGGATTCAAATGGACTTTTAGGTATGAACCCGAGGAGAGACTGCAATGATGGTGACCCCGTTGCAAAGCTGCTTGTGTGCTGAAGAGACACAGCACTAGCTTTCCCTGCTGCTCCTTCTGCCGTGTGAGCAGATGCCCCTGTTCATTCTGTGCTGTGTTGCTGCCAGCAGGGAGCAGGCTCTGGACTGATTCTATTCAAATGCTTTTCCTGTACGAGTGTTAGTGAAAGCAACGATGGATGCACCAATGTAAAGGGGATTGTGTGCTGAACAGGTCCAGCACCAGCTTTCAATCCTGGCTCTTCTGCTGTGGGAGCAGAGGCCAAACGTTCGTGCTGTACTCACTGTGCTGCTGGGCAGCTGAGAGACACCACCCGAGAATTTGGATTCAAATGGACTTTTAGGTAGGAAACCGAGGAGAGACTGCAATGATGGTGACCCCGTTGCAAAGCTGCTTGTGTGCTGAAGAAGCAGAGCACTAGCTTTCCCTGCTGCTCCTTCTGCCGTGTGAGCAGATGCCACTGTTCATTCTGTGCTGACTGTGTTCCTGCGCAGCAGAGAGCAGCCTCTGGACTGATTCTATTCAAATGCTTTTCCTGTATGAAAGTGAGCAGTGAAATCAACGATGAATGCACCAATGTAAAAGGGATTGTGTGCTGAACAGGTCCATCACCAGCTTTCAATCCTGGCTTTTCTGCTGTGGGAGCAGAGGCCAAACGTTCGTGCTGTACTAACTGTGCTGCTGGGCAGCTGAGAGACACCACCCGAGAATTTGGATTCAAATGGACTTTTAGGTATGAAACCGAGGAGAGACTGCAATGATGGTGACCCCGTTGCAAAGCTGCTTGTGTGCTGAAGAAGCAGAGCACTAGCTTTCCCTGCTGCTCCTTCTGCCGTGTGAGCAGATGCCACTGTTCATTCTGTGCTGACTGTGTTCCTGCGCAGCAGAGAGCAGGCTCTGGACTGATTCCATTCAAATGCTTTTCCTGTATGAAAGTGAGCAGTGAAAGCAACGATGAATGCACCAATGTAAAGGTGATTGTGTGCTGAACAGGTCCAGCACCAGCTTTCAATCCTGGCTCTTCTGCTGTGGGAGCAGAGGCCAAACGTTCGTGCTGTACTAACTGTGCTGCTGGGCAGCTGAGAGACACCACCTGAGAATTTGGATTCAAATGGACTTTTAGGTAGGAAACCGAGGAGAGACTGCAATGATGGTGACCCCGTTGCAAAGCTGCTTGTGTGCAGAAGAAGCAGAGCACTAGCTTTCCCTGCTGCTCCTTCTGCCGTGTGAGCAGATGCCACTGTTCATTCTGTGCTGACTGTGTTCCTGCGCAGCAGAGAGCAGGCTCTGGACTGATTCTATTCAAATGCTTTTCCTGTATGAAAGTGAGCAGTGAAAGCAACGATGAATGCACCAATGTAAAAGGGATTGTGTGCTGAACAGGTCCATCACCAGCTTTCAATCCTGGCTCTTCTGGTGTGGGAGCAGAGGCCAAACGTTCGTGCTGTACTAACTGTGCTGCTGGGCAGCTGAGAGACACCACCTGAGAATTTGGATTCAAATGGACTTTTAGGTATGAACCCGAGGAGAGACTGCAATGATGGTGACCCCGTTGCAAAGCTGCTTGTGTGCTGAAGAAGCAGAGCACTAGCTTTCCCTGCTGCTCCTTCTGCCGTGTGAGCAGATGCCACTGTTCATTCAGTGCTGACTGTGTTCCTGCGCAGCAGAGATCAGGCTCTGGACTGATTCCATTCAAATGCTTTTCCTGTACGAGTGTTAGCAGTGAAAGCAACGATGGATGCACCAATGTAAAGGGGATTGTGTGCTGAACAGGTCCAGCAAAAGCTTTCAATCCTGGCTCTTCTGCTGTGGGAGCAGAGGCCAAACGTTCGTGCTGTACTCACTGTGCTGCTGGGCAGCTGAGACGGCTTGAGAATTTGGATTCAAATGGACTTTTAGGTATGAAACCGAGGAGAGACTGCAATGATGGTGACCCCGTTGCAAAGCTGCTTGTGTGCTGAAGAAGCAGAGCACTAGCTTTCCCTGCTGCTCCTTCTGCCGTGTGAGCAGATGCCAGTGTTCATTCTGTGCTGACTGTGTTCCTGCGCAGGAGAGAGCAGCCTCTGGACTGATTCTATTCAAATGCTTTTCCTGTATGAAAGTGAGCAGTGAAAGCAACGATGAATGCACCAATGTAAAAGGGATTGTGTGCTGAACAGGTCCATCACCAGCTTTCAATCCTGGCTCTTCTGCTGTGGGAGCAGAGGCCAAACGTTCGTGCTGTACTCACTGTGCTGCTGGGCAGCTGAGCGACACCACCTGAGAATTTGGATTCAAATGGACTTTTAGGTAGGAAACAGGGGAGAGACTGCAATGATGGTGACCCCGTTGCAAAGCTGCTTGTGTGCTGAAGAAGCAGAGCACTAGCTTTCCCTGCTGCTCCTTCTGCCGTGTGAGCAGATAACACTGTTCATTCTGTGCAATGCTTTTCCTGTACGAAAGTGAGCAGTGAAAGCAACGATGGAGGCACCAATGTAAAAGGGATTGTGTGCTGAACAGGTCCAGCACCAGCTTTCAATCCTGGCTCTTCTGCTGTGGGAGCAGAGGCCAAACGTTCGTGCTGTACTAACTGTGCTGCTGGGCAGCTGAGCGACACCACCTGAGAATTCGGATTCAAAAGGACTTTTAGGTATGAAGCCGAGGAGAGACTGCAATGATGGTGACCCCGTTGCAAAGCTGCTTGTGTGCTGAAGAAGCAGAGCACTAGCTTTCCCTGCTGCTCCTTCTGCCGTGTGAGCAGATAACACTGTTCATTCTGTGCTGACTGTGTTCCTGCGCAGCAGAGAGCAGCCTCAGGACTGATTCTATTCAAATGCTTTTCCTGTATGAATGTGAGCAGTGAAAGCAACGATGGAGGCACCAATGTAAAGGTGATTGTGTGCTGAACAGGTCCAGCACCAGCTTTCAATCCTGGCTCTTCTGCTGTGGGAGCAGAGGCCAAACGTTCGTGCTGTACTCACTGTGCTGCTGGGCAGCTGAGACGGCTTGAGAATTTGGATTCAAATGGACTTTTCGGTATGAAACCGAGGAGAGACTGCAATGATGGTGACCCCGTTGCAAAGCTGCTTGTGTGCTGAAGAAGCAGAGCACTAGCTTTCCCTGCTGCTCCTTCTGCCGTGTGAGCAGATGCCACTGTTCATTCTGTGCTGACTGTGTTGCTGCGCAGCAGAGAGCAGCCTCTGGACTGATTCCATTCAAATGCTTTTCCTGTATGAATGTGAGCAGTGAAAGCAACGATGGATGCACCAATGTAAAGGTGATTGTGTGCTGAACAGGTCCAGCACCAGCTTTCAATCCTGGCTCTTCTGCTGTGGGAGCAGAGGCCAAACGTTAGTGCTGTACTAACTGTGCTGCTGGGCAGCTGAGAGACACCACCTGAGAATTTGGATTCAAATGGACCTTTAGGTATGAACCCGAGGAGAGACTGCAATGATGGTGACCCCGTTGCAAAGCTGCTTGTGTGCTGAAGAGACACAGCACTAGCTTTCCCTGCTGCTCCTTCTGCCGTGTGAGCAGATGCCCCTGTTCATTCTGTGCTGTGTTGCTGCCAGCAGGGAGCAGGCTCTGGACTGATTCTATTCAAATGCTTTTCCTGTACGAGTGTTAGTGAAAGCAACGATGGATGCACCAATGTAAAGGGGATTGTGTGCTGAACAGGTCCAGCACCAGCTTTCAATCCTTGCTCTTCTGCTGTGGGAGCAGAGGCCAAACGTTCGTGCTGTACTCACTGTGCTGCTGGGCAGCTGAGACGGCTTGAGAATTTGGATTCAAATGGACTTTTAGGTATGAACCCGAGGAGAGACTGCAATGATGGTGACCCCGTTGCAAAGCTGCTTGTGTGCTGAAGAAGCAGAGCACTAGCTTTCCCTGCTGCTCCTTCTGCCGTGTGAGCAGATGCCACTGTTCATTCTGTGCTGACTGTGTTGCTGCGCAGCAGAGAGCAGCCTCAGGACTGATTCTATTCAAATGCTTTTCCTGTACGAGTGTTAGCAGTGAAAGCAACGATGGATGCACCAATGTAAAGGGGATTGTGTGCTGAACAGGTCCAGCACCAGCTTTCAATCCTTGCTCTTCTGCTGTGGGAGCAGAGGCCAAACGTTCGTGCTGTACTCACTGTGCTGCTGGGCAGCTGAGACGGCTTGAGAATTTGGATTCAAATGGACTTTTAGGTATGAAGCCGAGGAGAGACTGCAATGATGGTGACCCCGTTGCAAAGCTGCTTGTGTGCTGAAGAAGCAGAGCACTAGCTTTCCCTGCTGCTCCTTCTGCCGTGTGAGCAGATAACACTGTTCATTCTGTGCTGACTGTGTTCCTGCGCAGCAGAGAGCAGCCTCAGGACTGATTCTA
This sequence comes from Pezoporus flaviventris, assembly GCF_033815535.1. Lineage (NCBI taxonomy): Eukaryota > Metazoa > Chordata > Aves > Psittaciformes > Psittacidae > Pezoporus > Pezoporus flaviventris. The sequence continues at coordinate 300,484 of NW_026892748.1, read as the reverse complement.
TTCAAATGCTTTTCCTGTACGAGTGTTAGCAGTGAAAGCAACGATGGATGCACCAATGTAAAGGGGATTGTGTGCTGAACAGGTCCAGCACCAGCTTTCAATCCTTGCTCTTCTGCTGTGGGAGCAGATGCCAAACGTTCGTGCAGTACTCACTGTGCTGCTGGGCAGCTGAGACCGCTTGAGAATTTGGATTCAAATGGACTTTTAGGTATGAAACCGAGGAGAGACTGCAATGATGGTGACCCCGTTGCAAAGCTGCTTGTGTGCAGAAGAAGCAGAGCACTAGCTTTCCCTGCTGCTCCTTCTGCCGTGTGAGCAGATAACACTGTTCATTCTGTGCTGACTGTGTTCCTGCGCAGCAGAGAGCAGGCTCTGGACTGATTCCATTCAAATGCTTTTCCTGTATGAAAGTGAGCAGTGAAAGCAACGATGAATGCACCAATGTAAAAGGGATTGTGTGCTGAACAGGTCCAGCACCAGCTTTCAATCCTGGCTCTTCTGCTGTGGGAGCAGAGGCCAAACGTTCGTGCTGTACTAACTGTGCTGCTGGGCAACTGAGAGACACCACCTGAGAATTTGGATTCAAATGGACTTTTAGGTATGAAGCCGAGGAGAGACTGCAATGATGGTGACCCCGTTGCAAAGCTGCTTGTGTGCTGAAGAAGCAGAGCACTAGCTTTCCCTGCTGCTCCTTCTGCCGTGTGAGCAGATGCCACTGTTCATTCTGTGCTGACTGTGTTGCTGCGCAGCAGAGAGCAGCCTCAGGACTGATTCTATTCAAATGCTTTTCCTGTACGAGTGTTAGCAGTGAAAGCAACGATGGATGCACCAATGTAAAGGGGATTGTGTGCTGAACAGGTCCAGCACCAGCTTTCAATCCTTGCTCTTCTGCTGTGGGAGCAGATGCCAAACGTTCGTGCAGTACTCACTGTGCTGCTGGGCAGCTGAGACCGCTTGAGAATTTGGATTCAAATGGACTTTTAGGTATGAAACCGAGGAGAGACTGCAATGATGGTGACCCCGTTGCAAAGCTGCTTGTGTGCTGAAGAAGCAGAGCACTAGCTTTCCCTGCTGCTCCTTCTGCCGTGTGAGCAGATGCCACTGTTCATTCTGTGCTGACTGTGTTCCTGCGCAGCAGAGAGCAGCCTCAGGACTGATTCTATTCAAATGCTTTTCCTGTATGAAAGTGAGCAGTGAAAGCAACGATGAATGCACCAATGTAAAAGGGATTGTGTGCTGAACAGGTCCATCACCAGCTTTCAATCCTGGCTCTTCTGCTGTGGGAGCAGATGCCAAACGTTCGTGCAGTACTCACTGTGCTGCTGGGCAGCTGAGAGACACCACCTGAGAATTTGGATTCAAATGGACTTTTAGGTAGGAAACCGAGGAGAGACTGCAATGATGGTGACCCCGTTGCAAAGCTGCTTGTGTGCTGAAGAAGCAGAGCACTAGCTTTCCCTGCTGCTCCTTCTGCCGTGTGAGCAGATGCCACTGTTCATTCAGTGCTGACTGTGTTGCTGCGCAGCAGAGAGCAGGCTCTGGACTGATTCCATTCAAATGCTTTTCCTGTTCGAGTGTTAGCAGTGAAAGCAACGATGGATGCACCAATGTAAAGGGGATTGTGTGCTGAACAGGTCCAGCACCAGCTTTCAATCCTGGCTCTTCTGCTGTGGGAGCAGAGGCCAAACGTTCGTGCTGTACTCACTGTGCTGCTGGGCAGCTGAGACGGCTTGAAAATTTGGATTCAAATGGACTTTTAGGTATGAAACCGAGGAGAGACTGCAATGATGGTGACCCCGTTGCAAAGCTGCTTGTGTGCTGAAGAAGCAGAGCACTAGCTTTCCCTGCTGCTCCTTCTGCCGTGTGAGCAGATGCCACTGTTCATTCTGTGCTGTGTTGCTGCGCAGCAGAGAGCAGCCTCTGGACTGATTCCATTCAAATGCTTTTCCTGTATGAATGTGAGCAGTGAAAGCAACGATGGATGCACCAATGTAAAGGTGATTGTGTGCTGAACAGGTCCAGCACCAGCTTTCAATCCTGGCTCTTCTGCTGTGGGAGCAGAGGCCAAACGTTAGTGCTGTACTAACTGTGCTGCTGGGCAGCTGAGAGACACCACCTGAGAATTTGGATTCAAATGGACTTTTAGGTATGAACCCGAGGAGAGACTGCAATGATGGTGACCCCGTTGCAAAGCTGCTTGTGTGCTGAAGAGACACAGCACTAGCTTTCCCTGCTGCTCCTTCTGCCGTGTGAGCAGATGCCCCTGTTCATTCTGTGCTGTGTTGCTGCCAGCAGGGAGCAGGCTCTGGACTGATTCTATTCAAATGCTTTTCCTGTACGAGTGTTAGTGAAAGCAACGATGGATGCACCAATGTAAAGGGGATTGTGTGCTGAACAGGTCCAGCACCAGCTTTCAATCCTTGCTCTTCTGCTGTGGGAGCAGAGGCCAAACGTTCGTGCTGTACTCACTGTGCTGCTGGGCAGCTGAGACGGCTTGAGAATTTGGATTCAAATTGACTTTTAGGTATGAAGCCGAGGAGAGACTGCAATGATGGTGACCCCGTTGCAAAGCTGCTTGTGTGCTGAAGAAGCAGAGCACTAGCTTTCCCTGCTGCTCCTTCTGCCGTGTGAGCAGATGCCACTGTTCATTCTGTGCTGACTGTGTTGCTGCGCAGCAGAGAGCAGGCTCTGGACTGATTCAATTCAAATGCTTTTCCTGTATGAAAGTGAGCAGTGAAAGCAACGATGGAGGCACCAATGTAAAGGGGATTGTGTGCTGAACAGGTCCAGCACCAGCTTTCAATCCTGGCTCTTCTGCTGTGGGAGCAGAGGCCAAACGTTCGTGCTGTACTAACTGTGCTGCTGGGCAGTTGAGAGACACCACCTGAGAATTTGGATTCAAATGGACTTTTAGGTATGAAACCGAGGAGAGACTGCAGTGATGGTGACCCCGTTGCAAAGCTTCTTGTGTGCTGAAGAGACACAGCACTAGGTTTCCCTGCTGGTCCTTCTGCCGTGTGAGCAGATGCCACTCTTCATTCTGTGCTGTGTTGCTGCCAGCAGGGAGCAGGCTCTGGACTGATTCTATTCAAATGCTTTTCCTGTACGAGTGTTAGCAGTGAAAGCAACGATGGATGCACCAATGTAAAGGGGATTGTGTGCTGAACAGGTCCAGCACCAGCTTTCAATCCTGGCTCTTCTGCTGTGGGAGCAGAGGCCAAACGTTCGTGCTGTACTAACTGTGCTGCTGGGCAGCTGAGCGACACCACCTGAGAATTTGGATTCAAAAGGACTTTTAGGTATGAAGCCGAGGAGAGACTGCAATGATGGTGACCCCGTTGCAAAGCTGCTTGTGTGCTGAAGAAGCAGAGCACTAGCTTTCCCTGCTGCTCCTTCTGCCGTGTGAGCAGATGCCACTGTTCATTCTGTGCTGACTGTGTTGCTGCGCAGCAGAGAGCAGCCTCAGGACTGATTCTATTCAAATGCTTTTCCTGTACGAGTGTTAGCAGTGAAAGCAACGATGGATGCACCAATGTAAAGGGGATTGTGTGCTGAACAGGTCCAGCACCAGCTTTCAATCCTTGCTCTTCTGCTGTGGGAGCAGATGCCAAACGTTCGTGCAGTACTCACTGTGCTGCTGGGCAGCTGAGCCCGCTTGAGAATTTGGATTCAAATGGACTTTTAGGTATGAAACCGAGGAGAGACTGCAATGATGGTGACCCCGTTGCAAAGCTGCTTGTGTGCTGAAGAGACAGAGCACTAGCTTTCCCTGCTGCTCCTTCTGCCGTGTGAGCAGATGCCACTGTTCATTCTGTGCTGTGTTGCTGCCAGCAGGGAGCAGGCTCTGGACTGATTCCATTCAAATGCTTTTCCTGTATGAAAGTGAGCAGTGAAAGCAACGATGAATGCACCAATGTAAAAGGGATTGTGTGCTGAACAGGTCCATCACCAGCTTTCAATCCTGGCTCTTCTGCTGTGGGAGCAGAGGCCAAACGTTCGTGCTGTACTAACTGTGCTGCTGGGCAGCTGAGAGACACCACCTGAGAATTTGGATTCAAATGGTCTTTTAGGTAGGAAACCGAGGAGAGACTGCAATGATGGTGACCCCGTTGCAAAGCTGCTTGTGTGCTGAAGAAGCAGAGCACTAGCTTTCCCTGCTGCTCCTTCTGCCGTGTGAGCAGATGCCACTGTTCATTCTGTGCTGACTGTGTTGCTGCGCAGCAGAGAGCAGCCTCAGGACTGATTCTATTCAAATGCTTTTCCTGTACGAGTGTTAGCAGTGAAAGCAACGATGGATGCACCAATGTAAAGGGGATTGTGTGCTGAACAGGTCCAGCACCAGCTTTCAATCCTTGCTCTTCTGCTGTGGGAGCAGATGCCAAACGTTCGTGCAGTACTCACTGTGCTGCTGGGCAGCTGAGACGGCTTGAGAATTTGGATTCAAATGGACTTTTAGGTATGAAACCGAGGAGAGACTGCAATGATGGTGACCCCGTTGCAAAGCTGCTTGTGTGCAGAAGAAGCAGAGCACTAGCTTTCCCTGCTGCTCCTTCTGCCGTGTGAGCAGATAACACTGTTCATTCTGTGCTGACTGTGTTCCTGCGCAGCAGAGAGCAGCCTCTGGACTGATTCCATTCAAATGCTTTTCCTGTATGAAAGTGAGCAGTGAAAGCAACGATGAATGCACCAATGTAAAAGGGATTGTGTGCTGAACAGGTCCAGCACCAGCTTTCAATCCTGGCTCTTCTGCTGTGGGAGCAGAGGCCAAACGTTCGTGCTGTACTAACTGTGCTGCTGGGCAGCTGAGAGACACCACCTGAGAATTTGGATTCAAATGGACTTTTAGGTATGAAGCCGAGGAGAGACTGCAATGATGGTGACCCCGTTGCAAAGCTGCTTGTGTGCTGAAGAAGCAGAGCACTAGCTTTCCCTGCTGCTCCTTCTGCCGTGTGAGCAGATGCCACTGTTCATTCTGTGCTGACTGTGTTGCTGCGCAGCAGAGAGCAGCCTCAGGACTGATTCTATTCAAATGCTTTTCCTGTACGAGTGTTAGCAGTGAAAGCAACGATGGATGCACCAATGTAAAGGGGATTGTGTGCTGAACAGGTCCAGCACCAGCTTTCAATCCTTGCTCTTCTGCTGTGGGAGCAGATGCCAAACGTTCGTGCAGTACTCACTGTGCTGCTGGGCAGCTGAGCCCGCTTGAGAATTTGGATTCAAATGGACTTTTAGGTATGAAACCGAGGAGAGACTGCAATGATGGTGACCCCGTTGCAAAGCTGCTTGTGTGCTGAAGAGACACAGCACTAGCTTTCCCTGCTGCTCCTTCTGCCGTGTGAGCAGATGCCACTGTTCATTCTGTGCTGTGTTGCTGCCAGCAGGGAGCAGGCTCTGGACGGATTCTATTCAAATGCTTTTCCTGTATGAGTGTTAGCAGTGAAAGCAACGATGGAGGCACCAATGTAAAGGGGATTGTGTGCTGAACAGGTCCAGCACCAGCTTTCAATCCTGGCACTTCTGCTGTGGGAGCAGAGGCCAAACGTTCGTGCTGTACTCACTGTGCTGCTGGGCAGCTGAGCGACACCACCTGAGAATTTGGATTCAAATGGACTTTTAGGTAGGAAACAGGGGAGAGACTGCAATGATGGTGACCCCGTTGCAAAGCTGCTTGTGTGCTGAAGAAGCAGAGCACTAGCTTTCCCTGCTGCTCCTTCTGCCGTGTGAGCAGATGCCACTGTTCATTCTGTGCTGACTGTGTTGCTGCGCAGCAGAGAGCAGCCTCTGGACTGATTCTATTCAAATGCTTTTCCTGTACGAGTGTTAGCAGTGAAAGCAACGATGGATGCACCAATGTAAAGGGGATTGTGTGCTGAACAGGTCCAGCACCAGCTTTCAATCCTTGCTCTTCTGCTGTGGGAGCAGATGCCAAACGTTCGTGCAGTACTCACTGTGCTGCTGGGCAGCTGAGACGGCTTGAGAATTTGGATTCAAATGGACTTTTAGGTATGAAACCGAGGAGAGACTGCAATGATGGTGACCCCGTTGCAAAGCTGCTTGTGTGCAGAAGAAGCAGAGCACTAGCTTTCCCTGCTGCTCCTTCTGCCGTGTGAGCAGATAACACTGTTCATTCTGTGCTGACTGTGTTCCTGCGCAGCAGAGAGCAGCCTCTGGACTGATTCCATTCAAATGCTTTTCCTGTATGAAAGTGAGCAGTGAAAGCAACGATGAATGCACCAATGTAAAAGGGATTGTGTGCTGAACAGGTCCAGCACCAGCTTTCAATCCTGGCTCTTTTGCTGTGGGAGCAGAGGCCAAACGTTCGTGCTGTACTAACTGTGCTGCTGGGCAGCTGAGAGACACCACCTGAGAATTTGGATTCAAATGGACTTTTAGGTATGAAGCCGAGGAGAGACTGCAATGATGGTGACCCCGTTGCAAAGCTGCTTGTGTGCTGAAGAAGCAGAGCACTAGCTTTCCCTGCTGCTCCTTCTGCCGTGTGAGCAGATGCCACTGTTCATTCTGTGCTGACTGTGTTGCTGCGCAGCAGAGAGCAGCCTCAGGACTGATTCTATTCAAATGCTTTTCCTGTACGAGTGTTAGCAGTGAAAGCAACGATGGATGCACCAATGTAAAGGGGATTGTGTGCTGAACAGGTCCAGCACCAGCTTTCAATCCTTGCTCTTCTGCTGTGGGAGCAGATGCCAAACGTTCGTGCAGTACTCACTGTGCTGCTGGGCAGCTGAGCCCGCTTGAGAATTTGGATTCAAATGGACTTTTAGGTATGAAACCGAGGAGAGACTGCAATGATGGTGACCCCGTTGCAAAGCTGCTTGTGTGCTGAAGAGACACAGCACTAGCTTTCCCTGCTGCTCCTTCTGCCGTGTGAGCAGATGCCACTGTTCATTCTGTGCTGTGTTGCCTCCAGCAGGGAGCAGGCTCTGGACGGATTCTATTCAAATGCTTTTCCTGTATGAGTGTTAGCAGTGAAAGCAACGATGGAGGCACCAATGTAAAGGGGATTGTGTGCTGAACAGGTCCAGCACCAGCTTTCAATCCTGGCACTTCTGCTGTGGGAGCAGAGGCCAAACGTTCGTGCTGTACTCACTGTGCTGCTGGGCAGCTGAGCGACACCACCTGAGAATTTGGATTCAAATGGACTTTTAGGTAGGAAACAGGGGAGAGACTGCAATGATGGTGACCCCGTTGCAAAGCTGCTTGTGTGCTGAAGAAGCAGAGCACTAGCTTTCCCTGCTGCTCCTTCTGCCGTGTGAGCAGATGCCACTGTTCATTCTGTGCTGACTGCGTTGCTGCGCAGCAGAGAGCAGCCTCTGGACTGATTCTATTCAAATGCTTTTCCTGTACGAGTGTTAGCAGTGAAAGCAACGATGGATGCACCAATGTAAAGGGGATTGTGTGCTGAACAGGTCCAGCACCAGCTTTCAATCCTTGCTCTTCTGCTGTGGGAGCAGATGCCAAACGTTCGTGCAGTACTCACTGTGCTGCTGGGCAGCTGAGCCCGCCTGAGAATTTGGATTCAAATGGACTTTTAGGTATGAAACCGAGGAGAGACTGCAATGATGGTGACCCCGTTGCAAAGCTGCTTGTGTGCTGAAGAGACACAGCACTAGCTTTCCCTGCTGCTCCTTCTGCCGTGTGAGCAGATGCCACTGTTCATTCTGTGCTGACTGTGTTCCTGCGCAGCAGAGAGCAGGCTCTGGACTGATACCATTCAAATGCTTTTCCTGTATGAAAGTGAGCAGTGAAAGCAACGATGGATGCACCAATGTAAAGGGGATTGTGTGCTGAACAGGTCCAGCACCAGCTTTCAATCCTTGCTCTTCTGCTGTGGGAGCAGAGGCCAAACGTTCGTGCTGTACTCACTGTGCTGCTGGGCAGCTGAGACGGCTTGAGAATTTGGATTCAAATGGACTTTTAGGTATGAAGCCGAGGAGAGACTGCAATGATGGTGACCCCGTTGCAAAGCTGCTTGTGTGCTGAAGAAGCAGAGCACTAGCTTTCCCTGCTGCTCCTTCTGCCGTGTGAGCAGATAACACTGTTCATTCTGTGCTGACTGTGTTCCTGCGCAGCAGAGAGCAGCCTCAGGACTGATTCTATTCAAATGCTTTTCCTGTACGAGTGTTAGCAGTGAAAGCAACGATGGATGCACCAATGTAAAGGGGATTGTGTGCTGAACAGGTCCAGCACCAGCTTTCAATCCTTGCTCTTCTGCTGTGGGAGCAGATGCCAAACGTTCGTGCAGTACTCACTGTGCTGCTGGGCAGCTGAGACCGCTTGAGAATTTGGATTCAAATGGACTTTTAGGTATGAAACCGAGGAGAGACTGCAATGATGGTGACCCCGTTGCAAAGCTGCTTGTGTGCAGAAGAAGCAGAGCACTAGCTTTCCCTGCTGCTCCTTCTGCCGTGTGAGCAGATAACACTGTTCATTCTGTGCTGACTGTGTTCCTGCGCAGCAGAGAGCAGGCTCTGGACTGATTCCATTCAAATGCTTTTCCTGTATGAAAGTGAGCAGTGAAAGCAACGATGAATGCACCAATGTAAAAGGGATTGTGTGCTGAACAGGTCCAGCACCAGCTTTCAATCCTGGCTCTTCTGCTGTGGGAGCAGAGGCCAAACGTTCGTGCTGTACTAACTGTGCTGCTGGGCAGCTGAGCGACACCACCTGAGAATTTGGATTCAAAAGGACTTTTAGGTATGAAGCCGAGGAGAGACTGCAATGATGGTGACCCCGTTGCAAAGCTGCTTGTGTGCTGAAGAAGCAGAGCACTAGCTTTCCCTGCTGCTCCTTCTGCCGTGTGAGCAGATGCCACTGTTCATTCTGTGCTGACTGTGTTGCTGCGCAGCAGAGAGCAGCCTCAGGACTGATTCTATTCAAATGCTTTTCCTGTACGAGTGTTAGCAGTGAAAGCAACGATGGATGCACCAATGTAAAGGGGATTGTGTGCTGAACAGGTCCAGCACCAGCTTTCAATCCTTGCTCTTCTGCTGTGGGAGCAGATGCCAAACGTTCGTGCAGTACTCACTGTGCTGCTGGGCAGCTGAGCCCGCTTGAGAATTTGGATTCAAATGGACTTTTAGGTATGAAACCGAGGAGAGACTGCAATGATGGTGACCCCGTTGCAAAGCTGCTTGTGTGCTGAAGAGACAGAGCACTAGCTTTCCCTGCTGCTCCTTCTGCCGTGTGAGCAGATGCCACTGTTCATTCTGTGCTGTGTTGCTGCCAGCAGGGAGCAGGCTCTGGACTGATTCCATTCAAATGCTTTTCCTGTATGAAAGTGAGCAGTGAAAGCAACGATGAATGCACCAATGTAAAAGGGATTGTGTGCTGAACAGGTCCATCACCAGCTTTCAATCCTGGCTCTTCTGCTGTGGGAGCAGAGGCCAAACGTTCGTGCTGTACTAACTGTGCTGCTGGGCAGCTGAGAGACACCACCTGAGAATTTGGATTCAAATGGTCTTTTAGGTAGGAAACCGAGGAGAGACTGCAATGATGGTGACCCCGTTGCAAAGCTGCTTGTGTGCTGAAGAAGCAGAGCACTAGCTTTCCCTGCTGCTCCTTCTGCCGTGTGAGCAGATGCCACTGTTCATTCTGTGCTGACTGTGTTGCTGCGCAGCAGAGAGCAGCCTCAGGACTGATTCTATTCAAATGCTTTTCCTGTACGAGTGTTAGCAGTGAAAGCAACGATGGATGCACCAATGTAAAGGGGATTGTGTGCTGAACAGGTCCAGCACCAGCTTTCAATCCTTGCTCTTCTGCTGTGGGAGCAGATGCCAAACGTTCGTGCAGTACTCACTGTGCTGCTGGGCAGCTGAGACGGCTTGAGAATTTGGATTCAAATGGACTTTTAGGTATGAAACCGAGGAGAGACTGCAATGATGGTGACCCCGTTGCAAAGCTGCTTGTGTGCAGAAGAAGCAGAGCACTAGCTTTCCCTGCTGCTCCTTCTGCCGTGTGAGCAGATAACACTGTTCATTCTGTGCTGACTGTGTTCCTGCGCAGCAGAGAGCAGCCTCTGGACTGATTCCATTCAAATGCTTTTCCTGTATGAAAGTGAGCAGTGAAAGCAACGATGAATGCACCAATGTAAAAGGGATTGTGTGCTGAACAGGTCCAGCACCAGCTTTCAATCCTGGCTCTTCTGCTGTGGGAGCAGAGGCCAAACGTTCGTGCTGTACTAACTGTGCTGCTGGGCAGCTGAGAGACACCACCTGAGAATTTGGATTCAAATGGACTTTTAGGTATGAAGCCGAGGAGAGACTGCAATGATGGTGACCCCGTTGCAAAGCTGCTTGTGTGCTGAAGAAGCAGAGCACTAGCTTTCCCTGCTGCTCCTTCTGCCGTGTGAGCAGATGCCACTGTTCATTCTGTGCTGACTGTGTTGCTGCGCAGCAGAGAGCAGCCTCAGGACTGATTCTATTCAAATGCTTTTCCTGTACGAGTGGTAGCAGTGAAAGCAACGATGGATGCACCAATGTAAAGGGGATTGTGTGCTGAACAGGTCCAGCACCAGCTTTCAATCCTTGCTCTTCTGCTGTGGGAGCAGATGCCAAACGTTCGTGCAGTACTCACTGTGCTGCTGGGCAGCTGAGCCCGCTTGAGAATTTGGATTCAAATGGACTTTTAGGTATGAAACCGAGGAGAGACTGCAATGATGGTGACCCCGTTGCAAAGCTGCTTGTGTGCTGAAGAGACACAGCACTAGCTTTCCCTGCTGCTCCTTCTGCCGTGTGAGCAGATGCCACTGTTCATTCTGTGCTGTGTTGCTGCCAGCAGGGAGCAGGCTCTGGACGGATTCTATTCAAATGCTTTTCCTGTATGAGTGTTAGCAGTGAAAGCAACGATGGAGGCACCAATGTAAAGGGGATTGTGTGCTGAACAGGTCCAGCACCAGCTTTCAATCCTGGCTCTTCTGCTGTGGGAGCAGAGGCCAAACGTTCGTGCTGTACTCACTGTGCTGCTGGGCAGCTGAGCGACACCACCTGAGAATTTGGATTCAAATGGACTTTTAGGTAGGAAACAGGGGAGAGACTGCAATGATGGTGACCCCGTTGCAAAGCTGCTTGTGTGCTGAAGAAGCAGAGCACTAGCTTTCCCTGCTGCTCCTTCTGCCGTGTGAGCAGATGCCACTGTTCATTCTGTGCTGACTGTGTTGCTGCGCAGCAGAGAGCAGCCTCTGGACTGATTCTATTCAAATGCTTTTCCTGTACGAGTGTTAGCAGTGAAAGCAACGATGGATGCACCAATGTAAAGGGGATTGTGTGCTGAACAGGTCCAGCACCAGCTTTCAATCCTTGCTCTTCTGCTGTGGGAGCAGATGCCAAACGTTCGTGCAGTACTCACTGTGCTGCTGGGCAGCTGAGACGGCTTGAGAATTTGGATTCAAATGGACTTTTAGGTATGAAACCGAGGAGAGACTGCAATGATGGTGACCCCGTTGCAAAGCTGCTTGTGTGCAGAAGAAGCAGAGCACTAGCTTTCCCTGCTGCTCCTTCTGCCGTGTGAGCAGATAACACTGTTCATTCTGTGCTGACTGTGTTCCTGCGCAGCAGAGAGCAGCCTCTGGACTGATTCCATTCAAATGCTTTTCCTGTATGAAAGTGAGCAGTGAAAGCAACGATGAATGCACCAATGTAAAAGGGATTGTGTGCTGAACAGGTCCAGCACCAGCTTTCAATCCTGGCTCTTTTGCTGTGGGAGCAGAGGCCAAACGTTCGTGCTGTACTAACTGTGCTGCTGGGCAGCTGAGAGACACCACCTGAGAATTTGGATTCAAATGGACTTTTAGGTATGAAGCCGAGGAGAGACTGCAATGATGGTGACCCCGTTGCAAAGCTGCTTGTGTGCTGAAGAAGCAGAGCACTAGCTTTCCCTGCTGCTCCTTCTGCCGTGTGAGCAGATGCCACTGTTCATTCTGTGCTGACTGTGTTGCTGCGCAGCAGAGAGCAGCCTCAGGACTGATTCTATTCAAATGCTTTTCCTGTACGAGTGTTAGCAGTGAAAGCAACGATGGATGCACCAATGTAAAGGGGATTGTGTGCTGAACAGGTCCAGCACCAGCTTTCAATCCTTGCTCTTCTGCTGTGGGAGCAGATGCCAAACGTTCGTGCAGTACTCACTGTGCTGCTGGGCAGCTGAGACGGCTTGAGAATTTGGATTCAAATGGACTTTTAGGTATGAAACCGAGGAGAGACTGCAATGATGGTGACCCCGTTGCAAAGCTGCTTGTGTGCTGAAGAGACACAGCCCTAGCTTTCCCTGCTGCTCCTTCTGCCGTGTGAGCAGATGCCACTGTTCATTCTGTGCTGTGTTGCCTCCAGCAGGGAGCAGGCTCTGGACGGATTCTATTCAAATGCTTTTCCTGTATGAGTGTTAGCAGTGAAAGCAACGATGGAGGCACCAATGTAAAGGGGATTGTGTGCTGAACAGGTCCAGCACCAGCTTTCAATCCTGGCACTTCTGCTGTGGGAGCAGAGGCCAAACGTTCGTGCTGTACTCACTGTGCTGCTGGGCAGCTGAGCGACACCACCTGAGAATTTGGATTCAAATGGACTTTTAGGTAGGAAACAGGGGAGAGACTGCAATGATGGTGACCCCGTTGCAAAGCTGCTTGTGTGCTGAAGAAGCAGAGCACTAGCTTTCCCTGCTGCTCCTTCTGCCGTGTGAGCAGATGCCACTGTTCATTCTGTGCTGACTGCGTTGCTGCGCAGCAGAGAGCAGCCTCTGGACTGATTCTATTCAAATGCTTTTCCTGTACGAGTGTTAGCAGTGAAAGCAACGATGGATGCACCAATGTAAAGGGGATTGTGTGCTGAACAGGTCCAGCACCAGCTTTCAATCCTTGCTCTTCTGCTGTGGGAGCAGATGCCAAACGTTCGTGCAGTACTCACTGTGCTGCTGGGCAGCTGAGCCCGCCTGAGAATTTGGATTCAAATGGACTTTTAGGTATGAAACCGAGGAGAGACTGCAATGATGGTGACCCCGTTGCAAAGCTGCTTGTGTGCTGAAGAGACACAGCACTAGCTTTCCCTGCTGCTCCTTCTGCCGTGTGAGCAGATGCCACTGTTCATTCTGTGCTGACTGTGTTCCTGCGCAGCAGAGAGCAGGCTCTGGACTGATACCATTCAAATGCTTTTCCTGTATGAAAGTGAGCAGTGAAAGCAACGATGGAGGCACCAATGTAAAGGGGATTGTGTGCTGAACAGGTCCAGCACCAGCTTTCAATCCTGGCTCTTCTGCTGTGGGGGCAGAGGACAAACGTTCGTGCTGTACTAACTGTGCTGCTGGGCACCTGAGAGACACCACCTGAGAATTTGGATTCAAATGGACTTTTAGGTATGAACCCGAGGAGAGACTGCAATGATGGTGACCCCGTTGCAAAGCTGCTTGTGTGCTGAAGAGACACAGCACTAGCTTTCCCTGCTGCTCCTTCTGCCGTGTGAGCAGATGCCCCTGTTCATTCTGTGCTGTGTTGCTGCCAGCAGGGAGCAGGCTCTGGACTGATTCTATTCAAATGCTTTTCCTGTACTAGTGTTAGTGAAAGCAACGATGGATGCACCAATGTAAAGGGTATTGTGTGCTGAACAGGTCCAGCACCAGCTTTCAATCCTGGCTCTTCTGCTGTGGGAGCAGAGGCCAAACGTTCGTGCTGTACTCACTGTGCTGCTGGGCAGCTGAGACGGCTTGAGAATTTGGATTCAAATGGACTTTTCGGTATGAAACCGAGGAGAGACTGCAATGATGGTGACCCCGTTGCAAAGCTGCTTGTGTGCTGAAGAAGCAGAGCACTAGCTTTCCCTGCTGCTCCTTCTGCCGTGTGAGCAGATGCCACTGTTCATTCTGTGCTGACTGTGTTGCTGCGCAGCAGAGAGCAGCCTCTGGACTGATTCCATTCAAATGCTTTTCCTGTATGAATGTGAGCAGTGAAAGCAACGATGGATGCACCAATGTAAAGGTGATTGTGTGCTGAACAGGTCCAGCACCAGCTTTCAATCCTGGCTCTTCTGCTGTGGGAGCAGAGGCCAAACGTTAGTGCTGTACTAACTGTGCTGCTGGGCAGCTGAGAGACACCACCTGAGAATTTGGATTCAAATGGACCTTTAGGTATGAACCCGAGGAGAGACTGCAATGATGGTGACCCCGTTGCAAAGCTGCTTGTGTGCTGAAGAGACACAGCACTAGCTTTCCCTGCTGCTCCTTCTGCCGTGTGAGCAGATGCCCCTGTTCATTCTGTGCTGTGTTGCTGCCAGCAGGGAGCAGGCTCTGGACTGATTCTATTCAAATGCTTTTCCTGTACGAGTGTTAGTGAAAGCAACGATGGATGCACCAATGTAAAGGTGATTGTGTGCTGAACAGGTCCAGCACCAGCTTTCAATCCTTGCTCTTCTGCTGTGGGAGCAGAGGCCAAACGTTCGTGCTGTACTCACTGTGCTGCTGGGCAGCTGAGACGGCTTGAGAATTTGGATTCAAATGGACTTTTCGGTATGAAACCGAGGAGAGACTGCAATGATGGTGACCCCGTTGCAAAGCTGCTTGTGTGCTGAAGAAGCAGAGCACTAGCTTTCCCTGCTGCTCCTTCTGCCGTGTGAGCAGATGCCACTGTTCATTCTGTGCTGACTGTGTTGCTGCGCAGCAGAGAGCAGCCTCAGGACTGATTCTATTCAAATGCTTTTCCTGTACGAGTGTTAGCAGTGAAAGCAACGATGGATGCACCAATGTAAAGGGGATTGTGTGCTGAACAGGTCCAGCACCAGCTTTCAATCCTGGCTCTTCTGCTGTGGGAGCAGAGGCCAAACGTTCGTGCTGTACTCACTGTGCTGCTGGGCAGCTGAGCGACACCACCTGAGAATTTGGATTCAAATGGACTTTTAGGTAGGAAACAGGGGAGAGACTGCAATGATGGTGACCCCGTTGCAAAGCTGCTTGTGTGCTGAAGAAGCAGAGCACTAGCTTTCCCTGCTGCTCCTTCTGCCGTGTGAGCAGATGCCACTGTTCATTCTGTGCTGACTGTGTTGCTGCGCAGCAGAGAGCAGCCTCTGGACTGATTCTATTCAAATGCTTTTCCTGTACGAGTGTTAGCAGTGAAAGCAACGATGGATGCACCAATGTAAAGGGGATTGTGTGCTGAACAGGTCCAGCACCAGCTTTCAATCCTTGCTCTTCTGCTGTGGGAGCAGAGGCCAAACTTTCGTGCTGTACTAACTGTGCTGCTGGGCAGCTGAGACGGCTTGAGAATTTGGATTCAAATGGACTTTTAGGTATGAAACCGAGGAGAGACTGCAATGATGGTGACCCCTTTGCAAAGCTGCTTGTGTGCTGAAGAAGCAGAGCACTAGCTTTCCCTGCTGCTCCTTCTGCCGTGTGAGCAGATGCCACTGTTCATTCTGTGCTGACTGTGTTCCTGCGCAGCAGAGAGCAGGCTCTGGACTGATACCATTCAAATGCTTTTCCTGTATGAAAGTGAGCAGTGAAAGCAACGATGGAGGCACCAATGTAAAGGGGATTGTGTGCTGAACAGGTCCAGCACCAGCTTTCAATCCTGGCTCTTCTGCTGTGGGGGCAGAGGCCAAACGTTCGTGCTGTACTAACTGTGCTGCTGGGCAGCTGAGAGACACCACCTGAGAATTTGGATTCAAATGGACTTTTAGGTATGAACCCGAGGAGAGACTGCAATGATGGTGACCCCGTTGCAAAGCTGCTTGTGTGCTGAAGAAGCAGAGCACTAGCTTTCCCTGCTGCTCCTTCTGCCGTGTGAGCAGAAGCCACTGTTCATTCTGTGCTGACTGTGTTGCTGCGCAGCAGAGAGCAGCCTCTGGACTGATTCCATTCAAATGCTTTTCCTGTATGAATGTGAGCAGTGAAAGCAACGATGGAGGCACCAATGTAAAGGGGATTGTGTGCTGAACAGGTCCAGCACCAGCTTTCAATCCTGGCTCTTCTGCTGTGGGAGCAGAGGCCAAACGTTCGTGCTGTACTAACTGTGCTGCTGGGCAGCTGAGAGACACCACCTGAGAATTTGGATTCAAATGGACTTTTAGGTATGAAACCGAGGAGAGACTGCAGTGATGGTGACCCCGTTGCAAAGCTTCTTGTGTGCTGAAGAGACACAGCACTAGGTTTCCCTGCTGGTCCTTCTGCCGTGTGAGCAGATGCCACTCTTCATTCTGTGCTGTGTTGCTGCCAGCAGGGAGCAGGCTCTGGACTGATTCTATTCAAATGCTTTTCCTGTACGAGTGTTAGCAGTGAAAGCAACGATGGATGCACCAATGTAAAGGGGATTGTGTGCTGAACAGGTCCAGCACCAGCTTTCAATCCTGGCTCTTCTGCTGTGGGAGCAGAGGCCAAACGTTCGTGCTGTACTAACTGTGCTGCTGGGCAGCTGAGCGACACCACCTGAGAATTTGGATTCAAAAGGACTTTTAGGTATGAAGCCGAGGAGAGACTGCAATGATGGTGACCCCGTTGCAAAGCTGCTTGTGTGCTGAAGAAGCAGAGCACTAGCTTTCCCTGCTGCTCCTTCTGCCGTGTGAGCAGATGCCACTGTTCATTCTGTGCTGACTGTGTTGCTGCGCAGCAGAGAGCAGCCTCTGGACTGATTCTATTCAAATGCTTTTCCTGTACGAGTGTTAGCAGTGAAAGCAACGATGGATGCACCAATGTAAAGGGGATTGTGTGCTGAACAGGTCCAGCACCAGCTTTCAATCCTTGCTCTTCTGCTGTGGGAGCAGAGGCCAAACGTTCGTGCTGTACTCACTGTGCTGCTGGGCAGCTGAGACGGCTTGAGAATTTGGATTCAAATGGACTTTTAGGTATGAAACCGAGGAGAGACTGCAATGATGGTGACCCCGTTGCAAAGCTGCTTGTGTGCTGAAGAGACACAGCACTAGCTTTCCCTGCTGCTCCTTCTGCCGTGTGAGCAGATGCCACTGTTCATTCTGTGCTGACTGTGTTCCTGCGCAGCAGAGAGCAGGCTCTGGACTGATACCATTCAAATGCTTTTCCTGTATGAAAGTGAGCAGTGAAAGCAACGATGGAGGCACCAATGTAAAGGGGATTGTGTGCTGAACAGGTCCAGCACCAGCTTTCAATCCTGGCTCTTCTGCTGTGGGGGCAGAGGACAAACGTTCGTGCTGTACTAACTGTGCTGCTGGGCACCTGAGAGACACCACCTGAGAATTTGGATTCAAATGGACTTTTAGGTATGAACCCGAGGAGAGACTGCAATGATGGTGACCCCGTTGCAAAGCTGCTTGTGTGCTGAAGAGACACAGCACTAGCTTTCCCTGCTGCTCCTTCTGCCGTGTGAGCAGATGCCCCTGTTCATTCTGTGCTGTGTTGCTGCCAGCAGGGAGCAGGCTCTGGACTGATTCTATTCAAATGCTTTTCCTGTACTAGTGTTAGTGAAAGCAACGATGGATGCACCAATGTAAAGGGTATTGTGTGCTGAACAGGTCCAGCACCAGCTTTCAATCCTGGCTCTTCTGCTGTGGGAGCAGAGGCCAAACGTTCGTGCTGTACTCACTGTGCTGCTGGGCAGCTGAGACGGCTTGAGAATTTGGATTCAAATGGACTTTTCGGTATGAAACCGAGGAGAGACTGCAATGATGGTGACCCCGTTGCAAAGCTGCTTGTGTGCTGAAGAAGCAGAGCACTAGCTTTCCCTGCTGCTCCTTCTGCCGTGTGAGCAGATGCCACTGTTCATTCTGTGCTGACTGTGTTGCTGCGCAGCAGAGAGCAGCCTCTGGACTGATTCCATTCAAATGCTTTTCCTGTATGAATGTGAGCAGTGAAAGCAACGATGGATGCACCAATGTAAAGGTGATTGTGTGCTGAACAGGTCCAGCACCAGCTTTCAATCCTGGCTCTTCTGCTGTGGGAGCAGAGGCCAAACGTTAGTGCTGTACTAACTGTGCTGCTGGGCAGCTGAGAGACACCACCTGAGAATTTGGATTCAAATGGACCTTTAGGTATGAACCCGAGGAGAGACTGCAATGATGGTGACCCCGTTGCAAAGCTGCTTGTGTGCTGAAGAGACACAGCACTAGCTTTCCCTGCTGCTCCTTCTGCCGTGTGAGCAGATGCCCCTGTTCATTCTGTGCTGTGTTGCTGCCAGCAGGGAGCAGGCTCTGGACTGATTCTATTCAAATGCTTTTCCTGTACGAGTGTTAGTGAAAGCAACGATGGATGCACCAATGTAAAGGTGATTGTGTGCTGAACAGGTCCAGCACCAGCTTTCAATCCTTGCTCTTCTGCTGTGGGAGCAGAGGCCAAACGTTCGTGCTGTACTCACTGTGCTGCTGGGCAGCTGAGACGGCTTGAGAATTTGGATTCAAATGGACTTTTAGGTAGGAAACCGAGGAGAGACTGCAATGATGGTGACCCCGTTGCAAAGCTGCTTGTGTGCTGAAGAAGCAGAGCACTAGCTTTCCCTGCTGCTCCTTCTGCCGTGTGAGCAGATGCCACTGTTCATTCTGTGCTGACTGTGTTGCTGCGCAGCAGAGAGCAGCCTCAGGACTGATTCTATTCAAATGCTTTTCCTGTACGAGTGTTAGCAGTGAAAGCAACGATGGATGCACCAATGTAAAGGGGATTGTGTGCTGAACAGGTCCAGCACCAGCTTTCAATCCTGGCTCTTCTGCTGTGGGAGCAGAGGCCAAACGTTCGTGCTGTACTCACTGTGCTGCTGGGCAGCTGAGCGACACCACCTGAGAATTTGGATTCAAATGGACTTTTAGGTAGGAAACAGGGGAGAGACTGCAATGATGGTGACCCCGTTGCAAAGCTGCTTGTGTGCTGAAGAAGCAGAGCACTAGCTTTCCCTGCTGCTCCTTCTGCCGTGTGAGCAGATGCCACTGTTCATTCTGTGCTGACTGTGTTGCTGCGCAGCAGAGAGCAGCCTCTGGACTGATTCTATTCAAATGCTTTTCCTGTACGAGTGTTAGCAGTGAAAGCAACGATGGATGCACCAATGTAAAGGGGATTGTGTGCTGAACAGGTCCAGCACCAGCTTTCAATCCTTGCTCTTCTGCTGTGGGAGCAGAGGCCAAACGTTCGTGCTGTACTAACTGTGCTGCTGGGCAGCTGAGACGGCTTGAGAATTTGGATTCAAATGGACTTTTAGGTATGAAACCGAGGAGAGACTGCAATGATGGTGACCCCTTTGCAAAGCTGCTTGTGTGCTGAAGAAGCAGAGCACTAGCTTTCCCTGCTGCTCCTTCTGCCGTGTGAGCAGATGCCACTGTTCATTCTGTGCTGACTGTGTTCCTGCGCAGCAGAGAGCAGGCTCTGGACTGATACCATTCAAATGCTTTTCCTGTATGAAAGTGAGCAGTGAAAGCAACGATGGAGGCACCAATGTAAAGGGGATTGTGTGCTGAACAGGTCCAGCACCAGCTTTCAATCCTGGCTCTTCTGCTGTGGGGGCAGAGGCCAAACGTTCGTGCTGTACTAACTGTGCTGCTGGGCAGCTGAGAGACACCACCTGAGAATTTGGATTCAAATGGACTTTTAGGTATGAACCCGAGGAGAGACTGCAATGATGGTGACCCCGTTGCAAAGCTGCTTGTGTGCTGAAGAAGCAGAGCACTAGCTTTCCCTGCTGCTCCTTCTGCCGTGTGAGCAGAAGCCACTGTTCATTCTGTGCTGACTGTGTTGCTGCGCAGCAGAGAGCAGCCTCTGGACTGATTCCATTCAAATGCTTTTCCTGTATGAATGTGAGCAGTGAAAGCAACGATGGAGGCACCAATGTAAAGGGGATTGTGTGCTGAACAGGTCCAGCACCAGCTTTCAATCCTGGCTCTTCTGCTGTGGGAGCAGAGGCCAAACGTTCGTGCTGTACTAACTGTGCTGCTGGGCAGCTGAGAGACACCACCTGAGAATTTGGATTCAAATGGACTTTTAGGTATGAAACCGAGGAGAGACTGCAGTGATGGTGACCCCGTTGCAAAGCTTCTTGTGTGCTGAAGAGACACAGCACTAGGTTTCCCTGCTGGTCCTTCTGCCGTGTGAGCAGATGCCACTCTTCATTCTGTGCTGTGTTGCTGCCAGCAGGGAGCAGGCTCTGGACTGATTCTATTCAAATGCTTTTCCTGTACGAGTGTTAGCAGTGAAAGCAACGATGGATGCACCAATGTAAAGGGGATTGTGTGCTGAACAGGTCCAGCACCAGCTTTCAATCCTGGCTCTTCTGCTGTGGGAGCAGAGGCCAAACGTTCGTGCTGTACTAACTGTGCTGCTGGGCAGCTGAGCGACACCACCTGAGAATTTGGATTCAAAAGGACTTTTAGGTATGAAGCCGAGGAGAGACTGCAATGATGGTGACCCCGTTGCAAAGCTGCTTGTGTGCTGAAGAAGCAGAGCACTAGCTTTCCCTGCTGCTCCTTCTGCCGTGTGAGCAGATGCCACTGTTCATTCTGTGCTGACTGTGTTGCTGCGCAGCAGAGAGCAGCCTCTGGACTGATTCTATTCAAATGCTTTTCCTGTACGAGTGTTAGCAGTGAAAGCAACGATGGATGCACCAATGTAAAGGGGATTGTGTGCTGAACAGGTCCAGCACCAGCTTTCAATCCTTGCTCTTCTGCTGTGGGAGCAGAGGCCAAACGTTCGTGCTGTACTCACTGTGCTGCTGGGCAGCTGAGACGGCTTGAGAATTTGGATTCAAATGGACTTTTAGGTATGAAACCGAGGAGAGACTGCAATGATGGTGACCCCGTTGCAAAGCTGCTTGTGTGCTGAAGAAGCAGAGCACTAGCTTTCCCTGCTGCTCCTTCTGCCGTGTGAGCAGATGCCACTGTTCATTCTGTGCTGACTGTGTTCCTGCGCAGCAGAGAGCAGGCTCTGGACTGATACCATTCAAATGCTTTTCCTGTATGAAAGTGAGCAGTGAAAGCAACGATGGAGGCACCAATGTAAAGGGGATTGTGTGCTGAACAGGTCCAGCACCAGCTTTCAATCCTGGCTCTTCTGCTGTGGGGGCAGAGGCCAAACGTTCGTGCTGTACTAACTGTGCTGCTGGGCAGCTGAGAGACACCACCTGAGAATTTGGATTCAAATGGACTTTTAGGTATGAACCCGAGGAGAGACTGCAATGATGGTGACCCCGTTGCAAAGCTGCTTGTGTGCTGAAGAAGCAGAGCACTAGCTTTCCCTGCTGCTCCTTCTGCCGTGTGAGCAGAAGCCACTGTTCATTCTGTGCTGACTGTGTTGCTGCGCAGCAGAGAGCAGCCTCTGGACTGATTCCATTCAAATGCTTTTCCTGTATGAATGTGAGCAGTGAAAGCAACGATGGAGGCACCAATGTAAAGGGGATTGTGTGCTGAACAGGTCCAGCACCAGCTTTCAATCCTGGCTCTTCTGCTGTGGGAGCAGAGGCCAAACGTTCGTGCTGTACTAACTGTGCTGCTGGGCAGCTGAGAGACACCACCTGAGAATTTGGATTCAAATGGACTTTTAGGTATGAAACCGAGGAGAGACTGCAGTGATGGTGACCCCGTTGCAAAGCTTCTTGTGTGCTGAAGAGACACAGCACTAGGTTTCCCTGCTGGTCCTTCTGACGTGTGAGCAGATGCCACTCTTCATTCTGTGCTGTGTTGCTGCCAGCAGGGAGCAGGCTCTGGACTGATTCTATTCAAATGCTTTTCCTGTACGAGTGTTAGCAGTGAAAGCAACGATGGATGCACCAATGTAAAGGGGATTGTGTGCTGAACAGGTCCAGCACCAGCTTTCAATCCTGGCTCTTCTGCTGTGGGAGCAGAGGCCAAACGTTCGTGCTGTACTAACTGTGCTGCTGGGCAGCTGAGCGACACCACCTGAGAATTTGGATTCAAAAGGACTTTTAGGTATGAAGCCGAGGAGAGACTGCAATGATGGTGACCCCGTTGCAAAGCTGCTTGTGTGCTGAAGAAGCAGAGCACTAGCTTTCCCTGCTGCTCCTTCTGCCGTGTGAGCAGATGCCACTGTTCATTCTGTGCTGACTGTGTTGCTGCGCAGCACAGAGCAGCCTCTGGACTGATTCCATTCAAATGCTTTTCCTGTATGAAAGTGAGCAGTGAAAGCAACGATGAATGCACCAATGTAAAAGGGATTGTGTGCTGAACAGGTCCAGCACCAGCTTTCAATCCTGGCTCTTCTGCTGTGGGAGCAGAGGCCAAACGTTCGTGCTGTACTAACTGTGCTGCTGGGCAGCTGAGAGACACCACCTGAGAATTTGGATTCAAATGGTCTTTTAGGTAGGAAACCGAGGAGAGACTGCAATGATGGTGACCCCGTTGCAAAGCTGCTTGTGTGCTGAAGAAGCAGAGCACTAGCTTTCCCTGCTGCTCCTTCTGCCGTGTGAGCAGATGCCACTGTTCATTCTGTGCTGACTGTGTTGCTGCGCAGCAGAGAGCAGCCTCAGGACTGATTCTATTCAAATGCTTTTCCTGTACGAGTGTTAGCAGTGAAAGCAACGATGGATGCACCAATGTAAAGGGGATTGTGTGCTGAACAGGTCCAGCACCAGCTTTCAATCCTTGCTCTTCTGCTGTGGGAGCAGATGCCAAACGTTCGTGCAGTACTCACTGTGCTGCTGGGCAGCTGAGACGGCTTGAGAATTTGGATTCAAATGGACTTTTAGGTATGAAGCCGAGGAGAGACTGCAATGATGG
Source organism: Pezoporus flaviventris (assembly GCF_033815535.1). Classification (NCBI taxonomy): domain Eukaryota; kingdom Metazoa; phylum Chordata; class Aves; order Psittaciformes; family Psittacidae; genus Pezoporus; species Pezoporus flaviventris. The sequence continues at coordinate 277,823 of NW_026892748.1, read as the reverse complement.
TGACCCCGTTGCAAAGCTGCTTGTGTGCAGAAGAAGCAGAGCACTAGCTTTCCCTGCTGCTCCTTCTGCCGTGTGAGCAGATAACACTGTTCATTCTGTGCTGACTGTGTTCCTGCGCAGCAGAGAGCAGCCTCTGGACTGATTCCATTCAAATGCTTTTCCTGTATGAAAGTGAGCAGTGAAAGCAACGATGAATGCACCAATGTAAAAGGGATTGTGTGCTGAACAGGTCCAGCACCAGCTTTCAATCCTGGCTCTTCTGCTGTGGGAGCAGAGGCCAAACGTTCGTGCTGTACTAACTGTGCTGCTGGGCAGCTGAGAGACACCACCTGAGAATTTGGATTCAAATGGACTTTTAGGTATGAAGCCGAGGAGAGACTGCAATGATGGTGACCCCGTTGCAAAGCTGCTTGTGTGCTGAAGAAGCAGAGCACTAGCTTTCCCTGCTGCTCCTTCTGCCGTGTGAGCAGATGCCACTGTTCATTCTGTGCTGACTGTGTTGCTGCGCAGCAGAGAGCAGCCTCAGGACTGATTCTATTCAAATGCTTTTCCTGTACGAGTGTTAGCAGTGAAAGCAACGATGGATGCACCAATGTAAAGGGGATTGTGTGCTGAACAGGTCCAGCACCAGCTTTCAATCCTTGCTCTTCTGCTGTGGGAGCAGATGCCAAACGTTCGTGCAGTACTCACTGTGCTGCTGGGCAGCTGAGCCCGCTTGAGAATTTGGATTCAAATGGACTTTTAGGTATGAAACCGAGGAGAGACTGCAATGATGGTGACCCCGTTGCAAAGCTGCTTGTGTGCTGAAGAGACACAGCACTAGCTTTCCCTGCTGCTCCTTCTGCCGTGTGAGCAGATGCCACTGTTCATTCTGTGCTGTGTTGCTGCCAGCAGGGAGCAGGCTCTGGACGGATTCTATTCAAATGCTTTTCCTGTATGAGTGTTAGCAGTGAAAGCAACGATGGAGGCACCAATGTAAAGGGGATTGTGTGCTGAACAGGTCCAGCACCAGCTTTCAATCCTGGCACTTCTGCTGTGGGAGCAGAGGCCAAACGTTCGTGCTGTACTCACTGTGCTGCTGGGCAGCTGAGCGACACCACCTGAGAATTTGGATTCAAATGGACTTTTAGGCAGGAAACAGGGGAGAGACTGCAATGATGGTGACCCCGTTGCAAAGCTGCTTGTGTGCTGAAGAAGCAGAGCACTAGCTTTCCCTGCTGCTCCTTCTGCCGTGTGAGCAGATGCCACTGTTCATTCTGTGCTGACTGTGTTGCTGCGCAGCAGAGAGCAGCCTCTGGACTGATTCTATTCAAATGCTTTTCCTGTACGAGTGTTAGCAGTGAAAGCAACGATGGATGCACCAATGTAAAGGGGATTGTGTGCTGAACAGGTCCAGCACCAGCTTTCAATCCTTGCTCTTCTGCTGTGGGAGCAGATGCCAAACGTTCGTGCAGTACTCACTGTGCTGCTGGGCAGCTGAGACCGCTTGAGAATTTGGATTCAAATGGACTTTTAGGTATGAAACCGAGGAGAGACTGCAATGATGGTGACCCCGTCGCAAAGCTGCTTGTGTGCTGAAGAAGCAGAGCACTAGCTTTCCCTGCTGCTCCTTCTGCCGTGTGAGCAGATAACACTGTTCATTCTGTGCTGACTGTGTTCCTGCGCAGCAGAGAGCAGGCTCTGGACTGATACCATTCAAATGCTTTTCCTGTATGAAAGTGAGCAGTGAAAGCAACGATGGAGGCACCAATGTAAAGGGGATTGTGTGCTGAACAGGTCCAGCACCAGCTTTCAATCCTGGCTCTTCTGCTGTGGGGGCAGAGGACAAACGTTCGTGCTGTACTAACTGTGCTGCTGGGCAGCTGAGAGACACCACCTGAGAATTTGGATTCAAATGGACTTTTAGGTATGAACCCGAGGAGAGACTGCAATGATGGTGACCCCGTTGCAAAGCTGCTTGTGTGCTGAAGAAGCAGAGCACTAGCTTTCCCTGCTGCTCCTTCTGCCGTGTGAGCAGAAGCCACTGTTCATTCTGTGCTGACTGTGTTGCTGCGCAGCAGAGAGCAGCCTCTGGACTGATTCCATTCAAATGCTTTTCCTGTATGAATGTGAGCAGTGAAAGCAACGATGGAGGCACCAATGTAAAGGGGATTGTGTGCTGAACAGGTCCAGCACCAGCTTTCAATCCTGGCTCTTCTGCTGTGGGAGCAGAGGCCAAACGTTCGTGCTGTACTAACTGTGCTGCTGGGCAGCTGAGAGACACCACCTGAGAATTTGGATTCAAATGGACTTTTAGGTATGAAACCGAGGAGAGACTGCAGTGATGGTGACCCCGTTGCAAAGCTTCTTGTGTGCTGAAGAGACACAGCACTAGGTTTCCCTGCTGGTCCTTCTGCCGTGTGAGCAGATGCCACTCTTCATTCTGTGCTGTGTTGCTGCCAGCAGGGAGCAGGCTCTGGACTGATTCTATTCAAATGCTTTTCCTGTACGAGTGTTAGCAGTGAAAGCAACGATGGATGCACCAATGTAAAGGGGATTGTGTGCTGAACAGGTCCAGCACCAGCTTTCAATCCTGGCTCTTCTGCTGTGGGAGCAGAGGCCAAACGTTCGTGCTGTACTAACTGTGCTGCTGGGCAGCTGAGCGACACCACCTGAGAATTTGGATTCAAAAGGACTTTTAGGTATGAAGCCGAGGAGAGACTGCAATGATGGTGACCCCGTTGCAAAGCTGCTTGTGTGCTGAATAAGCAGAGGACTAGCTTTCCCTGCTGCTCCTTCTGCCGTGTGAGCAGATGCCACTGTTCATTCTGTGCTGACTGTGTTGCTGCGCAGCAGAGAGCAGGCTCTGGACTGATTCCATTCAAATGCTTTTCCTGTTCGAGTGTTAGCAGTGAAAGCAACGATGGATGCACCAATGTAAAGGGGATTGTGTGCTGAACAGGTCCAGCACCAGCTTTCAATCCTGGCTCTTCTGCTGTGGGAGCAGAGGCCAAACGTTCGTGCAGTACTCACTGTGCTGCTGGGCAGCTGAGACCGCTTGAGAATTTGGTTTCAAATGGACTTTTAGGTATGAAACCGAGGAGAGACTGCAATGATGGTGACCCCGTTGCAAAGCTCCTTGTGTGCTGAAGAAGCAGAGCACTAGCTTTCCCTGCTGCTCCTTCTGCCGTGTGAGCAGATGCCACTGTTCATTCTGTGCTGACTGTGTTGCTGCGCAGCAGAGAGCAGCCTCTGGACTGATTCCATTCAAATGCTTTTCCTGTATGAATGTGAGCAGTGAAAGCAACGATGGATGCACCAATGTAAAGGTGATTGTGTGCTGAACAGGTCCAGCACCAGCTTTCAATCCTGGCTCTTCTGCTGTGGGAGCAGAGGCCAAACGTTCGTGCTGTACTAACTGTGCTGCTGGGCAGCTGAGAGACACCACCTGAGAATTTGGATTCAAATGGACTTTTAGGTATGAAACCGAGGAGAGACTGCAATGATGGTGACCCCGTTGCAAAGCTGCTTGTGTGCTGAAGAGACACAGCACTAGCTTTCCCTGCTGCTCCTTCTGCCGTGTGAGCAGATGCCACTGTTCATTCTGTGCTGACTGTGTTCCTGCGCAGCAGAGAGCAGGCTCTGGACTGATACCATTCAAATGCTTTTCCTGTATGAAAGTGAGCAGTGAAAGCAACGATGGAGGCACCAATGTAAAGGGTATTGTGTGCTGAACAGGTCCAGCACCAGCTTTCAATCCTGGCTCTTCTGCTGTGGGGGCAGAGGCCAAACGTTCGTGCTGTACTAACTGTGCTGCTGGGCAGCTGAGAGACACCACCTGAGAATTTGGATTCAAATGGACTTTTAGGTATGAACCCGAGGAGAGACTGCAATGATGGTGACCCCGTTGCAAAGCTGCTTGTGTGCTGAAGAAGCAGAGCACTAGCTTTCCCTGCTGCTCCTTCTGCCGTGTGAGCAGAAGCCACTGTTCATTCTGTGCTGACTGTGTTGCTGCGCAGCAGAGAGCAGCCTCTGGACTGATTCCATTCAAATGCTTTTCCTGTATGAATGTGAGCAGTGAAAGCAACGATGGAGGCACCAGTGTAAAGGGGATTGTGTGCTGAACAGGTCCAGCACCAGCTTTCAATCCTGGCTCTTCTGCTGTGGGAGCAGAGGCCAAACGTTCGTGCTGTACTAACTGTGCTGCTGGGCAGCTGAGAGACACCACCTGAGAATTTGGATTCAAATGGACTTTTAGGTATGAAACCGAGGAGAGACTGCAGTGATGGTGACCCCGTTGCAAAGCTTCTTGTGTGCTGAAGAGACACAGCACTAGGTTTCCCTGCTGGTCCTTCTGCCGTGTGAGCAGATGCCACTCTTCATTCTGTGCTGTGTTGCTGCCAGCAGGGAGCAGGCTCTGGACTGATTCTATTCAAATGCTTTTCCTGTACGAGTGTTAGCAGTGAAAGCAACGATGGATGCACCAATGTAAAGGGGATTGTGTGCTGAACAGGTCCAGCACCAGCTTTCAATCCTGGCTCTTCTGCTGTGGGAGCAGAGGCCAAACGTTCGTGCTGTACTAACTGTGCTGCTGGGCAGCTGAGCGACACCACCTGAGAATTTGGATTCAAAAGGACTTTTAGGTATGAAGCCGAGGAGAGACTGCAATGATGGTGACCCCGTTGCAAAGCTGCTTGTGTGCTGAAGAAGCAGAGCACTAGCTTTCCCTGCTGCTCCTTCTGCCGTGTGAGCAGATGCCACTGTTCATTCTGTGCTGACTGTGTTGCTGCGCAGCAGAGAGCAGCCTCTGGACTGATTCTATTCAAATGCTTTTCCTGTACGAGTGTTAGCAGTGAAAGCAACGATGGATGCACCAATGTAAAGGGGATTGTGTGCTGAACAGGTCCAGCACCAGCTTTCAATCCTTGCTCTTCTGCTGTGGGAGCAGAGGCCAAACGTTCGTGCTGTACTCACTGTGCTGCTGGGCAGCTGAGACGGCTTGAGAATTTGGATTCAAATGGACTTTTAGGTATGAAACCGAGGAGAGACTGCAATGATGGTGACCCCGTTGCAAAGCTGCTTGTGTGCTGAAGAAGCAGAGCACTAGCTTTCCCTGCTGCTCCTTCTGCCGTGTGAGCAGATGCCACTGTTCATTCTGTGCTGACTGTGTTCCTGCGCAGCAGAGAGCAGGCTCTGGACTGATACCATTCAAATGCTTTTCCTGTATGAAAGTGAGCAGTGAAAGCAACGATGGAGGCACCAATGTAAAGGGGATTGTGTGCTGAACAGGTCCAGCACCAGCTTTCAATCCTGGCTCTTCTGCTGTGGGGGCAGAGGCCAAACGTTCGTGCTGTACTAACTGTGCTGCTGGGCAGCTGAGAGACACCACCTGAGAATTTGGATTCAAATGGACTTTTAGGTATGAACCCGAGGAGAGACTGCAATGATGGTGACCCCGTTGCAAAGCTGCTTGTGTGCTGAAGAAGCAGAGCACTAGCTTTCCCTGCTGCTCCTTCTGCCGTGTGAGCAGAAGCCACTGTTCATTCTGTGCTGACTGTGTTGCTGCGCAGCAGAGAGCAGCCTCTGGACTGATTCCATTCAAATGCTTTTCCTGTATGAATGTGAGCAGTGAAAGCAACGATGGAGGCACCAATGTAAAGGGGATTGTGTGCTGAACAGGTCCAGCACCAGCTTTCAATCCTGGCTCTTCTGCTGTGGGAGCAGAGGCCAAACGTTCGTGCTGTACTAACTGTGCTGCTGGGCAGCTGAGAGACACCACCTGAGAATTTGGATTCAAATGGACTTTTAGGTATGAAACCGAGGAGAGACTGCAGTGATGGTGACCCCGTTGCAAAGCTTCTTGTGTGCTGAAGAGACACAGCACTAGGTTTCCCTGCTGGTCCTTCTGCCGTGTGAGCAGATGCCACTCTTCATTCTGTGCTGTGTTGCTGCCAGCAGGGAGCAGGCTCTGGACTGATTCTATTCAAATGCTTTTCCTGTACGAGTGTTAGCAGTGAAAGCAACGATGGATGCACCAATGTAAAGGGGATTGTGTGCTGAACAGGTCCAGCACCAGCTTTCAATCCTGGCTCTTCTGCTGTGGGAGCAGAGGCCAAACGTTCGTGCTGTACTAACTGTGCTGCTGGGCAGCTGAGCGACACCACCTGAGAATTTGGATTCAAAAGGACTTTTAGGTATGAAGCCGAGGAGAGACTGCAATGATGGTGACCCCGTTGCAAAGCTGCTTGTGTGCTGAAGAAGCAGAGCACTAGCTTTCCCTGCTGCTCCTTCTGCCGTGTGAGCAGATGCCACTGTTCATTCTGTGCTGACTGTGTTGCTGCGCAGCACAGAGCAGCCTCTGGACTGATTCCATTCAAATGCTTTTCCTGTATGAAAGTGAGCAGTGAAAGCAACGATGAATGCACCAATGTAAAAGGGATTGTGTGCTGAACAGGTCCAGCACCAGCTTTCAATCCTGGCTCTTCTGCTGTGGGAGCAGAGGCCAAACGTTCGTGCTGTACTAACTGTGCTGCTGGGCAGCTGAGAGACACCACCTGAGAATTTGGATTCAAATGGTCTTTTAGGTAGGAAACCGAGGAGAGACTGCAATGATGGTGACCCCGTTGCAAAGCTGCTTGTGTGCTGAAGAAGCAGAGCACTAGCTTTCCCTGCTGCTCCTTCTGCCGTGTGAGCAGATGCCACTGTTCATTCTGTGCTGACTGTGTTGCTGCGCAGCAGAGAGCAGCCTCAGGACTGATTCTATTCAAATGCTTTTCCTGTACGAGTGTTAGCAGTGAAAGCAACGATGGATGCACCAATGTAAAGGGGATTGTGTGCTGAACAGGTCCAGCACCAGCTTTCAATCCTTGCTCTTCTGCTGTGGGAGCAGATGCCAAACGTTCGTGCAGTACTCACTGTGCTGCTGGGCAGCTGAGACGGCTTGAGAATTTGGATTCAAATGGACTTTTAGGTATGAAGCCGAGGAGAGACTGCAATGATGGTGACCCCGTTGCAAAGCTGCTTGTGTGCAGAAGAAGCAGAGCACTAGCTTTCCCTGCTGCTCCTTCTGCCGTGTGAGCAGATAACACTGTTCATTCTGTGCTGACTGTGTTCCTGCGCAGCAGAGAGCAGCCTCTGGACTGATTCCATTCAAATGCTTTTCCTGTATGAAAGTGAGCAGTGAAAGCAACGATGAATGCACCAATGTAAAAGGGATTGTGTGCTGAACAGGTCCAGCACCAGCTTTCAATCCTGGCTCTTCTGCTGTGGGAGCAGAGGCCAAACGTTCGTGCTGTACTAACTGTGCTGCTGGGCAGCTGAGAGACACCACCTGAGAATTTGGATTCAAATGGACTTTTAGGTATGAAGCCGAGGAGAGACTGCAATGATGGTGACCCCGTTGCAAAGCTGCTTGTGTGCTGAAGAAGCAGAGCACTAGCTTTCCCTGCTGCTCCTTCTGCCGTGTGAGCAGATGCCACTGTTCATTCTGTGCTGACTGTGTTGCTGCGCAGCAGAGAGCAGCCTCAGGACTGATTCTATTCAAATGCTTTTCCTGTACGAGTGTTAGCAGTGAAAGCAACGATGGATGCACCAATGTAAAGGGGATTGTGTGCTGAACAGGTCCAGCACCAGCTTTCAATCCTTGCTCTTCTGCTGTGGGAGCAGATGCCAAACGTTCGTGCAGTACTCACTGTGCTGCTGGGCAGCTGAGCCCGCTTGAGAATTTGGATTCAAATGGACTTTTAGGTATGAAACCGAGGAGAGACTGCAATGATGGTGACCCCGTTGCAAAGCTGCTTGTGTGCTGAAGAGACACAGCACTAGCTTTCCCTGCTGCTCCTTCTGCCGTGTGAGCAGATGCCACTGTTCATTCTGTGCTGTGTTGCTGCCAGCAGGGAGCAGGCTCTGGACGGATTCTATTCAAATGCTTTTCCTGTATGAGTGTTAGCAGTGAAAGCAACGATGGAGGCACCAATGTAAAGGGGATTGTGTGCTGAACAGGTCCAGCACCAGCTTTCAATCCTGGCACTTCTGCTGTGGGAGCAGAGGCCAAACGTTCGTGCTGTACTCACTGTGCTGCTGGGCAGCTGAGCGACACCACCTGAGAATTTGGATTCAAATGGACTTTTAGGTAGGAAACAGGGGAGAGACTGCAATGATGGTGACCCCGTTGCAAAGCTGCTTGTGTGCTGAAGAAGCAGAGCACTAGCTTTCCCTGCTGCTCCTTCTGCCGTGTGAGCAGATGCCACTGTTCATTCTGTGCTGACTGTGTTGCTGCGCATCAGAGAGCAGCCTCTGGACTGATTCTATTCAAATGCTTTTCCTGTACGAGTGTTAGCAGTGAAAGCAACGATGGATGCACCAATGTAAAGGGGATTGTGTGCTGAACAGGTCCAGCACCAGCTTTCAATCCTTGCTCTTCTGCTGTGGGAGCAGATGCCAAACGTTCGTGCAGTACTCACTGTGCTGCTGGGCAGCTGAGACCGCTTGAGAATTTGGATTCAAATGGACTTTTAGGTATGAAACCGAGGAGAGACTGCAATGATGGTGACCCCGTCGCAAAGCTGCTTGTGTGCTGAAGAAGCAGAGCACTAGCTTTCCCTGCTGCTCCTTCTGCCGTGTGAGCAGATAACACTGTTCATTCTGTGCTGACTGTGTTCCTGCGCAGCAGAGAGCAGGCTCTGGACTGATACCATTCAAATGCTTTTCCTGTATGAAAGTGAGCAGTGAAAGCAACGATGGAGGCACCAATGTAAAGGGGATTGTGTGCTGAACAGGTCCAGCACCAGCTTTCAATCCTGGCTCTTCTGCTGTGGGGGCAGAGGACAAACGTTCGTGCTGTACTAACTGTGCTGCTGGGCAGCTGAGAGACACCACCTGAGAATTTGGATTCAAATGGACTTTTAGGTATGAACCCGAGGAGAGACTGCAATGATGGTGACCCCGTTGCAAAGCTGCTTGTGTGCTGAAGAAGCAGAGCACTAGCTTTCCCTGCTGCTCCTTCTGCCGTGTGAGCAGAAGCCACTGTTCATTCTGTGCTGACTGTGTTGCTGCGCAGCAGAGAGCAGCCTCTGGACTGATTCCATTCAAATGCTTTTCCTGTATGAATGTGAGCAGTGAAAGCAACGATGGAGGCACCAATGTAAAGGGGATTGTGTGCTGAACAGGTCCAGCACCAGCTTTCAATCCTGGCTCTTCTGCTGTGGGAGCAGAGGCCAAACGTTCGTGCTGTACTAACTGTGCTGCTGGGCAGCTGAGAGACACCACCTGAGAATTTGGATTCAAATGGACTTTTAGGTATGAAACCGAGGAGAGACTGCAGTGATGGTGACCCCGTTGCAAAGCTTCTTGTGTGCTGAAGAGACACAGCACTAGGTTTCCCTGCTGGTCCTTCTGCCGTGTGAGCAGATGCCACTCTTCATTCTGTGCTGTGTTGCTGCCAGCAGGGAGCAGGCTCTGGACTGATTCTATTCAAATGCTTTTCCTGTACGAGTGTTAGCAGTGAAAGCAACGATGGATGCACCAATGTAAAGGGGATTGTGTGCTGAACAGGTCCAGCACCAGCTTTCAATCCTGGCTCTTCTGCTGTGGGAGCAGAGGCCAAACGTTCGTGCTGTACTAACTGTGCTGCTGGGCAGCTGAGCGACACCACCTGAGAATTTGGATTCAAAAGGACTTTTAGGTATGAAGCCGAGGAGAGATTGCAATGATGGTGACCCCGTTGCAAAGCTGCTTGTGTGCTGAATAAGCAGAGGACTAGCTTTCCCTGCTGCTCCTTCTGCCGTGTGAGCAGATGCCACTGTTCATTCTGTGCTGACTGTGTTGCTGCGCAGCAGAGAGCAGGCTCTGGACTGATTCCATTCAAATGCTTTTCCTGTTCGAGTGTTAGCAGTGAAAGCAACGATGGATGCACCAATGTAAAGGGGATTGTGTGCTGAACAGGTCCAGCACCAGCTTTCAATCCTGGCTCTTCTGCTGTGGGAGCAGAGGCCAAACGTTCGTGCAGTACTCACTGTGCTGCTGGGCAGCTGAGACCGCTTGAGAATTTGGTTTCAAATGGACTTTTAGGTATGAAACCGAGGAGAGACTGCAATGATGGTGACCCCGTTGCAAAGCTCCTTGTGTGCTGAAGAAGCAGAGCACTAGCTTTCCCTGCTGCTCCTTCTGCCGTGTGAGCAGATGCCACTGTTCATTCTGTGCTGACTGTGTTGCTGCGCAGCAGAGAGCAGCCTCTGGACTGATTCCATTCAAATGCTTTTCCTGTATGAATGTGAGCAGTGAAAGCAACGATGGATGCACCAATGTAAAGGTGATTGTGTGCTGAACAGGTCCAGCACCAGCTTTCAATCCTGGCTCTTCTGCTGTGGGAGCAGAGGCCAAACGTTCGTGCTGTACTAACTGTGCTGCTGGGCAGCTGAGAGACACCACCTGAGAATTTGGATTCAAATGGACTTTTAGGTATGAAACCGAGGAGAGACTGCAATGATGGTGACCCCGTTGCAAAGCTGCTTGTGTGCTGAAGAGACACAGCACTAGCTTTCCCTGCTGCTCCTTCTGCCGTGTGAGCAGATGCCCCTGTTCATTCTGTGCTGTGTTGCTGCCAGCAGGGAGCAGGCTCTGGACTGATTCTATTCAAATGCTTTTCCTGTACGAGTGTTAGTGAAAGCAACGATGGATGCACCAATGTAAAGGGGATTGTGTGCTGAACAGGTCCAGCACCAGCTTTCAATCCTTGCTCTTCTGCTGTGGGAGCAGAGGCCAAACGTTCGTGCTGTACTCACTGTGCTGCTGGGCAGCTGAGACGGCTTGAGAATTTGGATTCAAATGGACTTTTAGGTATGAACCCGAGGAGAGACTGCAATGATGGTGACCCCGTTGCAAAGCTGCTTGTGTGCTGAAGAAGCAGAGCACTAGCTTTCCCTGCTGCTCCTTCTGCCGTGTGAGCAGATGCCACTGTTCATTCTGTGCTGACTGTGTTGCTGCGCAGCAGAGAGCAGCCTCAGGACTGATTCTATTCAAATGCTTTTCCTGTACGAGTGTTAGCAGTGAAAGCAACGATGGATGCACCAATGTAAAGGGGATTGTGTGCTGAACAGGTCCAGCACCAGCTTTCAATCCTTGCTCTTCTGCTGTGGGAGCAGATGCCAAACGTTCGTGCAGTACTCACTGTGCTGCTGGGCAGCTGAGACCGCTTGAGAATTTGGATTCAAATGGACTTTTAGGTATGAAACCGAGGAGAGACTGCAATGATGGTGACCCCGTTGCAAAGCTGCTTGTGTGCAGAAGAAGCAGAGCACTAGCTTTCCCTGCTGCTCCTTCTGCCGTGTGAGCAGATAACACTGTTCATTCTGTGCTGACTGTGTTCCTGCGCAGCAGAGAGCAGCCTCTGGACTGATTCCATTCAAATGCTTTTCCTGTATGAAAGTGAGCAGTGAAAGCAACGATGAATGCACCAATGTAAAAGGGATTGTGTGCTGAACAGGTCCAGCACCAGCTTTCAATCCTGGCTCTTCTGCTGTGGGAGCAGAGGCCAAACGTTCGTGCTGTACTAACTGTGCTGCTGGGCAGCTGAGAGACACCACCTGAGAATTTGGATTCAAATGGACTTTTAGGTATGAAGCCGAGGAGAGACTGCAATGATGGTGACCCCGTTGCAAAGCTGCTTGTGTGCTGAAGAAGCAGAGCACTAGCTTTCCCTGCTGCTCCTTCTGCCGTGTGAGCAGATGCCACTGTTCATTCTGTGCTGACTGTGTTGCTGCGCAGCAGAGAGCAGCCTCAGGACTGATTCTATTCAAATGCTTTTCCTGTACGAGTGTTAGCAGTGAAAGCAACGATGGATGCACCAATGTAAAGGGGATTGTGTGCTGAACAGGTCCAGCACCAGCTTTCAATCCTTGCTCTTCTGCTGTGGGAGCAGATGCCAAACGTTCGTGCAGTACTCACTGTGCTGCTGGGCAGCTGAGCCCGCTTGAGAATTTGGATTCAAATGGACTTTTAGGTATGAAACCGAGGAGAGACTGCAATGATGGTGACCCCGTTGCAAAGCTGCTTGTGTGCTGAAGAGACACAGCACTAGCTTTCCCTGCTGCTCCTTCTGCCGTGTGAGCAGATGCCACTGTTCATTCTGTGCTGTGTTGCTGCCAGCAGGGAGCAGGCTCTGGACGGATTCTATTCAAATGCTTTTCCTGTATGAGTGTTAGCAGTGAAAGCAACGATGGAGGCACCAATGTAAAGGGGATTGTGTGCTGAACAGGTCCAGCACCAGCTTTCAATCCTGGCACTTCTGCTGTGGGAGCAGAGGCCAAACGTTCGTGCTGTACTCACTGTGCTGCTGGGCAGCTGAGCGACACCACCTGAGAATTTGGATTCAAATGGACTTTTAGGTAGGAAACAGGGGAGAGACTGCAATGATGGTGACCCCGTTGCAAAGCTGCTTGTGTGCTGAAGAAGCAGAGCACTAGCTTTCCCTGCTGCTCCTTCTGCCGTGTGAGCAGATGCCACTGTTCATTCTGTGCTGACTGTGTTGCTGCGCAGCAGGGAGCAGGCTCTGGACTGATTCTATTCAAATGCTTTTCCTGTACGAGTGTTAGCAGTGAAAGCAACGATGGATGCACCAATGTAAAGGGGATTGTGTGCTGAACAGGTCCAGCACCAGCTTTCAATCCTTGCTCTTCTGCTGTGGGAGCAGATGCCAAACGTTCGTGCAGTACTCACTGTGCTGCTGGGCAGCTGAGACCGCTTGAGAATTTGGATTCAAATGGACTTTTAGGTATGAAACCGAGGAGAGACTGCAATGATGGTGACCCCGTTGCAAAGCTGCTTGTGTGCTGAAGAAGCAGAGCACTAGCTTTCCCTGCTGCTCCTTCTGCCGTGTGAGCAGATAACACTGTTCATTCTGTGCTGACTGTGTTCCTGCGCAGCAGAGAGCAGGCTCTGGACTGATTCTATTCAAATGCTTTTCCTGTACGAGTGTTAGCAGTGAAAGCAACGATGGAGGCACCAATGTAAAGGGGATTGTGTGCTGAACAGGTCCAGCACCAGCTTTCAATCCTTGCTCTTCTGCTGTGGGAGCAGAGGCCAAACGTTCGTGCTGTACTCACTGTGCTGCTGGGCAGCTGAGACGGCTTGAGAATTTGGATTCAAATGGACTTTTAGGTAGGAAACCGAGGAGAGACTGCAATGATGGTGACCCCGTTGCAAAGCTGCTTGTGTGCTGAAGAAGCAGAGCACTAGCTTTCCCTGCTGCTCCTTCTGCCGTGTGAGCAGATGCCACTGTTCATTCTGTGCTGACTGTGTTGCTGCGCAGCAGAGAGCAGACTCTGGACTGATTCTATTCAAATGCTTTTCCTGTATGAAAGTGAGCAGTGAAAGCAACGATGGAGGCACCAATGTAAAAGGGATTGTGTGCTGAACAGGTCCATCACCAGCTTTCAATCCTGGCTCTTCTGCTGTCGGAGCAGAGGCCAAACGTTCGTGCTGTACTAACTGTGCTGCTGGGCAGCTGAGAGACACCACCTGAGAATTTGGATTCAAATGGACTTTTAGGTAGGAAACCGAGGAGAGACTGCAATGATGGTGACCCCGTTGCAAAGCTGCTTGTGTGCAGAAGAAGCAGAGCACTAGCTTTCCCTGCTGCTCCTTCTGCCGTGTGAGCAGATAACACTGTTCATTCTGTGCTGACTGTGTTCCTGCGCAGCAGAGAGCAGCCTCTGGACTGATTCCATTCAAATGCTTTTCCTGTATGAAAGTGAGCAGTGAAAGCAACGATGAATGCACCAATGTAAAAGGGATTGTGTGCTGAACAGGTCCAGCACCAGCTTTCAATCCTGGCTCTTCTGCTGTCTGAGCAGAGGCCAAACGTTCGTGCTGTACTAACTGTGCTGCTGGGCACCTGAGAGACACCACCTGAGAATTTGGATTCAAATGGACTTTTAGGTATGAAGCCGAGGAGAGACAGCAATGATGGTGACCCCGTTGCAAAGCTGCTTGTGTGCTGAAGAAGCAGAGCACTAGCTTTCCCTGCTGCTCCTTCTGCCGTGTGAGCAGATGCCACTCTTCATTCTGTGCTGACTGTGTTGCTGCGCAGCAGAGAGCAGCCTCTGGACTGATTCCATTCAAATGCTTTTCCTGTATGAATGTGAGCAGTGAAAGCAACGATGGAGGCACCAATGTAAAGGTGATTGTGTGCTGAACAGGTCCAGCACCAGCTTTCAATCCTGGCTCTTCTGCTGTGGGAGCAGAGGCCAAACGTTCGTGCTGTACTAACTGTGCTGCTGGGCAGCTGAGAGACACCACCTGAGAATTTGGATTCAAATGGACTTTTAGTTATGAACCCGAGGAGAGACTGCAATGATGGTGACCCCGTTGCAAAGCTGCTTGTGTGCTGAAGAGACACAGCACTAGCTTTCCCTGCTGGTCCTTCTGCCGTGTGAGCAGATGCCCCTGTTCATTCTGTGCTGTGTTGCTGCCAGCAGGGAGCAGGCTCTGGACTGATTCTATTCAAATGCTTTTCCTGTACGAGTGTTAGCAGTGAAAGCAACGATGGATGCACCAATGTAAAGGGGATTGTGTGCTGAACAGGTCCAGCACCAGCTTTCAATCCTGGCTCTTCTGCCTTGGGAGCAGAGGCCAAACGTTCGTGCTGAACTCACTGTGCTGCTGGGCAGCTGAGACCGCTTGAGAATTTGGATTCAAATGGACTTTTAGGTATGAAACCGAGGAGAGACTGCAATGATGGTGACCCCGTTGCAAAGCTGCTTGTGTGCTGAAGAAGCAGAGCACTAGCTTTCCCTGCTGCTCCTTCTGCCGTGTGAGCAGATGCCACTGTTCATTCTGTGCTGACTGTGTTGCTGCGCAGCAGAGAGCAGCCTCAGGACTGATTCTATTCAAATGCTTTTCCTGTACGAGTGTTAGCAGTGAAAGCAACGATGGATGCACCAATGTAAAGGGGATTGTGTGCTGAACAGGTCCAGCACCAGCTTTCAATCCTTGCTCTTCTGCTGTGGGAGCAGATGCCAAACGTTCGTGCAGTACTCACTGTGCTGCTGGGCAGCTGAGACCGCTTGAGAATTTGGATTCAAATGGACTTTTAGGTATGAAACCGAGGAGAGACTGCAATGATGGTGACCCCGTTGCAAAGCTGCTTGTGTGCAGAAGAAGCAGAGCACTAGCTTTCCCTGCTGCTCCTTCTGCCGTGTGAGCAGATAACACTGTTCATTCTGTGCTGACTGTGTTGCTGCGCAGCAGAGAGCAGGCTCTGGACTGATTCCATTCAAATGCTTTTCCTGTATGAAAGTGAGCAGTGAAAGCAACGATGAATGCACCAATGTAAAAGGGATTGTGTGCTGAACAGGTCCAGCACCAGCTTTCAATCCTGGCTCTTCTGCTGTGGGAGCAGAGGCCAAACGTTCGTGCTGTACTAACTGTGCTGCTGGGCAGCTGAGAGACACCACCTGAGAATTTGGATTCAAATGGACTTTTAGGTATGAAGCCGAGGAGAGACTGCAATGATGGTGACCCCGTTGCAAAGCTGCTTGTGTGCTGAAGAAGCAGAGCACTAGCTTTCCCTGCTGCTCCTTCTGCCGTGTGAGCAGATGCCACTGTTCATTCTGTGCTGACTGTGTTGCTGCGCAGCAGAGAGCAGCCTCAGGACTGATTCTATTCAAATGCTTTTCCTGTACGAGTGTTAGCAGTGAAAGCAACGATGGATGCACCAATGTAAAGGGGATTGTGTGCTGAACAGGTCCAGCACCAGCTTTCAATCCTTGCTCTTCTGCTGTGGGAGCAGATGCCAAACGTTCGTGCAGTACTCACTGTGCTGCTGGGCAGCTGAGCCCGCTTGAGAATTTGGATTCAAATGGACTTTTAGGTATGAAACCGAGGAGAGACTGCAATGATGGTGACCCCGTTGCAAAGCTGCTTGTGTGCTGAAGAGACACAGCACTAGCTTTCCCTGCTGGCCCTTCTGCCGTGTGAGCAGATGCCCCTGTTCATTCTGTGCTGTGTTGCTGCCAGCAGGGAGCAGCCTCTGGACTGATTCTATTCAAATGCTTTTCCTGTACGAGTGTTAGAGGTGAAAGCAACGATGGATGCACCAATGTAAAGGGGATTGTGTGCTGAACAGGTCCAGCACCAGCTTTCAATCCTTGCTCTTCTGCTGTGGGAGCAGAGGCCAAACGTTCGTGCAGTACTCACTGTGCTGCTGGGCAGCTGAGACGGCTTGAGAATTTGGATTCAAATGGACTTTTAGGTATGAAACCGAGGAGAGACTGCAATGATGGTGACCCCGTTGCAAAGCTGCTTGTGTGCTGAAGAAGCAGAGCACTAGCTTTCCCTGCTGCTCCTTCTGCCGTGTGAGCAGATGCCACTGTTCATTCTGTGCTGACTGTGTTCCTGCGCAGCAGAGAGCAGCCTCTGGACTGATTCTATTCAAATGCTTTTCCTGTATGAAAGTGAGCAGTGAAAGCAACGATGAATGCACCAATGTAAAAGGGATTGTGTGCTGAACAGGTCCAGCACCAGCTTTCAATCCTTGCTCTTCTGCTGTCTGAGCAGAGGCCAAACGTTTCTGCTGTACTAACTGTGCTGCTGGGCAGCTGAGAGACACCACCTGAGAATTTGGATTCAAATGGACTTTTAGGTATGAACCCGAGGAGAGACTGCAATGATGGTGACCCCGTTGCAAAGCTGCTTGTGTGCTGAAGAAGCAGAGCACTAGCTTTCCCTGCTGCTCCTTCTGCCGTGTGAGCAGATGCCACTCTTCATTCTGTGCTGACTGTGTTCCTGCGCAGCAGAGAGCAGCCTCTGGACTGATTCCATTCAAATGCTTTTCCTGTACGAGTGTTAGCAGTGAAAGCAACGATGGATGCACCAATGTAAAGGTGATTGTGTGCTGAACAGGTCCAGCACCAGCTTTCAATCCTGGCTCTTCTGCTGTGGGAGCAGATGCCAAACGTTCGTGCAGTACTCACTGTGCTGCTGGGCAGCTGAGAGACACCACCTGAGAATTTGGATTCAAATGGACTTTTAGGTATGAAACCGAGGAGAGACTGCAATGATGGTGACCCCGTTGCAAAGCTCCTTGTGTGCTGAAGAAGCAGAGCACTAGCTTTCCCTGCTGCTCCTACTGCCGTGTGAGCAGATGCCACTGTTCATTCTGTGCTGACTGTGTTGCTGGGCAGCAGAGAGCAGCCTCTGGACTGATTCCATTCAAATGCTTTTCCTGTATGAATGTGAGCAGTGAAAGCAACGATGGATGCACCAATGTAAAGGGGATTGTGTGCTGAACAGGTCCAGCACCAGCTTTCAATCCTGGCTCTTCTGCTGTGGGAGCAGAGGCCAAACGTTCGTGCTGTACTAACTGTGCTGCTGGGCAGCTGAGCGACACCACCTGAGAATTCGGATTCAAAAGGACTTTTAGGTATGAAACCGAGGAGAGACTGCAATGATGGTGACCCCGTTGCAAAGCTGCTTGTGTGCTGAAGAAGCAGAGCACTAGCTTTCCCTGCTGCTCCTTCTGCCGTGTGAGCAGATGCCACTGTTCATTCTGTGCTGACTGTGTTGCTGCGCAGCAGAGAGCAGGCTCTGGACTGATTCCATTCAAATGCTTTTCCTGTATGAAAGTGAGCAGTGAAAGCAACGATGAATGCACCAATGTAAAAGGGATTGTGTGCTGAACAGGTCCAGCACCAGCTTTCAATCCTGGCTCTTCTGCTGTGGGAGCAGAGGCCAAACGTTCGTGCTGTGCTAACTGTGCTGCTGGGCAGCTGAGAGACACCACCTGAGAATTTGGATTCAAATGGACTTTTAGGTATGAACCCGAGGAGAGACTGCAATGATGGTGACCCCGTTGCAAAGCTGCTTGTGTGCTGAAGAGACACAGCACTAGCTTTCCCTGCTGGTCCTTCTGCCGTGTGAGCAGATGCCCCTGTTCATTCTGTGCTGTGTTGCTGCCAGCAGGGAGCAGCCTCTGGACTGATTCTATTCAAATGCTTTTCCTGTACGAGTGTTAGCAGTGAAAGCAACGATGGAGGCACCAATGTAAAGGGGATTGTGTGCTGAACAGGTCCAGCACCAGCTTTCAATCCTTGCTCTTCTGCTGTGGGAGCAGAGGCCAAACGTTCGTGCTGTACTCACTGTGCTGCTGGGCAGCTGAGACGGCTTGAGAATTTGGATTCAAATGGACTTTTAGGTATGAAACCGAGGAGAGACTGCAATGATGGTGACCCCGTTGCAAAGCTGCTTGTGTGCTGAAGAAGCAGAGCACTAGCTTTCCCTGCTGCTCCTTCTGCCGTGTGAGCAGATGCCACTGTTCATTCTGTGCTGACTGTGTTCCTGCGCAGCAGAGAGCAGCCTCTGGACTGATTCTATTCAAATGCTTTTCCTGTATGAAAGTGAGCAGTGAAAGCAACGATGAATGCACCAATGTAAAAGGGATTGTGTGCTGAACAGGTCCATCACCAGCTTTCAATCCTGGCTTTTCTGCTGTGGGAGCAGAGGCCAAACGTTCGTGCTGTACTAACTGTGCTGCTGGGCAGCTGAGAGACACCACCTGAGAATTTGGATTCAAATGGACTTTTAGGTAGGAAACCGAGGAGAGACTGCAATGATGGTGACCCCGTTGCAAAGCTGCTTGTGAGCTGAAGAAGCAGAGCACTAGCTTTCCCTGCTGCTCCTTCTGCCGTGTGAGCAGATGCCACTGTTCATTCTGTGCTGACTGTGTTGCTGCGCAGCAGAGAGCAGCCTCAGGACTGATTCTATTCAAATGCTTTTCATGTATGAGTGTTAGCAGTGAAAGCAACGATGGAGGCACCAATGTAAAGGGGATTGTGTGCTGAACAGGTCCAGCACCAGCTTTCAATCCTTGCTCTTCTGCTGTGGGAGCAGATGCTAAACGTTCGTGCAGTACTCACTGTGCTGCTGGGCAGCTGAGACCGCTTGAGAATTTGGATTCAAATGGACTTTTAGGTATGAACCCGAGGAGAGACTGCAATGATGGTGACCCCGTTGCAAAGCTGCTTGTGTGCAGAAGAAGCAGAGCACTAGCTTTCCCTGCTGCTCCTTCTGCCGTGTGAGCAGATAACACTGTTCATTCTGTGCTGACTGTGTTCCTGCGCAGCAGAGAGCAGGCTCTGGACTGATTCCATTCAAATGCTTTTCCTGTATGAAAGTGAGCAGTGAAAGCAACGATGAATGCACCAATGTAAAAGGGATTGTGTGCTGAACAGGTCCAGCACCAGCTTTCAATCCTGGCTCTTCTGCTGTCTGAGCAGAGGCCAAACGTTTCTGCTGTACTAACTGTGCTGCTGGGCAGCTGAGAGACACCACCTGAGAATTTGGATTCAAATGGACTTTTAGGTATGAAGCCGAGGAGAGACTGCAATGATGGTGACCCCGTTGCAAAGCTGCTTGTGTGCTGAAGAAGCAGAGCACTAGCTTTCCCTGCTGCTCCTTCTGCCGTGTGAGCAGATGCCACTCTTCATTCTGTGCTGACTGTGTTCCTGCGCAGCAGAGAGCAGCCTCTGGACTGATTCCATTCAAATGCTTTTCCTGTACGAGTGTTAGCAGTGAAAGCAACGATGGATGCACCAATGTAAAGGGGATTGTGTGCTGAACAGGTCCAGCACCAGCTTTCAATCCTGGCTCTTCTGCTGTGGGAGCAGATGCCAAACGTTCGTGCAGTACTCACTGTGCTGCTGGGCAGCTGAGAGACACCACCTGAGAATTTGGATTCAAATGGACTTTTAGGTATGAAACCGAGGAGAGACTGCAATGATGGTGACCCCGTTGCAAAGCTCCTTGTGTGCTGAAGAAGCAGAGCACTAGCTTTCCCTGCTGCTCCTACTGCCGTGTGAGCAGATGCCACTGTTCATTCTGTGCTGACTGTGTTGCTGGGCAGCAGAGAGCAGCCTCTGGACTGATTCCATTCAAATGCTTTTCCTGTATGAATGTGAGCAGTGAAAGCAACGATGGATGCACCAATGTAAAGGGGATTGTGTGCTGAACAGGTCCAGCACCAGCTTTCAATCCTGGCTCTTCTGCTGTGGGAGCAGAGGCCAAACGTTCGTGCTGTACTAACTGTGCTGCTGGGCAGCTGAGCGACACCACCTGAGAATTCGGATTCAAAAGGACTTTTAGGTATGAAGCCGAGGAGAGACTGCAATGATGGTGACCCCGTTGCAAAGCTGCTTGTGTGCTGAAGAAGCAGAGCACTAGCTTTCCCTGCTGCTCCTTCTGCCGTGTGAGCAGATGCCACTGTTCATTCTGTGCTGACTGTGTTGCTGCGCAGCAGAGAGCAGGCTCTGGACTGATTCCATTCAAATGCTTTTCCTGTATGAAAGTGAGCAGTGAAAGCAACGATGAATGCACCAATGTTAAAGGGATTGTGTGCTGAACAGGTCCAGCACCAGCTTTCAATCCTGGCTCTTCTGCTGTGGGAGCAGAGGCCAAACGTTCGTGCTGTGCTAACTGTGCTGCTGGGCAGCTGAGAGACACCACCTGAGAATTTGGATTCAAATGGACTTTTAGGTATGAACCCGAGGAGAGACTGCAATGATGGTGACCCCGTTGCAAAGCTGCTTGTGTGCTGAAGAGACACAGCATTAGCTTTCCCTGCTGGTCCTTCTGCCGTGTGAGCAGATGCCCCTGTTCATTCTGTGCTGTGTTGCTGCCAGCAGGGAGCAGCCTCTGGACTGATTCTATTCAAATGCTTTTCCTGTACGAGTGTTAGCAGTGAAAGCAACGATGGATGCACCAATGTAAAGGGGATTGTGTGCTGAACAGGTCCAGCACCAGCTTTCAATCCTTGCTCTTCTGCTGTGGGAGCAGAGGCCAAACGTTCGTGCTGTACTCACTGTGCTGCTGGGCAGCTGAGACGGCTTGAGAATTTGGATTCAAATGGACTTTTAGGTAGGAAACCGAGGAGAGACTGCAATGATGGTGACCCCGTTGCAAAGCTGCTTGTGTGCTGAAGAAGCAGAGCACTAGCTTTCCCTGCTGCTCCTTCTGCCGTGTGAGCAGATAACACTGTTCATTCTGTGCTGACTGTGTTCCTGCGCAGCAGAGAGCAGCCTCAGGACTGATTCTATTCAAATGCTTTTCTTGTATGAAAGTGAGCAGTGAAAGCAACGATGAATGCACCAATGTAAAAGGGATTGTGTGCTGAACAGGTCCAGCACCAGCTTTCAATCCTGGCTTTTCTGCTGTGGGAGCAGAGGCCAAACGTTCGTGCTGTACTAACTGTGCTGCTGGGCAGCTGAGAGACACCACCTGAGAATTTGGATTCAAATGGACTTTTAGGTAGGAAACCGAGGAGAGACTGCAATGATGGTGACCCCGTTGCAAAGCTGCTTGTGTGCTGAAGAAGCAGAGCACTAGCTTTCCCTGCTGCTCCTTCTGCCGTGTGAGCAGATGCCACTCTTCATTCTGTGCTGACTGTGTTCCTGCGCAGCAGAGAGCAGCCTCTGGACTGATTCCATTCAAATGCTTTTCCTGTACGAGTGTTAGCAGTGAAAGCAACGATGGATGCACCAATGTAAAGGGGATTGTGTGCTGAACAGGTCCAGCACCAGCTTTCAATCCTGGCTCTTCTGCTGTGGGAGCAGATGCCAAACGTTCGTGCAGTACTCACTGTGCTGCTGGGCAGCTGAGAGACACCACCTGAGAATTTGGATTCAAATGGACTTTTAGGTATGAAACCGAGGAGAGACTGCAATGATGGTGACCCCGTTGCAAAGCTCCTTGTGTGCTGAAGAAGCAGAGCACTAGCTTTCCCTGCTGCTCCTTCTGCCGTGTGAGCAGATGCCACTGTTCATTCTGTGCTGACTGTGTTCCTGCGCAGCAGAGAGCAGGCTCTGGACTGATTCCATTCAAATGCTTTTCCTGTATGAATGTGAGCAGTGAAAGCAACGATGGAGGCACCAATGTAAAAGGGATTGTGTGCTGAACAGGTCCAGCACCAGCTTTCAATCCTGGCTCTTCTGCTGTGGGAGCAGAGGCCAAACGTTCGTGCTGTACTAACTGTGCTGCTGGGCAGCTGAGAGACACCACCTGAGAATTTGGATTCAAATGGACTTTTAGGTATGAACCCGAGGAGAGACTGCAATGATGGTGACCCCGTTGCAAAGCTGCTTGTGTGCTGAAGAAGCAGAGCACTAGCTTTCCCTGCTGCTCCTTCTGCCGTGTGAGCAGATGCCACTGTTCATTCTGTGCTGACTGTGTTCCTGCGCAGCAGAGAGCAGCCTCTGGACTGATTCCATTCAAATGCTTTTCCTGTATGAATGTGAGCAGTGAAAGCAACGATGGAGGCACCAATGTAAAGGTGATTGTTTGCTGAACAGGTCCAGCACCAGCTTTCAATCCTGGCTCTTCTGCTGTGGGAGCAGAGGCCAAACGTTCGTGCTGTACTAACTGTGCTGCTGGGCAGCTGAGAGACACCACCTGAGAATTTGGATTCAAATGGACTTTTAGGTATGAAACCGAGGAGAGACTGCAATGATGGTGACCCCGTTGCAAAGCTGCTTGTGTGCTGAAGAGACACAGCATTAGCTTTCCCTGCTGGTCCTTCTGCCGTGTGAGCAGATGCCCCTGTTCATTCTGTGCTGTGTTGCTGCCAGCAGGGAGCAGCCTCTGGACTGATTCTATTCAAATGCTTTTCCTGTACGAGTGTTAGCAGTGAAAGCAACGATGGAGGCACCAATGTAAAGGGGATTGTGTGCTGAACAGGTCCAGCACCAGCTTTCAATCCTTGCTCTTCTGCTGTGGGAGCAGATGCCAAACGTTCGTGCAGTACTCACTGTGCTGCTGGGCAGCTGAGAGACACCACCTGAGAATTTGGATTCAAATGGACTTTTAGGTATGAAACCGAGGAGAGACTGCAATGATGGTGACCCCGTTGCAAAGCTGCTTGTGTGCAGAAGAAGCAGAGCACTAGCTTTCCCTGCTGCTCCTTCTGCCGTGTGAGCAGATAACACTGTTCATTCTGTGCTGACTGTGTTCCTGCGCAGCAGAGAGCAGGCTCTGGACTGATTCCATTCAAATGCTTTTCCTGTATGAAAGTGAGCAGTGAAAGCAACGATGAATGCACCAATGTAAAAGGGATTGTGTGCTGAACAGGTCCAGCACCAGCTTTCAATCCTGGCTCTTCTGCTGTCTGAGCAGAGGCCAAACGTTTCTGCTGTACTAACTGTGCTGCTGGGCAGCTGAGAGACACCACCTGAGAATTTGGATTCAAATGGACTTTTAGGTATGAAGCCGAGGAGAGACTGCAATGATGGTGACCCCGTTGCAAAGCTGCTTGTGTGCTGAAGAAGCAGAGCACTAGCTTTCCCTGCTGCTCCTTCTGCCGTGTGAGCAGATGCCACTCTTCTATTCTGTGCTGACTGTGTTCCTGCGCAGCAGAGAGCAGCCTCTGGACTGATTCCATTCAAATGCTTTTCCTGTACGAGTGTTAGCAGTGAAAGCAACGATGGATGCACCAATGTAAAGGGGATTGTGTGCTGAACAGGTCCAGCACCAGCTTTCAATCCTGGCTCTTCTGCTGTGGGAGCAGATGCCAAACGTTCGTGCAGTACTCACTGTGCTGCTGGGCAGCTGAGAGACACCACCTGAGAATTTGGATTCAAATGGACTTTTAGGTATGAAACCGAGGAGAGACTGCAATGATGGTGACCCCGTTGCAATGCTGCTTGTGTGCAGAAGAAGCAGAGCACTAGCTTTCCCTGCTGCTCCTTCTGCCGTGTGAGCAGATAACACTGTTCATTCTGTGCTGACTGTGTTCCTGCGCAGCAGAGAGCAGGCTCTGGACTGATTCCATTCAAATGCTTTTCCTGTATGAAAGTGAGCAGTGAAAGCAACGATGAATGCACCAATGTAAAAGGGATTGTGTGCTGAACAGGTCCAGCACCAGCTTTCAATCCTGGCTCTTCTGCTGTCTGAGCAGAGGCCAAACGTTTCTGCTGTACTAACTGTGCTGCTGGGCAGCTGAGAGACACCACCTGAGAATTTGGATTCAAATGGACTTTTAGGTATGAAGCCGAGGAGAGACTGCAATGATGGTGACCCCGTTGCAAAGCTGCTTGTGTGCTGAAGAAGCAGAGCACTAGCTTTCCCTGCTGCTCCTTCTGCCGTGTGAGCAGATGCCACTCTTCTATTCTGTGCTGACTGTGTTCCTGCGCAGCAGAGAGCAGCCTCTGGACTGATTCCATTCAAATGCTTTTCCTGTACGAGTGTTAGCAGTGAAAGCAACGATGGATGCACCAATGTAAAGGGGATTGTGTGCTGAACAGGTCCAGCACCAGCTTTCATCCTGGCTATTCTGCTGTGGGAGCAGATGCCAAACGTTCGTGCAGTACTCACTGTGCTGCTGGGCAGCTGAGAGACACCACCTGAGAATTTGGATTCAAATGGACTTTTAGGTATGAAACCGAGGAGAGACTGCAATGATGGTGACCCCGTTGCAAAGCTGCTTGTGTGCTGAAGAAGCAGAGCACTAGCTTTCCCTGCTGCTCCTTCTGCCGTGTGAGCAGATGCCACTGTTCATTCTGTGCTGACTGTGTTGCTGCGCAGCAGAGAGCAGCCTCTGGACTGATTCCATTCAAATGCTTTTCCTGTATGAAAGTGAGCAGTGAAAGCAACGATGAATGCACCAATGTAAAGGGGATTGTGTGCTGAACAGGTCCAGCACCAGCTTTCAATCCTTGCTCTTCTGCTGTGGGAGCAGAGGCCAAACGTTCGTGCTGTACTCACTGTGCTGCTGGGCAGCTGAGACGGCTTGAGAATTTGGATTCAAATGGACTTTTAGGTAGGAAACCGAGGAGAGACTGCAATGATGGTGACCCCGTTGCAAAGCTGCTTGTGTGCAGAAGAAGCAGAGCACTAGCTTTCCCTGCTGCTCCTTCTGCCGTGTGAGCAGATAACACTGTTCATTCTGTGCTGACTGTGTTCCTGCGCAGCAGAGAGCAGCCTCAGGACTGATTCTATTCAAATGCTTTTCTTGTATGAAAGTGAGCAGTGAAAGCAACGATGAATGCACCAATGTAAAAGGGATTGTGTGCTGAACAGGGTCCAGCACCAGCTTTCAATCCTGGCTTTTCTGCTGTGGGAGCAGAGGCCAAACGTTCGTGCTGTACTAACTGTGCTGCTGGGCAGCTGAGAGACACCACCTGAGAATTTGATTCAAATGGACTTTTAGGTAGGAAACCGAGGAGAGACTGCAATGATGGTGACCCCGTTGCAAAAGCTGCTTGTGTGCTGAAGAAGCAGAGCACTAGCTTTCCCTGCTGCTCCTTCTGCCGTGTGAGCAGATGCCACTGTTCATTCTGTGCTGACTGTGTTGCTGCGCAGCAGAGAGCAGCCTCAGGACTGATTCTATTCAAATGCTTTTCCTGTACGAGTGTTAGCAGTGAAAGCAACGATGGATGCACCAATGTAAAGGGGATTGTGTGCTGAACAGGTCCAGCACCAGCTTTCAATCCTTGCTCTTCTGCTGTGGGAGCAGAGGCCAAACGTTCGTGCAGTACTCACTGTGCTGCTGGGCAGCTGAGACCGCTTGAGAATTTGGATTCAAATGGACTTTTAGGTATGAACCCGAGGAGAGACTGCAATGATGGTGACCCCGTTGCAAAGCTGCTTGTGTGCTGAAGAAGCAGAGCACTAGCTTTCCCTGCTGCTCCTTCTGCCGTGTGAGCAGATGCCACTGTTCATTCTGTGCTGACTGTGTTCCTGCGCAGCAGAGAGCAGGCTCTGGACTGATTCCATTCAAATGCTTTTCCTGTATGAAAATGAGCAGTGAAAGCAACGATGGAGGCACCAATGTAAAAGGGATTGTGTGCTGAACAGGTCCAGCACCAGCTTTCAATCCTGGCTCTTCTGCTGTGGGAGCAGAGGCCAAACGTTCGTGCTGTGCTAACTGTGCTGCTGGGCAGCTGAGAGACACCACCTGAGAATTTGGATTCAAATGGACTTTTAGGTATGAACCCGAGGAGAGACTGCAATGATGGTGACCCCGTTGCAAAGCTGCTTGTGTGCTGAAGAAGCAGAGCACTAGCTTTCCCTGCTGCTCCTTCTGCCGTGTGAGCAGATGCCACTGTTCATTCTGTGCTGACTGTGTTCCTGCGCAGCAGAGAGCAGCCTCTGGACTGATTCCATTCAAATGCTTTTCCTGTATGAATGTGAGCAGTGAAAGCAACGATGGAGGCACCAATGTAAAGGTGATTGTTTGCTGAACAGGTCCAGCACCAGCTTTCAATCCTGGCTCTTCTGCTGTGGGAGCAGAGGCCAAACGTTCGTGCTGTACTAACTGTGCTGCTGGGCAGCTGAGAGACACCACCTGAGAATTTGGATTCAAATGGACTTTTAGGTATGAAACCGAGGAGAGACTGCAATGATGGTGACCCCGTTGCAAAGCTGCTTGTGTGCTGAAGACACAGCACTAGCTTTCCCTGCTGGTCCCTTCTGCCGTGTGAGCAGATGCCCCTGTTTCATTCTGTGCTGTGTTGCTGCCAGCAGGGAAGCAGGCTCTGGACTGATTCTATTCAAATGCTTTTCCCTGTACGAGTGTTAGCAGTGAAAGCAACGATGGAGGCACCAATGTAAAGGGGATTGTGTGCTGAACAGGTCCAGCACCAGCTTTCAATCCTTGCTCTTCTGCTGTGGGAGCAGAGGCCAAACGTTCGTGCTGTACTCACTGTGCTGCTGGGCAGCTGAGACGGCTTGAGAATTTGGATTCAAATGGACTTTTAGGTAGGAAACCGAGGAGAGACTGCAATGATGGTGACCCCGTTGCAAAGCTGCTTGTGTGCTGAAGAAGCAGAGCACTAGCTTTCCCTGCTGCCTTCTGCCGTGTGAGCAGATGCCACTGTTCATTCTGTGCTGACTGTGTTGCTGCGCAGCAGAGAGCAGGCTCTGGACTGATCCATTCAAATGCTTTTCCTGTACGAGTGTTAGCAGTGAAAGCAACGATGGATGCACCAATGTAAAGGGGATTGTGTGCTGAACAGGTCCAGCACCAGCTTTCAATCCTGGCTCTTCTGCTGTGGGAGCAGATGCCAAACGTTCGTGCAGTACTCACTGTGCTGCTGGGCAGCTGAGAGACCACCACCTGAGAATTTGGATTCAAATGGACTTTTAGGTATGAACCCGAGGAGAGACTGCAATGATGGTGACCCCGTTGCAAAGCTGCTTGTGTGCAGAAGAAGCAGAGCACTAGCTTTCCCTGCTGCTCCTTCTGCCGTGTGAGCAGATAACACTGTTCATTCTGTGCTGACTGTGTTCCTGGCAGCAGAGAGCAGCCTCAGGACTGATTCTATTCAAATGCTTTTCTTGTATGAAAGTGAGCAGTGAAAGCAACGATGAATGCACCAATGTAAAAGGGATTGTGTGCTGAACAGGTCCAGCACCAGCTTTCAATCCTGGCTTTTCTGCTGTGGGAGCAGAGGCCCAAAACGTTCGTGCTGTACTAACTGTGCTGCTGGGCAGCTGAGAGACACCACCTGAGAATTTGGATTCAAATGGACTTTTAGGTAGGAAACCGAGGAGAGACTGCAATGATGGTGACCCCGTTGCAAAAGCTGCTTGTGTGCTGAAGAAGCAGAGCACTAGCTTTCCCTGCTGCTCCTTCTGCCGTGTGAGCAGATGCCACTGTTCATTCTGTGCTGACTGTGTTGCTGCGCAGCAGAGAGCAGCCTCAGGACTGATTCTATTCAAATGCTTTTCCTGTACGAGTGTTAGCAGTGAAAGCAACGATGGATGCACCAATGTAAAGGGGATTGTGTGCTGAACAGGTCCAGCACCAGCTTTCAATCCTTGCTCTTCTGCTGTGGGAGCAGATGCCAACGTTCGTGCAGTACTCACTGTGCTGCTGGGCAGCTGAGACCGCTTGAGAATTTGGATTCAAATGGACTTTTAGGTATGAAACCGAGGAGAGACTGCAATGATGGTGACCCCGTTGCAAAGCTGCTTGTGCGCTGAAGAAGGCAGAGCACTAGCTTTCCCTGCTGCTCCTTCTGCCGTGTGAGCAGATGCCACTGTTCATTCTGTGCTGACTGTGTTGCTGCGCAGCAGAGAGCAGGCTCTGGACTGATTCCATTCAAATGCTTTTCCTGTATGAAAGTGAGCAGTGAAAGCAACGATGGAGGCACCAATGTAAAAGGGATTGTGTGCTGAACAGGTCCAGCACCAGCTTTCAATCCTGGCTCTTCTGCTGTGGGAGCAGAGGCCAAACGTTCGTGCTGTACTAACTGTGCTGCTGGGCAGCTGAGAGACACCACCTGAGAATTTGGATTCAAATGGACTTTTAGGTATGAACCCGAGGAGAGACTGCAATGATGGTGACCCCGTTGCAAAGCTGCTTGTGTGCTGAAGAAGCAGAGCACTAGCTTTCCCTGCTGCTCCTTCTGCCGTGTGAGCAGATGCCACTCTTCATTCTGTGCTGACTGTGTTGCTGCGCAGCAGAGAGCAGGCAGCTCTGGACTGATTCCATTCAAATGCTTTTCCTGTATGAAAGTGAGCAGTGAAAGCAACGATGGATGCACCAATGGAAAAGGGATTGTGTGCTGAACAGGTCCAGCACCAGCTTTCAATCCTTGCTCTTCTGCTGTGGGAGCAGAGGCCAAACGTTCGTGCTGTACTAACTGTGCTGCTGGGCAGCTGAGAGACACCACCTGAGAATTTGGATTCAAATGGACTTTTAGGTATGAAACCGAGGAGAGACTGCAATGATGGTGACCCCGTTGCAAAGCTTCTTGTGTGCTGAAGAGACACAGCACTAGGTTTCCCTGCTGGTCCTTCTGACGTGTGAGCAGATGCCACTCTTCATTCTGTGCTGTGTTGGTGCCAGCAGGGAGCAGGCTCTGGACTGATTCTATTCAAATGCTTTTCCTGTACGAGTGTTAGCAGTGAAAGCAACGATGGATGCACCAATGTAAAGGGGATTGTGTGCTGAACAGGTCCAGCACCAGCTTTCAATCCTGGCTCTTCTGCTGTGGGAGCAGAGGCCAAACGTTCGTGCTGTACTAACTGTGCTGCTGGGCAGCTGAGAGACACCACCTGAGAATTCGGATTCAAAAGGACTTTTAGGTATGAAGCCGAGGAGAGACTGCAATGATGGTGACCCCGTTGCAAATCTGCTTGTGTGCTGAAGAAGCAGAGCACTAGCTTTCCCTGCTGCTCCTTCTGCCGTGTGAGCAGATAACACTGTTCATTCTGTGCTGACTGTGTTCCTGCGCAGCAGAGAGCAGCCTCTGGACTGATTCCATTCAAATGCTTTTCCTGTATGAAAGTGAGCAGTGAAAGCAACGATGGAGGCACCAATGTAAAAGGGATTGTGTGCTGAACAGGTCCAGCACCAGCTTTCAGTCCTGGCTCTTCTGCTGTGGGAGCAGAGGCCAAACGTTCGTGCTGTACTAACTGTGCTGCTGGGCAGCTGAGAGAGACCACCTGAGAATTTGGATTCAAATGGACTTTTAGGTATGAAACCGAGGAGAGACTGCAATGATGGTGACCCCGTTGCAAAGCTGCTTGTGTGCTGAAGAAGCAGAGCACTAGCTTTCCCTGCTGCTCCTTCTGCCGTGTGAGCAGATGCCACTCTTCATTCTGTGCTGACTGTGTTCCTGCGCAGCAGAGAGCAGGCTCTGGACTGATTCCATTCAAATGCTTTTCCTGTACGAAAGTGAGCAGTGAAAGCAACGATGGATGCACCAATTTAAAAGGGATTGTGTGCTGAACAGGTCCAGCACCAGCTTTCAATCCTGGCTCTTCTGCTGTGGGAGCAGAGGCCAAACGTTCGTGCTGTACTAACTGTGCTGCTGGGCAGCTGAGAGACACCACCTGAGAATTCGGATTCAAAAGGACTTTTAGGTATGAAGCCGAGGAGAGACTGCAATGATGGTGACCCCGTTGCAAAGCTGCTTGTGTGCTGAAGAAGCAGAGCACTAGCTTTCCCTGCTGCTCCTTCTGCCGTGTGAGCAGATGCCCCTGTTCATTCTGTGCTGTGTTGCTGCCAGCAGGGAGCAGGCTCTGGACTGATTCTATTCAAATGCTTTTCCTGTACGAGTGTTAGCAGTGAAAGCAACGATGGAGGCACCAATGTAAAGGGGATTGTGTGCTGAACAGGTCCAGCACCAGCTTTCAATCCTGGCTCTTCTGCCTTGGGAGCAGAGGCCAAACGTTCGTGCTGAACTCACTGTGCTGCTGGGCAGCTGAGACGGCTTGAGAATTTGGATTCAAATGGACTTTTAGGTATGAAACCGAGGAGAGACTGCAATGATGGTGACCCCGTTGCAAAGCTGCTTGTGTGCTGAAGAAGCAGAGCACTAGCTTTTTCTGCTGCTCCTTCTGCCGTGTGAGCAGATGCCACTGTTCATTCTGTGCTGACTGTGTTGCTGCGCAGCAGAGAGCAGCCTCGGGACTGATTCTATTCAAATGCTTTTCCTGTACGAGTGTTAGCAGTGAAAGCAACGATGGATGCACCAATGTAAAGGGGATTGTGTGCTGAACAGGTCCAGCACCAGCTTTCAATCCTTGCTCTTCTGCTGTGGGAGCAGATGCCAAACGTTCGTGCAGTACTCACTGTGCTGCTGGGCAGCTGAGACCGCTTGAGAATTTGGATTCAAATGGACTTTTAGGTATGAAACCGAGGAGAGACTGCAATGATGGTGACCCCGTTGCAAAGCTGCTTGTGTGCTGAAGAAGCAGAGCACTAGCTTTCCCTGCTGCTCCTTCTGCCGTGTGAGCAGATAACACTGTTCATTCTGTGCTGACTGTGTTGCTGCGCAGCAGAGAGCAGCCTCTGGACTGATTCCATTCAAATGCTTTTCCTGTATGAAAGTGAGCAGTGAAAGCAACGATGGAGGCACCAATGTAAAAGGGATTGTGTGCTGAACAGGTCCAGCACCAGCTTTCAATCCTGGCTCTTCTGCTGTGGGAGCAGAGGCCAAACGTTCGTGCTGTACTAACTGTGCTGCTGGGCAGCTGAGAGACACCACCAGAGAATTCGGATTCAAAAGGACTTTTAGGTATGAAGCCGAGGAGAGACTGCAATGATGGTGACCCCGTTGCAAAGCTGCTTGTGTGCTGAAGAAGCAGAGCACTAGCTTTCCCTGCTGGTCCTTCTGCCGTGTGAGCAGATGCCCCTGTTCATTCTGTGCTGTGTTGCGGCCAGCAGGGAGCAGGCTCTGGACTGATTCTATTCAAATGCTTTTCCTGTACGAGTGTTAGCAGTGAAAGCAACGATGGATGCACCAATGTAAAGGGGATTGTGTGCTGAACAGGTCCAGCACCAGCTTTCAATCCTGGCTCTTCTGCCTTGGGAGCAGAGGCCAAACGTTCGTGCTGAACTCACTGTGCTGCTGGGCAGCTGAGACGGCTTGAGAATTTGGATTCAAATGGACTTTTAGGTATGAAACCGAGGAGAGACTGCAATGATGGTGACCCCGTTGCAAAGCTGCTTGTGTGCTGAAGAAGCAGAGCACTAGCTTTTTCTGCTGCTCCTTCTGCCGTGTGAGCAGATGCCACTGTTCATTCTGTGCTGACTGTGTTGCTGCGCAGCAGAGAGCAGCCTCAGGACTGATTCTATTCAAATGCTTTTCCTGTACGAGTGTTAGCAGTGAAAGCAACGATGGATGCACCAATGTAAAGGGGATTGTGTGCTGAACAGGTCCAGCACCAGCTTTCAATCCTTGCTCTTCTGCTGTGGGAGCAGATGCCAAACGTTCGTGCAGTACTCACTGTGCTGCTGGGCAGCTGAGACCGCTTGAGAATTTGGATTCAAATGGACTTTTAGGTATGAAACCGAGGAGAGACTGCAATGATGGTGACCCCGTTGCAAAGCTGCTTGTGTGCTGAAGACGCAGAGCACTAGCTTTCCCTGCTGCTCCTTCTGCCGTGTGAGCAGATAACACTGTTCATTCTGTGCTGACTGTGTTCCTGCGCAGCAGAGAGCAGGCTCTGGACTGATTCCATTCAAATGCTTTTCCTGTATGAAAGTGAGCAGTGAAAGCAACGATGGAGGCACCAATGTAAAAGGGATTGTGTGCTGAACAGGTCCAGCACCAGCTTTCAATCCTGGCTCTTCTGCTGTGGGAGCAGAGGCCAAACGTTCGTGCTGTACTCACTGTGCTGCTGGGCAGCTGAGAGACACCACCTGAAAATTTGGATTCAAATGGACTTTTAGGTATGAAACCGAGGAGAGACTGCAATGATGGTGATCCCGTTGCAAAGCTGCTTGTGTGCTGAAGAAGCAGAGCACTAGCTTTCCCTGCTGCTCCTTCTGCCGTGTGAGCAATTGCCACTGTTCATTCTGTGCTGTGTTGCTGCCAGCAGGGAGCAGACTCTGGACGGATTCTATTCAAATGCTTTTCCTGTATGAGTGTAAGCAGTGAAAGCAACGATGAATGCACCAATGTAAAGGGGATTGTGTGCTGAACAGGTCCAGCACCAGCTTTCAATCCTGGCTCTTCTGCTGTGGGAGCAGAGGCCAAACGTTCGTGCTGTACTCACTGTGCTGCTGGGCAGCTGAGCGACACCACCTGAGATTTCGGATTCAAATGGACTTTTAGGTATGAAGCCGAGGAGAGACTGCAATGATGGTGACCCCGTTGCAAAGCTGCTTGTGTGCTGAAGAAGCAGAGCACTAGCTTTCCCTGCTGCTCCTTCTGCCGTGTGAGCAGATGCCCCTGTTCATTCTGTGCTGTGTTGCTGCCAGCAGGGAGCAGGCTCTGGACTGATTCTATTCAAATGCTTTTCCTGTACGAGTGTTAGCAGTGAAAGCAACGATGGAGGCACCAATGTAAAGGGGATTGTGTGCTGAACAGGTCCAGCACCAGCTTTCAATCCTGGCTCTTCTGCCTTGGGAGCAGAGGCCAAACGTTCGTGCTGAACTCACTGTGCTGCTGGGCAGCTGAGACGGCTTGAGAATTTGGATTCAAATGGACTTTTAGGTATGAAACCGAGGAGAGACTGCAATGATGGTGACCCCGTTGCAAAGCTGCTTGTGTGCTGAAGAAGCAGAGCACTAGCTTTTTCTGCTGCTCCTTCTGCCGTGTGAGCAGATGCCACTGTTCATTCTGTGCTGACTGTGTTGCTGCGCAGCAGAGAGCAGCCTCAGGACTGATTCTATTCAAATGCTTTTCCTGTACGAGTGTTAGCAGTGAAAGCAACGATGGATGCACCAATGTAAAGGGGATTGTGTGCTGAACAGGTCCAGCACCAGCTTTCAATCCTTGCTCTTCTGCTGTGGGAGCAGATGCCAAACGTTCGTGCAGTACTCACTGTGCTGCTGGGCAGCTGAGACCGCTTGAGAATTTGGATTCAAATGGACTTTTAGGTATGAAACCGAGGAGAGACTGCAATGATGGTGACCCCGTTGCAAAGCTGCTTGTGTGCTGAAGACGCAGAGCACTAGCTTTCCCTGCTGCTCCTTCTGCCGTGTGAGCAGATAACACTGTTCATTCTGTGCTGTGTTCCTGCGCAGCAGAGAGCAGCCTCTGGACTGATTCCATTCAAATGCTTTTCCTGTATGAAAGTGAGCAGTGAAAGCAACGATGGAGGCACCAATGTAAAAGGGATTGTGTGCTGAACAGGTCCAGCACCAGCTTTCAATCCTGGCTCTTCTGCTGTGGGAGCAGAGGCCAAACGTTCGTGCTGTACTCACTGTGCTGCTGGGCAGCTGAGAGACACCACCTGAAAATTTGGATTCAAATGGACTTTTAGGAATGAAACCGAGGAGAGACTGCAATGATGGTGATCCCGTTGCAAAGCTGCTTGTGTGCTGAAGAAGCAGAGCACTAGCTTTCCCTGCTGCTCCTTCTGCCGTGTGAGCAATTGCCACTGTTCATTCTGTGCTGTGTTGCTGCCAGCAGGGAGCAGGCTCTGGACGGATTCTATTCAAATGCTTTTCCTGTATGAGTGTAAGCAGTGAAAGCAACGATGAATGCACCAATGTAAAGGGGATTGTGTGCTGAACAGGTCCAGCACCAGCTTTCAATCCTGGCTCTTCTGCTGTGGGAGCAGAGGCCAAACGTTCGTGCTGTACTCACTGTGCTGCTGGGCAGCTGAGCGACACCACCTGAGATTTCGGATTCAAATGGACTTTTAGGTATGAAGCCGAGGAGAGACTGCAATGATGGTGACCCCGTTGCAAAGCTGCTTGTGTGCTGAAGAAGCAGAGCACTAGCTTTCCCTGCTGCTCCTTCTGCCGTGTGAGCAGATGCCACTCTTCATTCTGTGCTGACAGTGTTGCTGCGCAGCAGAGAGCAGCCTCTGGACTGATTCCATACAAATGCTTTTCCTGTATGAATGTGAGCAGTGAAAGCAACGATGGAGGCACCAATGTAAAGGTGATTGTTTGCTGAACAGGTCCAGCACCAGCTTTCAATCCTGGCTCTTCTGCTGTGGGAGCAGAGGCCAAACGTTCGTGCTGTACTAACTGTGCTGCTGGGCAGCTGAGAGACACCACCTGAGAATTTGGATTCAAATGGACTTTTAGGAATGAACCCGAGGAGAGACTGCAATGATGGTGACCCCGTTGCAAAGCTGCTTGTGTGCTGAAGAAGCAGAGCACTAGCTTTCCCTGCTGCTCCTTCTGCCGTGTGAGCAGATGCCACTCTTCATTCTGTGCTGACAGTGTTGCTGCGCAGCAGAGAGCAGCCTCTGGACTGATTCCATACAAATGCTTTTCCTGTATGAATGTGAGCAGTGAAAGCAACGATGGAGGCACCAATGTAAAGGTGATTGTTTGCTGAACAGGTCCAGCACCAGCTTTCAATCCTGGCTCTTCTGCTGTGGGAGCAGAGGCCAAACGTTCGTGCTGTACTAACTGTGCTGCTGGGCAGCTGAGAGACACCACCTGAGAATTTGGATTCAAATGGACTTTTAGGTATGAACCCGAGGAGAGACTGCAATGATGGTGACCCCGTTGCAAAGCTGCTTGTGTGCTGAAGAAGCAGAGCACTAGCTTTCCCTGCTGCTCCTTCTGCCGTGTGAGCAGATGCCACTGTTCAGTCTGTGCTGACTGTGTTGCTGCGCAGCAGAGAGCAGCCTCTGGACTGATTCCATTCAAATGCTTTTCCTGTATGAAAGTGAGCAGTGAAAGCAACGATGAATGCACCAATGGAAAAGGGATTGTGTGCTGAACAGGGTCCAGCACCAGCTTTCAATCCTGGCTCTTCTGCTGTGGGAGCAGAGGCCAAACGTTCGTGCTGTACTCACTGTGCTGCTGGGCAGCTGAGAGACACCACCTGAGAATTTGGATTCAAATGGACTTTTAGGTATGAAACCGAGGAGAGACTGCAATGATGGTGACCCCGTTGCAAAGCTTCTTGTGTGCTGAAGAGACACAGCACTAGGTTTCCCTGCTGGTCCTTCTGCCGTGTGAGCAGATGCCACTCTTCATTCTGTGCTGTGTTGGTGCCAGCAGGGAGCAGGCTCTGGACTGATTCTATTCAACTGCTTTTCCTGTACGAGTGTTAGCAGTGAAAGCAACGATGAATGCACCAATGTAAAGGGGATTGTGTGCTGAACAGGTCCAGCACCAGCTTTCAATCCTGGCTCTTCTGCTGTGGGAGCAGAGGCCAAACGTTCGTGCTGTACTAACTGTGCTGCTGGGCAGCTGAGAGACACCACCTGACAATTCGGATTCAAAAGGACTTTTAGGTATGAACCCGAGGAGAGACTGCAATGATGGTGACCCCGTTGCAAAGCTGCTTGTGTGCTGAAGAAGCAGAGCACTAGCTTTCCCTGCTGCTCCTTCTGCCGTGTGAGCAGATGCCCCTGTTCATTCTGTGCTGTGTTGCTGCCAGCAGGGAGCAGGCTCTGGACTGATTCTATTCAAATGCTTTTCCTGTACGAGTGTTAGCAGTGAAAGCAACGATGGATGCACCAATGTAAAGGGGATTGTGTGCTGAACAGGTCCAGCACCAGCTTTCAATCCTGGCTCTTCTGCCTTGGGAGCAGATGCCAAACGTTCGTGCTGAACTCACTGTGCTGCTGGGCAGCTGAGACGGCTTGAGAATTTGGATTCAAATGGACTTTTAGGTATGAAACCGAGGAGAGACTGCAATGATGGTGACCCCGTTGCAAAGCTGCTTGTGTGCTGAAGAAGCAGAGCACTAGCTTTCCCTGCTGCTCCTTCTGCCGTGTGAGCAGATGCCACTGTTCATTCTGTGCTGACTGTGTTGCTGCGCAGCAGAGAGCAGCCTCAGGACTGATTCTATTCAAATGCTTTTCTTGTACGAGTGTTAGCAGTGAAAGCAAGGATGGATGCCCCAATGTAAAAGGGATTGTGTGCTGAACAGGTCCAGCACCAGCTTTCAATCCTTGCTCTTCTGCTGTGGGAGCAGATGCCAAACGTTCGTGCAGTACTCACTGTGCTGCTGGGCAGCTGAGACCGCTTGAGAATTTGGATTCAAATGGACTTTTAGGTATGAAACCGAGGAGAGACTGCAATGATGGTGACCCCGTTGCAAAGCTGCTTGTGCGCTGAAGAAGCAGAGCACTAGCTTTCCCTGCTGCTCCTTCTGCCGTGTGAGCAGATAACACTGTTCATTCTGTGCTGACTGTGTTGCTGCGCAGCAGAGAGCAGCCTCTGGACTGATTCCATTCAAATGCTTTTCCTGTATGAAAGTGAGCAGTGAAAGCAACGATGAATGCACCAATGGAAAAGGGATTGTGTGCTGAACAGGTCCAGCACCAGCTTTCAATCCTGGCTCTTCTGCTGTGGGAGCAGAGGCCAAACGTTCGTGCTGTACTAACTGTGCTGCTGGGCAGCTGAGAGACACCACCTGAGAATTTGGATTCAAATGGACTTTTAGGTATGAAACCGAGGAGAGACTGCAATGATGGTGACCCCGTTGCAAAGCTTCTTGTGTGCTGAAGAGACACAGCACTAGGTTTCCCTGCTGGTCCTTCTGCCGTGTGAGCAGATGCCACTGTTCATTCTGTGCTGTGTTGCTGCCAGCAGGGAGCAGGCTCTGGACTGATTCTATTCAAATGCTTTTCCTGTACGAGTGTTAGCAGTGAAAGCAACGATGAATGCACCAATGTAAAGGGGATTGTGTGCTGAACAGGTCCAGCACCAGCTTTCAATCCTGGCTCTTCTGCTGTGGGAGCAGAGGCCAAACGTTCGTGCTGTACTTACTGTGCTGCTGGGCAGCTGAGAGACACCACCTGAGAATTCGGATTCAAAAGGACTTTTAGGTATGAAGCCGAGGAGAGACTGCAATGATGGTGACCCCGTTGCAAAGCTGCTTGTGTGCTGAAGAAGCAGAGCACTAGCTTTCCCTGCTGCTCCTTCTGCCGTGTGAGCAGATGCCACTGTTCATTCTGTGCTGACTGTGTTGCTGCGCAGCAGAGAGCAGCCTCAGGACTGATTCTATTCAAATGCTTTTCCTGTACGAGTGTTAGCAGTGAAAGCAACGATGGATGAACCAATGTAAAGGGGATTGTGTGCTGAACAGGTCCAGCACCAGCTTTCAATCCTTGCTCTTCTGCTGTGGGAGCAGATGCCAAACGTTCGTGCAGTACTCACTGTGCTGCTGGGCAGCTGAGACCGCTTGAGAATTTGGATTCAAATGGACTTTTAGGTATGAAACCGAGGAGAGACTGCAATGATGGTGACCCCGCTGCAAAGCTGCTTGTGTGCTGAAGAAGCAGAGCACTAGCTTTCCCTGCTGCTCCTTCTGCCGTGTGAGCAGATGCCACTGTTCATTCTGTGCTGACTGTGTTCCTGCGCAGCAGAGAGCAGGCTCTGGACTGATTCCATTCAAATGCTTTTCCTGTATGAAAGTGAGCAGTGAAAGCAACGATGGAGGCACCAATGTAAAAGGGATTGTGTGCTGAACAGGTCCAGCACCAGCTTTCAATCCTGGCTCTTCTGCTGTGGGAGCAGAGGCCAAACGTTCGTGCTGTACTAACTGTGCTGCTGGGCAGCTGAGAGACACCACCTGAGAATTTGGATTCAAATGGACTTTTAGGTAGGAAACCGAGGAGAGACTGCAATGATGGTGACCCCGTTGCAAAGCTGCTTGTGTGCTGAAGAAGCAGAGCACTAGCTTTCCCTGCTGCTCCTTCTGCCGTGTGAGCAGATGCCACTGTTCATTCTGTGCTGACTGTGTTGCTGCGCAGCAGAGAGCAGCCTCTGGACTGATTCCATTCAAATGCTTTTCCTGTATGAAAGTGAGCAGTGAAAGCAACGATGAATGCACCAATGGAAAAGGGATTGTGTGCTGAACAGGTCCAGCACCAGCTTTCAATCCTTGCTCTTCTGCTGTGGGAGCAGAGGCCAAACGTTCGTGCTGTACTAACTGTGCTGCTGGGCAGCTGAGAGACACCACCTGAGAATTCGGATTCAAAAGGACTTTTAGGTATGAAGCCGAGGAGAGACTGCAATGATGGTGACCCCGTTGCAAAGCTGCTTGTGTGCTGAAGAAGCAGAGCACTAGCTTTCCCTGCTGCTCCTTCTGCCGTGTGAGCAGATGCCACTCTTCATTCTGTGCCGACAGTGTTGCTGCGCAGCAGAGAGCAGCCTCTGGACTGATTCCATTCAAATGCTTTTCCTGTATGAATGTGAGCAGTGAAAGCAACGATGGAGGCACCAATGTAAAGGTGATTGTTTGCTGAACAGGTCCAGCACCAGCTTTCAATCCTGGCTCTTCTGCTGTGGGAGCAGAGGCCAAACGTTCGTGCTGTACTAACTGTGCTGCTGGGCAGCTGAGAGACACCACCTGAGAATTTGGATTCAAATGGACTTTTAGGAATGAACCCGAGGAGAGACTGCAATGATGGTGACCCCGTTGCAAAGCTGCTTGTGTGCTGAAGAAGCAGAGCACTAGCTTTCCCTGCTGCTCCTTCTGCCGTGTGAGCAGATGCCACTCTTCATTCTGTGCTGACTGTGTTGCTGCGCAGCAGAGAGCAGCCTCTGGACTGATTCCATTCAAATGCTTTTCCTGTATGAAAGTGAGCAGTGAAAGCAACGATGAATGCACCAATGGAAAAGGGATTGTGTGCTGAACAGGTCCAGCACCAGCTTTCAATCCTGGCTCTTCTGCTGTGGGAGCAGAGGCCAAACGTTCGTGCTGTACTAACTGTGCTGCTGGGCAGCTGAGAGACACCACCTGAGAATTTGGATTCAAATGGACTTTTAGGTATGAAACCGAGGAGAGACTGCAATGATGGTGACCCCGTTGCAAAGCTTCTTGTGTGCTGAAGAGACACAGCACTAGGTTTCCCTGCTGGTCCTTCTGCCGTGTGAGCAGATGCCACTCTTCATTCTGTGCTGTGTTGGTGCCAGCAGGGAGCAGGCTCTGGACTGATTCTATTCAAATGCTTTTCCTGTACGAGTGTTAGCAGTGAAAGCAACGATGGATGCACCAATGTAAAGGGGATTGTGTGCTGAACAGGTCCAGCACCAGCTTTCAATCCTGGCTCTTCTGCTGTGGGAGCAGAGGCCAAACGTTCGTGCTGTACTAACTGTGCTGCTGGGCAGCTGAGAGACACCACCTGAGAATTTGGATTCAAATGGACTTTTAGGTATGAAACCGAGGAGAGACTGCAATGATGGTGACCCCGTTGCAAAGCTGCTTGTGTGCTGAAGAAGCAGAGCACTAGCTTTCCCTGCTGCTCCTTCTGGCCGTGTGAGCAGATGCCACTGTTCATTCTGTGCTGACTGTGTTGCTGCGCAGCAGAGAGCAGCCTCAGGACTGATTCTATTCAAATGCTTTTCCTGTACGAGTGTTAGCAGTGAAAGCAACGATGGATGCACCAATGTAAAGGGGATTGTGTGCTGAACAGGTCCAGCACCAGCTTTCAATCCTTGCTCTTCTGCTGTGGGAGCAGATGCCAAACGTTCGTGCAGTACTCACTGTGCTGCTGGGCAGCTGAGACCGCTTGAGAATTTGGATTCAAATGGACTTTTAGGTATGAAACCGAGGAGAGACTGCAATGATGGTGACCCCGTTGCAAAGCTGCTTTTGCGCTGAAGAAGCAGAGCACTAGCTTTCCCTGCTGCTCCTTCTGCCGTGTGAGCAGATAACACTGTTCATTCTGTGCTGACTGTGTTCCTGCGCAGCAGAGAGCAGCCTCTGGACTGATTCCATTCAAATGCTTTTCCTGTATGAAAGTGAGCAGTGAAAGCAACGATGGAGGCACCAATGTAAAAGGGATTGTGTGCTGAACAGGTCCAGCACCAGCTTTCAATCCTGGCTCTTCTGCTGTGGGAGCAGAGGCCAAACGTTCGTGCTGTACTAACTGTGCTGCTGGGCAGCTGAGAGACACCACCTGAGAATTTGGATTCAAATGGACTTTTAGGTAGGGAAACCGAGGAGAGACTGCAATGATGGTGACCCCGTTGCAAAGCTGCTTGTGTGCTGAAGAAGCAGAGCACTAGCTTTCCCTGCTGCTCCTTCTGCCGTGTGAGCAGATGCCACTCTTCATTCTGTGCCGACAGTGTTGCTGCGCAGCAGAGAGCAGCCTCTGGACTGATTCCATTCAAATGCTTTACCTGTATGAATGTGAGCAGTGAAAGCAACGATGGAGGCACCAATGTAAAGGTGATTGTTTGCTGAACAGGTCCAGCACCAGCTTTCAATCCTGGCTCTTCTGCTGTGGGAGCAGAGGCCAAACGTTCGTGCTGTACTAACTGTGCTGCTGGGCAGCTGAGAGACACCACCTGAGAATTTGGATTCAAATGGACTTTTAGGTATGAAGCCGAGGAGAGACTGCAATGATGGTGACCCCGTTGCAAAGCTGCTTGTGTGCTGAAGAAGCAGAGCACTAGCTTTCCCTGCTGCTCCTTCTGCCGTGTGAGCAGATGCCACTGTTCATTCTGTGCTGACTGTGTTGCTGCGCAGCAGAGAGCAGCCTCAGGACTGATTCTATCCAAATGCTTTTCCTGTACGAGTGTTAGCAGTGAAAGCAACGATGGAGGCACCAATGTAAAGGGGATTGTGTGCTGAACAGGTCCAGCACCAGCTTTCAATCCTTGCTCTACTGCTGTGGGAGCAGATGCCAAACGTTCGTGCAGTACTCACTGTGCTGATGGGCAGCTGAGACCGCTTGAGAATTTGGATTCAAATGGACTTTTAGGTAGGAAACAGGGGAGAGACTGCAATGATGGTGACCCCGTTGCAAAGCTGCTTGTGTGCTGAAGAAGCAGAGCACTAGCTTTCCCTGCTGCTCCTTC
Source organism: Pezoporus flaviventris (assembly GCF_033815535.1). Classification (NCBI taxonomy): domain Eukaryota; kingdom Metazoa; phylum Chordata; class Aves; order Psittaciformes; family Psittacidae; genus Pezoporus; species Pezoporus flaviventris. Next base: position 236,674 of record NW_026892748.1, on the reverse strand, counting down.
TGCCGTGTGAGCAGATGCCACTGTTCATTCTGTGCAATGCTTTTCCTGTATGAAAGTGAGCAGTGAAAGCAACGATGGAGGCACCAATGTAAAAGGGATTGTGTGCTGAACAGGTCCAGCACCAGCTTTCAATCCTGGCTCTTCTGCTGTGGGAGCAGAGGCCAAACGTTCGTGCTGTACTAACTGTGCTGCTGGGCAGCTGAGAGACACCACCTGAGAATTTGGATTCAAATGGACTTTTAGGTATGAAACCGAGGAGAGACTGCAATGATGGTGACCCCGTTGCAAAGCTTCTTGTGTGCTGAAGAGACACAGCACTAGGTTTCCCTGCTGGTCCTTCTGCCGTGTGAGCAGATGCCACTCTTCATTCTGTGCTGTGTTGGTGCCAGCAGGGAGCAGGCTCTGGACTGATTCTATTCAAATGCTTTTCCTGTACGAGTGTTAGCAGTGAAAGCAACGATGGATGCACCAATGTAAAGGGGATTGTGTGCTGAACAGGTCCAGCACCAGCTTTCAATCCTGGCTCTTCTGCTGTGGGAGCAGAGGCCAAACGTTCGTGCTGTACTAACTGTGCTGCTGGGCAGCTGAGAGACACCACCTGAGAATTTGGATTCAAATGGACTTTTAGGTATGAAACCGAGGAGAGACTGCAATGATGGTGACCCCGTTGCAAAGCTGCTTGTGTGCTGAAGAAGCAGAGCACTAGCTTTCCCTGCTGCTCCTTCTGCCGTGTGAGCAGATGCCACTGTTCATTCTGTGCTGACTGTGTTGCTGCGCAGCAGAGAGCAGCCTCAGGACTGATTCTATTCAAATGCTTTTCCTGTACGAGTGTTAGCAGTGAAAGCAACGATGGATGCACCAATGTAAAGGGGATTGTGTGCTGAACAGGTCCAGCACCAGCTTTCAATCCTTGCTCTTCTGCTGTGGGAGCAGATGCCAAACGTTCGTGCAGTACTCACTGTGCTGCTGGGCAGCTGAGACCGCTTGAGAATTTGGATTCAAATGGACTTTTAGGTATGAAACCGAGGAGAGACTGCAATGATGGTGACCCCGTTGCAAAGCTGCTTTTGCGCTGAAGAAGCAGAGCACTAGCTTTCCCTGCTGCTCCTTCTGCCGTGTGAGCAGATAACACTGTTCATTCTGTGCTGACTGTGTTCCTGCGCAGCAGAGAGCAGCCTCTGGACTGATTCCATTCAAATGCTTTTCCTGTATGAAAGTGAGCAGTGAAAGCAACGATGGAGGCACCAATGTAAAAGGGATTGTGTGCTGAACAGGTCCAGCACCAGCTTTCAATCCTGGCTCTTCTGCTGTGGGAGCAGAGGCCAAACGTTCGTGCTGTACTAACTGTGCTGCTGGGCAGCTGAGAGACACCACCTGAGAATTTGGATTCAAATGGACTTTTAGGTAGGAAACCGAGGAGAGACTGCAATGATGGTGACCCCGTTGCAAAGCTGCTTGTGTGCTGAAGAAGCAGAGCACTAGCTTTCCCTGCTGCTCCTTCTGCCGTGTGAGCAGATGCCACTCTTCATTCTGTGCCGACAGTGTTGCTGCGCAGCAGAGAGCAGCCTCTGGACTGATTCCATTCAAATGCTTTACCTGTATGAATGTGAGCAGTGAAAGCAACGATGGAGGCACCAATGTAAAGGTGATTGTTTGCTGAACAGGTCCAGCACCAGCTTTCAATCCTGGCTCTTCTGCTGTGGGAGCAGAGGCCAAACGTTCGTGCTGTACTAACTGTGCTGCTGGGCAGCTGAGAGACACCACCTGAGAATTTGGATTCAAATGGACTTTTAGGTATGAAGCCGAGGAGAGACTGCAATGATGGTGACCCCGTTGCAAAGCTGCTTGTGTGCTGAAGAAGCAGAGCACTAGCTTTCCCTGCTGCTCCTTCTGCCGTGTGAGCAGATGCCACTGTTCATTCTGTGCTGACTGTGTTGCTGCGCAGCAGAGAGCAGCCTCAGGACTGATTCTATCCAAATGCTTTTCCTGTACGAGTGTTAGCAGTGAAAGCAACGATGGAGGCACCAATGTAAAGGGGATTGTGTGCTGAACAGGTCCAGCACCAGCTTTCAATCCTTGCTCTACTGCTGTGGGAGCAGATGCCAAACGTTCGTGCAGTACTCACTGTGCTGATGGGCAGCTGAGACCGCTTGAGAATTTGGATTCAAATGGACTTTTAGGTAGGAAACAGGGGAGAGACTGCAATGATGGTGACCCCGTTGCAAAGCTGCTTGTGTGCTGAAGAAGCAGAGCACTAGCTTTCCCTGCTGCTCCTTCTGCCGTGTGAGCAGATGCCACTGTTCATTCTGTGCAATGCTTTTCCTGTATGAAAGTGAGCAGTGAAAGCAACGATGGAGGCACCAATGTAAAAGGGATTGTGTGCTGAACAGGTCCAGCACCAGCTTTCAATCCTGGCTCTTCTGCTGTGGGAGCAGAGGCCAAACGTTCGTGCTGTACTAACTGTGCTGCTGGGCAGCTGAGAGACACCACCTGAGAATTTGGATTCAAATGGACTTTAAGGTATGAACCCGAGGAGAGACTGCAATGATGGTGACCCCGTTGCAAAGCTGCTTGTGTGCTGAAGAAGCAGAGCACTAGCTTTCCCTGCTGCTCCTTCTGCCGTGTGAGCAGATGCCACTGTTCATTCTGTGCTGACTGTGTTCCTGCGCAGCAGAGAGCAGCCTCTGGACTGATTCCATTCGAATGCTTTTCCTGTACGAAAGTGAGCAGTGAAAGCAACGATGAATGCACCAATGTAAAAGGGATTGTGTGCTGAACAGGTCCAGCACCAGCTTTCAATCCTGGCTCTTCTGCTGTGGGAGCAGAGGCCAAACGTTCGTGCTGTACTAACTGTGCTGCTGGGCAGCTGAGAGACACCACCTGAGAATTCGGATTCAAAAGGACTTTTAGGTATGAAGCCGAGGAGAGACTGCAATGATGGTGACCCCGTTGCAAAGCTGCTTGTGTGCTGAAGAAGCAGAGCACTAGCTTTCCCTGCTGCTCTTCTGCCGTGTGAGCAGATGCCACTGTTCATTCTGTGCTGTATTGCTGCCAGCAGGGAGCAGGCTCTGGACGGATTCTATTCAAATGCTTTTCCTGTATGAGTGTTAGCAGTGAAAGCAACGATGGAGGCACCAATGTAAAGGGGATTGTGTGCTGAACAGGTCCAGCACCAGCTTTCAATCCTGGCTCTTCTGCTGTGGGAGCAGAGGCCAAACGTTCGTGCTGTACTAACTGTGCTGCTGGGCAGCTGAGAGACACCACCTGAGAATTTGGATTCAAATGGACTTTTAGGTATGAAGCCGAGGAGAGACTGCAATGATGGTGACCCCGTTGCAAAGCTGCTTGTGTGCTGAAGAAGCAGAGCACTAGCTTTCCCTGCTGCTCCTTCTGCCGTGTGAGCAGATGCCACTCTTCATTCTGTGCTGACTGTGTTGCTGCGCAGCAGAGAGCAGCCTCTGGACTGATTCCATTCAAATGCTTTTCCTGTATGAATGTGAGCAGTGAAAGCAACGATGGATGCACCAATGTAAAGGTGATTGTGTGCTGAACAGGTCCAGCACCAGCTTTCAATCCTGGCTCTTCTGCTGTGGGAGCAGAGGCCAAACGTTAGTGCTGTACTAACTGTGCTGCTGGGCAGCTGAGAGACACCACCTGAGAATTTGGATTCAAATGGACTTTTAGTTATGAACCCGAGGAGAGACTGCAATGATGGTGACCCCGTTGCAAAGCTGCTTGTGTGCTGAAGAGACACAGCACTAGCTTTCCCTGCTGCTCCTTCTGCCGTGTGAGCAGATGCCCCTGTTCATTCTGTGCTGTGTTGCTGCCAGCAGGGAGCAGGCTCTGGACTGATTCTATTCAAATGCTTTTCCTGTACGAGTGTTAGCAGTGAAAGCAACGATGGATGCACCAATGTAAAGGGGATTGTGTGCTGAACAGGTCCAGCACCAGCTTTCAATCCTGGCTCTTCTGCCTTGGGAGCAGAGGCCAAACGTTCGTGCAGTACTCACTGTGCTGCTGGGCAGCTGAGACCGCTTGAGAATTTGGATTCAAATGGACTTTTAGGTATGAAACCGAGGAGAGACTGCAATGATGGTGACCCCGTTGCAAAGCTTCTTGTGTGCTGAAGAGACACAGCACTAGGTTTCCCTGCTGGTCCTTCTGCCGTGTGAGCAGATGCCACTCTTCATTCTGTGCTGTGTTGGTGCCAGCAGGGAGCAGGCTCTGGACTGATTCTATTCAAATGCTTTTCCTGTACGAGTGTTAGCAGTGAAAGCAACGATGGATGCACCAATGTAAAGGGGATTGTGTGCTGAACAGGTCCAGCACCAGCTTTCAATCCTGGCTCTTCTGCTGTGGGAGCAGAGGCCAAACGTTCGTGCTGTACTAACTGTGCTGCTGGGCAGCTGAGAGACACCACCTGAGAATTCGGATTCAAAAGGACTTTTAGGTATGAAGCCGAGGAGAGACTGCAATGATGGTGACCCCGTTGCAAAGCTGCTTGTGTGCTGAAGAAGCAGAGCACTAGCTTTCCCTGCTGCTCCTTCTGCCGTGTGAGCAGATGCCACTCTTCATTCTGTGCTGACTGTGTTGCTGCGCAGCAGAGAGCAGCCTCTGGACTGATTCCATTCAAATGCTTTTCCTGTATGAAAGTGAGCAGTGAAAGCAACGATGAATGCACCAATGTAAAAGGGATTGTGTGCTGAACAGGTCCATCACCAGCTTTCAATCCTGGCTCTTCTGCTGTGGGAGCAGAGGCCAAACGTTCGTGCTGTACTAACTGTGCTGCTGGGCAGCTGAGAGAGACCACCTGAGAATTTGGATTCAAATGGACTTTTAGGTATGAACCCGAGGAGAGACTGCAATGATGGTGACCCCGTTGCAAAGCTGCTTGTGTGCTGAAGAAGCAGAGCACTAGCTTTCCCTGCTGCTCCTTCTGCCGTGTGAGCAGATGCCACTGTTCATTCTGTGCTGACTGTGTTGCTGCGCAGCAGAGAGCAGGCTCTGGACTGATTCCATTCAAATGCTTTTCCTGTATGAAAGTGAGCAGTGAAAGCAACGATGGAGGCACCAATGTAAAAGGGATTGTGTGCTGAACAGGTCCAGCACCAGCTTTCAATCCTGGCTCTTCTGCTGTGGGAGCAGAGGCCAAACGTTCGTGCTGTACTAACTGTGCTGCTGGGCAGCTGAGAGACACCACCTGAGAATTTGGATTCAAATGGACTTTTAGGTATGAACCCGAGGAGAGACTGCAATGATGGTGACCCCGTTGCAAAGCTGCTTGTGTGCTGAAGAAGCAGAGCACTAGCTTTCCCTGCTGCTCCTTCTGCCGTGTGAGCAGATGCCACTCTTCATTCTGTGCTGACAGTGTTGCTGCGCAGCAGAGAGCAGCCTCTGGACTGATTCCATTCAAATGCTTTTCCTGTATGAATGTGAGCAGTGAAAGCAACGATGGAGGCACCAATGTAAAGGTGATTGTTTGCTGAACAGGTCCAGCACCAGCTTTCAATCCTGGCTCTTCTGCTGTGGGAGCAGAGGCCAAACGTTCGTGCTGTACTAACTGTGCTGCTGGGCAGCTGAGAGACACCACCTGAGAATTTGGATTCAAATGGACTTTTAGGTATGAAACCGAGGAGAGACTGCAATGATGGTGACCCCGTTGCAAAGCTTCTTGTGTGCTGAAGAGACACAGCACTAGGTTTCCCTGCTGGTCCTTCTGACGTGTGAGCAGATGCCACTCTTCATTCTGTGCTGTGTTGGTGCCAGCAGGGAGCAGGCTCTGGACTGATTCTATTCAAATGCTTTTCCTGTACGAGTGTTAGCAGTGAAAGCAACGATGGATGCACCAATGTAAAGGGGATTGTGTGCTGAACAGGTCCAGCACCAGCTTTCAATCCTGGCTCTTCTGCTGTGGGAGCAGAGGCCAAACGTTCGTGCTGTACTAACTGTGCTGCTGGGCAGCTGAGAGACACCACCTGAGAATTTGGATTCAATTGGACTTTTAGGTAGGAAACCGAGGAGAGACTGCAATGATGGTGACCCCGTTGCAAAGCTGCTTGTGTGCTGAAGAGACACAGCACTAGCTTTCCCTGCTGGTCCTTCTGCCGTGTGAGCAGATGCCACTGTTCATTCTGTGCTGACTGTGTTGCTGCGCAGCAGAGAGCAGCCTCTGGACTGATTCCATTCAAATGCTTTTCCTGTATGAATGTGAGCAGTGAAAGCAACGAAGGAGGCACCAATGTAAAGGTTATTGTGTGCTGAACAGGTCCAGCACCAGCTTTCAATCCTGGCTCTTCTGCTGTGGGAGCAGAGGCCAAACGTTAGTGCTGTACTAACTGTGCTGCTGGGCAGCTGAGAGACACCACCTGAGAATTTGGATTCAAATGGACTTTTAGTTATGAACCCGAGGAGAGACTGCAATGATGGTGACCCCGTTGCAAAGCTGCTTGTGTGCTGAAGAGACACAGCACTAGCTTTCCCTGCTGCTCCTTCTGCCGTGTGAGCAGATGCCACTGTTCATTCTGTGCTGACTGTGTTGCTGCGCAGCAGAGAGCAGCCTCAGGACTGATTCTATTCAAATGCTTTTCCTGTACGAGTGTTAGCAGTGAAAGCAACGATGGATGCACCAATGTAAAGGGGATTGTGTGCTGAACAGGTCCAGCACCAGCTTTCAATCCTTGCTCTTCTGCTGTGGGAGCAGATGCCAAACGTTCGTGCAGTACTCACTGTGCTGCTGGGCAGCTGAGACCGCTTGAGAATTTGGATTCAAATGGACTTTTAGGTATGAAACCGAGGAGAGACTGCAATGATGGTGACCCCGTTGCAAAGCTGCTTGTGTGCTGAAGAAGCAGAGCACTAGCTTTCCCTGCTGCTCCTTCTGCCGTGTGAGCAGATAACACTGTTCATTCTGTGCTGACTGTGTTGCTGCGCAGCAGAGAGCAGCCTCTGGACTGATTCCATTCAAATGCTTTTCCTGTATGAAAGTGAGCAGTGAAAGCAACGATGGAGGCACCAATGTAAAAGGGATTGTGTGCTGAACAGGTCCAGCACCAGCTTTCAATCCTGGCTCTTCTGCTGTGGGAGCAGAGGCCAAACGTTCGTGCTGTACTAACTGTGCTGCTGGGCAGCTGAGAGACACACCTGAGAATTTGGATTCAAATGGACTTTTAGGTATGAACCCGAGGAGAGACTGCAATGATGGTGACCCCGTTGCAAAGCTGCTTGTGTGCTGAAGAAGCAGAGCACTAGCTTTCCCTGCTGCTCCTTCTGCCGTGTGAGCAGATGCCACTCTTCATTCTGTGCTGACTGTGTTCCTGCGCAGCAGAGAGCAGCCTCTGGACTGATTCCATTCAAATGCTTTTCCTGTATGAAAGTGAGCAGTGAAAGCAACGATGAATGCACCAATGTAAAAGGGATTGTGTGCTGAACAGGTCCAGCACCAGCTTTCAATCCTTGCTCTACTGCTGTGGGAGCAGATGCCCAAACGTTCGTGCAGTACTCACTGTGCTGATGGGCAGCTGAGACCGCTTGAGAATTTGGATTCAAATGGACTTTTAGGTAGGAAACAGGGGAGAGACTGCAATGATGGTGACCCCGTTGCAAAGCTGCTTGTGTGCTGAAGAAGCAGAGCACTAGCTTTCCCTGCTGCTCCTTCTGCCGTGTGAGCAGATGCCACTGTTCATTCTGTGCAATGCTTTTCCTGTATGAAAGTGAGCAGTGAAAGCAACGATGGAGGCACCAATGTAAAAGGGATTGTGTGCTGAACAGGTCCAGCACCAGCTTTCAATCCTGGCTCTTCTGCTGTGGGAGCAGAGGCCAAACGTTCGTGCTGTACTAACTGTGCTGCTGGGCAGCTGAGAGACACCACCTGAGAATTTGGATTCAAATGGACTTTTAGGTATGAAACCGAGGAGAGACTGCAATGATGGTGACCCCGTTGCAAAGCTTCTTGTGTGCTGAAGAGACACAGCACTAGGTTTCCCTGCTGGTCCTTCTGCCGTGTGAGCAGATGCCACTCTTCATTCTGTGCTGTGTTGGTGCCAGCAGGGAGCAGGCTCTGGACTGATTCTATTCAAATGCTTTTCCTGTACGAGTGTTAGCAGTGAAAGCAACGATGGATGCACCAATGTAAAGGGGATTGTGTGCTGAACAGGTCCAGCACCAGCTTTCAATCCTGGCTCTTCTGCTGTGGGAGCAGAGGCCAAACGTTCGTGCTGTACTAACTGTGCTGCTGGGCAGCTGAGAGACACCACCTGAGAATTTGGATTCAAATGGACTTTTAGGTATGAAACCGAGGAGAGACTGCAATGATGGTGACCCCGTTGCAAAGCTGCTTGTGTGCTGAAGAAGCAGAGCACTAGCTTTCCCTGCTGCTCCTTCTGCCGTGTGAGCAGATGCCACTGTTCATTCTGTGCTGACTGTGTTGCTGCGCAGCAGAGAGCAGCCTCAGGACTGATTCTATTCAAATGCTTTTCCTGTACGAGTGTTAGCAGTGAAAGCAACGATGGATGCACCAATGTAAAGGGGATTGTGTGCTGAACAGGTCCAGCACCAGCTTTCAATCCTTGCTCTTCTGCTGTGGGAGCAGATGCCAAACGTTCGTGCAGTACTCACTGTGCTGCTGGGCAGCTGAGACCGCTTGAGAATTTGGATTCAAATGGACTTTTAGGTATGAAACCGAGGAGAGACTGCAATGATGGTGACCCCGTTGCAAAGCTGCTTTTGCGCTGAAGAAGCAGAGCACTAGCTTTCCCTGCTGCTCCTTCTGCCGTGTGAGCAGATAACACTGTTCATTCTGTGCTGACTGTGTTCCTGCGCAGCAGAGAGCAGCCTCTGGACTGATTCCATTCAAATGCTTTTCCTGTATGAAAGTGAGCAGTGAAAGCAACGATGGAGGCACCAATGTAAAAGGGATTGTGTGCTGAACAGGTCCAGCACCAGCTTTCAATCCTGGCTCTTCTGCTGTGGGAGCAGAGGCCAAACGTTCGTGCTGTACTAACTGTGCTGCTGGGCAGCTGAGAGACACCACCTGAGAATTTGGATTCAAATGGACTTTTAGGTAGGAAACCGAGGAGAGACTGCAATGATGGTGACCCCGTTGCAAAGCTGCTTGTGTGCTGAAGAAGCAGAGCACTAGCTTTCCCTGCTGCTCCTTCTGCCGTGTGAGCAGATGCCACTCTTCATTCTGTGCCGACAGTGTTGCTGCGCAGCAGAGAGCAGCCTCTGGACTGATTCCATTCAAATGCTTTACCTGTATGAATGTGAGCAGTGAAAGCAACGATGGAGGCACCAATGTAAAGGTGATTGTTTGCTGAACAGGTCCAGCACCAGCTTTCAATCCTGGCTCTTCTGCTGTGGGAGCAGAGGCCAAACGTTCGTGCTGTACTAACTGTGCTGCTGGGCAGCTGAGAGACACCACCTGAGAATTTGGATTCAAATGGACTTTTAGGTATGAAGCCGAGGAGAGACTGCAATGATGGTGACCCCGTTGCAAAGCTGCTTGTGTGCTGAAGAAGCAGAGCACTAGCTTTCCCTGCTGCTCCTTCTGCCGTGTGAGCAGATGCCACTGTTCATTCTGTGCTGACTGTGTTGCTGCGCAGCAGAGAGCAGCCTCAGGACTGATTCTATCCAAATGCTTTTCCTGTACGAGTGTTAGCAGTGAAAGCAACGATGGAGGCACCAATGTAAAGGGGATTGTGTGCTGAACAGGTCCAGCACCAGCTTTCAATCCTTGCTCTACTGCTGTGGGAGCAGATGCCAAACGTTCGTGCAGTACTCACTGTGCTGATGGGCAGCTGAGACCGCTTGAGAATTTGGATTCAAATGGACTTTTAGGTAGGAAACAGGGGAGAGACTGCAATGATGGTGACCCCGTTGCAAAGCTGCTTGTGTGCTGAAGAAGCAGAGCACTAGCTTTCCCTGCTGCTCCTTCTGCCGTGTGAGCAGATGCCACTGTTCATTCTGTGCAATGCTTTTCCTGTATGAAAGTGAGCAGTGAAAGCAACGATGGAGGCACCAATGTAAAAGGGATTGTGTGCTGAACAGGTCCAGCACCAGCTTTCAATCCTGGCTCTTCTGCTGTGGGAGCAGAGGCCAAACGTTCGTGCTGTACTAACTGTGCTGCTGGGCAGCTGAGAGACACCACCTGAGAATTTGGATTCAAATGGACTTTAAGGTATGAACCCGAGGAGAGACTGCAATGATGGTGACCCCGTTGCAAAGCTGCTTGTGTGCTGAAGAAGCAGAGCACTAGCTTTCCCTGCTGCTCCTTCTGCCGTGTGAGCAGATGCCACTGTTCATTCTGTGCTGACTGTGTTCCTGCGCAGCAGAGAGCAGCCTCTGGACTGATTCCATTCGAATGCTTTTCCTGTACGAAAGTGAGCAGTGAAAGCAACGATGAATGCACCAATGTAAAAGGGATTGTGTGCTGAACAGGTCCAGCACCAGCTTTCAATCCTGGCTCTTCTGCTGTGGGAGCAGAGGCCAAACGTTCGTGCTGTACTAACTGTGCTGCTGGGCAGCTGAGAGACACCACCTGAGAATTCGGATTCAAAAGGACTTTTAGGTATGAAGCCGAGGAGAGACTGCAATGATGGTGACCCCGTTGCAAAGCTGCTTGTGTGCTGAAGAAGCAGAGCACTAGCTTTCCCTGCTGCTCTTCTGCCGTGTGAGCAGATGCCACTGTTCATTCTGTGCTGTATTGCTGCCAGCAGGGAGCAGGCTCTGGACGGATTCTATTCAAATGCTTTTCCTGTATGAGTGTTAGCAGTGAAAGCAACGATGGAGGCACCAATGTAAAGGGGATTGTGTGCTGAACAGGTCCAGCACCAGCTTTCAATCCTGGCTCTTCTGCTGTGGAGCAGAGGCCAAACGTTCGTGCTGTACTAACTGTGCTGCTGGGCAGCTGAGAGACACCACCTGAGAATTTGGATTCAAATGGACTTTTAGGTATGAAGCCGAGGAGAGACTGCAATGATGGTGACCCCGTTGCAAAGCTGCTTGTGTGCTGAAGAAGCAGAGCACTAGCTTTCCCTGCTGCTCCTTCTGCCGTGTGAGCAGATGCCACTCTTCATTCTGTGCTGACTGTGTTGCTGCGCAGCAGAGAGCAGCCTCTGGACTGATTCCATTCAAATGCTTTTCCTGTATGAATGTGAGCAGTGAAAGCAACGATGGATGCACCAATGTAAAGGTGATTGTGTGCTGAACAGGTCCAGCACCAGCTTTCAATCCTGGCTCTTCTGCTGTGGGAGCAGAGGCCAAACGTTAGTGCTGTACTAACTGTGCTGCTGGGCAGCTGAGAGACACCACCTAGAGAATTTGGATTCAAATGGACTTTTAGTTATGAACCCGAGGAGAGACTGCAATGATGGTGACCCCGTTGCAAAGCTGCTTGTGTGCTGAAGAGACACAGCACTAGCTTTCCCTGCTGCTCCTTCTGCCGTGTGAGCAGATGCCCCTGTTCATTCTGTGCTGTGTTGCTGCCAGCAGGGAGCAGGCTCTGGACTGATTCTATTCAAATGCTTTTCCTGTACGAGTGTTAGCAGTGAAAGCAACGATGGATGCACCAATGTAAAGGGGATTGTGTGCTGAACAGGTCCAGCACCAGCTTTCAATCCTGGCTCTTCTGCCTTGGGAGCAGAGGCCAAACGTTCGTGCAGTACTCACTGTGCTGCTGGGCAGCTGAGACCGCTTGAGAATTTGGATTCAAATGGACTTTTAGGTATGAAACCGAGGAGAGACTGCAATGATGGTGACCCCGTTGCAAAGCTTCTTGTGTGCTGAAGAGACACAGCACTAGGTTTCCCTGCTGGTCCTTCTGCCGTGTGAGCAGATGCCACTCTTCATTCTGTGCTGTGTTGGTGCCAGCAGGGAGCAGGCTCTGGACTGATTCTATTCAAATGCTTTTCCTGTACGAGTGTTAGCAGTGAAAGCAACGATGGATGCACCAATGTAAAGGGGATTGTGTGCTGAACAGGTCCAGCACCAGCTTTCAATCCTGGCTCTTCTGCTGTGGGAGCAGAGGCCAAACGTTCGTGCTGTACTAACTGTGCTGCTGGGCAGCTGAGAGACACCACCTGAGAATTCGGATTCAAAAGGACTTTTAGGTATGAAGCCGAGGAGAGACTGCAATGATGGTGACCCCGTTGCAAAGCTGCTTGTGTGCTGAAGAAGCAGAGCACTAGCTTTCCCTGCTGCTCCTTCTGCCGTGTGAGCAGATGCCACTCTTCATTCTGTGCTGACTGTGTTGCTGCGCAGCAGAGAGCAGCCTCTGGACTGATTCCATTCAAATGCTTTTCCTGTATGAAAGTGAGCAGTGAAAGCAACGATGAATGCACCAATGTAAAAGGGATTGTGTGCTGAACAGGTCCATCACCAGCTTTCAATCCTGGCTCTTCTGCTGTGGGAGCAGAGGCCAAACGTTCGTGCTGTACTAACTGTGCTGCTGGGCAGCTGAGAGAGACCACCTGAGAATTTGGATTCAAATGGACTTTTAGGTATGAACCCGAGGAGAGACTGCAATGATGGTGACCCCGTTGCAAAGCTGCTTGTGTGCTGAAGAAGCAGAGCACTAGCTTTCCCTGCTGCTCCTTCTGCCGTGTGAGCAGATGCCACTGTTCATTCTGTGCTGACTGTGTTGCTGCGCAGCAGAGAGCAGGCTCTGGACTGATTCCATTCAAATGCTTTTCCTGTATGAAAGTGAGCAGTGAAAGCAACGATGGAGGCACCAATGTAAAAGGGATTGTGTGCTGAACAGGTCCAGCACCAGCTTTCAATCCTGGCTCTTCTGCTGTGGGAGCAGAGGCCAAACGTTCGTGCTGTACTAACTGTGCTGCTGGGCAGCTGAGAGACACCACCTGAGAATTTGGATTCAAATGGACTTTTAGGTATGAACCCGAGGAGAGACTGCAATGATGGTGACCCCGTTGCAAAGCTGCTTGTGTGCTGAAGAAGCAGAGCACTAGCTTTCCCTGCTGCTCCTTCTGCCGTGTGAGCAGATGCCACTCTTCATTCTGTGCTGACAGTGTTGCTGCGCAGCAGAGAGCAGCCTCTGGACTGATTCCATTCAAATGCTTTTCCTGTATGAATGTGAGCAGTGAAAGCAACGATGGAGGCACCAATGTAAAGGTGATTGTTTGCTGAACAGGTCCAGCACCAGCTTTCAATCCTGGCTCTTCTGCTGTGGGAGCAGAGGCCAAACGTTCGTGCTGTACTAACTGTGCTGCTGGGCAGCTGAGAGACACCACCTGAGAATTTGGATTCAAATGGACTTTTAGGTATGAAACCGAGGAGAGACTGCAATGATGGTGACCCCGTTGCAAAGCTTCTTGTGTGCTGAAGAGACACAGCACTAGGTTTCCCTGCTGGTCCTTCTGACGTGTGAGCAGATGCCACTCTTCATTCTGTGCTGTGTTGGTGCCAGCAGGGAGCAGGCTCTGGACTGATTCTATTCAAATGCTTTTCCTGTACGAGTGTTAGCAGTGAAAGCAACGATGGATGCACCAATGTAAAGGGGATTGTGTGCTGAACAGGTCCAGCACCAGCTTTCAATCCTGGCTCTTCTGCTGTGGGAGCAGAGGCCAAACGTTCGTGCTGTACTAACTGTGCTGCTGGGCAGCTGAGAGACACCACCTGAGAATTTGGATTCAATTGGACTTTTAGGTAGGAAACCGAGGAGAGACTGCAATGATGGTGACCCCGTTGCAAAGCTGCTTGTGTGCTGAAGAGACACAGCACTAGCTTTCCCTGCTGGTCCTTCTGCCGTGTGAGCAGATGCCACTGTTCATTCTGTGCTGACTGTGTTGCTGCGCAGCAGAGAGCAGCCTCTGGACTGATTCCATTCAAATGCTTTTCCTGTATGAATGTGAGCAGTGAAAGCAACGAAGGAGGCACCAATGTAAAGGTTATTGTGTGCTGAACAGGTCCAGCACCAGCTTTCAATCCTGGCTCTTCTGCTGTGGGAGCAGAGGCCAAACGTTAGTGCTGTACTAACTGTGCTGCTGGGCAGCTGAGAGACACCACCTGAGAATTTGGATTCAAATGGACTTTTAGTTATGAACCCGAGGAGAGACTGCAATGATGGTGACCCCGTTGCAAAGCTGCTTGTGTGCTGAAGAGACACAGCACTAGCTTTCCCTGCTGCTCCTTCTGCCGTGTGAGCAGATGCCACTGTTCATTCTGTGCTGACTGTGTTGCTGCGCAGCAGAGAGCAGCCTCAGGACTGATTCTATTCAAATGCTTTTCCTGTACGAGTGTTAGCAGTGAAAGCAACGATGGATGCACCAATGTAAAGGGGATTGTGTGCTGAACAGGTCCAGCACCAGCTTTCAATCCTTGCTCTTCTGCTGTGGGAGCAGATGCCAAACGTTCGTGCAGTACTCACTGTGCTGCTGGGCAGCTGAGACCGCTTGAGAATTTGGATTCAAATGGACTTTTAGGTATGAAACCGAGGAGAGACTGCAATGATGGTGACCCCGTTGCAAAGCTGCTTGTGTGCTGAAGAAGCAGAGCACTAGCTTTCCCTGCTGCTCCTTCTGCCGTGTGAGCAGATAACACTGTTCATTCTGTGCTGACTGTGTTGCTGCGCAGCAGAGAGCAGCCTCTGGACTGATTCCATTCAAATGCTTTTCCTGTATGAAAGTGAGCAGTGAAAGCAACGATGGAGGCACCAATGTAAAAGGGATTGTGTGCTGAACAGGTCCAGCACCAGCTTTCAATCCTGGCTCTTCTGCTGTGGGAGCAGAGGCCAAACGTTCGTGCTGTACTAACTGTGCTGCTGGGCAGCTGAGAGACACCACCTGAGAATTTGGATTCAAATGGACTTTTAGGTATGAACCCGAGGAGAGACTGCAATGATGGTGACCCCGTTGCAAAGCTGCTTGTGTGCTGAAGAAGCAGAGCACTAGCTTTCCCTGCTGCTCCTTCTGCCGTGTGAGCAGATGCCACTCTTCATTCTGTGCTGACTGTGTTCCTGCGCAGCAGAGAGCAGCCTCTGGACTGATTCCATTCAAATGCTTTTCCTGTATGAAAGTGAGCAGTGAAAGCAACGATGAATGCACCAATGTAAAAGGGATTGTGTGCTGAACAGGTCCAGCACCAGCTTTCAATCCTGGCTCTTCTGCTGTGGGAGCAGAGGCCAAACGTTCGTGCTGTACTAACTGTGCTGCTGGGCAGCTGAGAGACACCACCTGAGAATTCGGATTCAAAAGGACTTTTAGGTATGAAGCCGAGGAGAGACTGCAATGATGGTGACCCCGTTGCAAAGCTGCTTGTGTGCTGAAGAAGCAGAGCACTAGCTTTCCCTGCTGCTCCTTCTGCCGTGTGAGCAGATGCCCCTGTTCATTCTGTGCTGTGTTGCTGCCAGCAGGGAGCAGGCTCTGGACTGATTCTATTCAAATGCTTTTCCTGTACGAGTGTTAGCAGTGAAAGCAACGATGGATGCACCAATGTAAAGGGGATTGTGTGCTGAACAGGTCCAGCACCAGCTTTCAATCCTGGCTCTTCTGCCTTGGGAGCAGAGGCCAAACGTTCGTGCTGAACTCACTGTGCTGCTGGGCAGGTGAGACGGCTTGAGAATTTGGATTCAAATGGACTTTTAGGTATGAAACCGAGGAGAGACTGCAATGATGGTGACCCCGTTGGAAAGCTGCTTGTGTGCTGAAGAAGCAGAGCACTAGCTTTTTCTGCTGCTCCTTCTGCCGTGTGAGCAGATGCCACTGTTCATTCTGTGCTGACTGTGTTGCTGCGCAGCAGAGAGCAGGCTCTGGACTGATTCCATTCAAATGCTTTTCCTGTATGAAAGTGAGCAGTGAAAGCAACGATGGAGGCACCAATGTAAAAGGGATTGTGTGCTGAACAGGTCCAGCACCAGCTTTCAATCCTGGCTCTTCTGCTGTGGGAGCAGAGGCCAAACGTTCGTGCTGTACTAACTGTGCTGCTGGGCAGCTGAGAGACACCACCTGAGAATTTGGATTCAAATGGACTTTTAGGTAGGAAACCGAGGAGAGACTGCAATGATGGTGACCCCGTTGCAAAGCTGCTTGTGTGCTGAAGAAGCAGAGCACTAGCTTTCCCTGCTGCTCCTTCTGCCGTGTGAGCAGATGCCAATCTTCATTCTGTGCTGACTGTGTTCCTGCGCAGCAGAGAGCAGCCTCTGGACTGATTCCATTCAAATGCTTTTCCTGTACGAAAGTGAGCAGTGAAAGCAACGATGGAGGCACCAATGTAAAGGGGATTGTGTGCTGAACAGGTCCAGCACCAGCTTTCAATCCTGGCTCTTCTGCCTTGGGAGCAGAGGCCAAACGTTCGTGCTGAACTCACTGTGCTGCTGGGCAGGTGAGACGGCTTGAGAATTTGGATTCAAATGGACTTTTAGGTATGAAACCGAGGAGAGACTGCAATGATGGTGACCCCGTTGCAAAGCTGCTTGTGTGCTGAAGAAGCAGAGCACTAGCTTTTTCTGCTGCTCCTTCTGCCGTGTGAGCAGATGCCACTGTTCATTCTGTGCTGACTGTGTTGCTGCGCAGCAGAGAGCAGGCTCTGGACTGATTCCATTCAAATGCTTTTCCTGTATGAAAGTGAGCAGTGAAAGCAACGATGGAGGCACCAATGTAAAAGGGATTGTGTGCTGAACAGGTCCAGCACCAGCTTTCAATCCTGGCTCTTCTGCTGTGGGAGCAGAGGCCAAACGTTCGTGCTGTACTAACTGTGCTGCTGGGCAGCTGAGAGACACCACCTGAGAATTTGGATTCAAATGGACTTTTAGGTAGGAAACCGAGGAGAGACTGCAATGATGGTGACCCCGTTGCAAAGCTGCTTGTGTGCTGAAGAAGCAGAGCACTAGCTTTCCCTGCTGCTCCTTCTGCCGTGTGAGCAGATGCCACTCTTCATTCTGTGCTGACTGTGTTCCTGCGCAGCAGAGAGCAGCCTCTGGACTGATTCCATTCAAATGCTTTTCCTGTACGAAAGTGAGCAGTGAAAGCAACGATGGAGGCACCAATGTAAAGGTGATTGTTTGCTGAACAGGTCCAGCACCAGCTTTCAATCCTGGCTCTTCTGCTGTGGGAGCAGAGGCCAAACGTTCGTGCTGTACTAACTGTGCTGCTGGGCAGCTGAGAGACACCACCTGAGAATTTGGATTCAAATGGACTTTTAGGAATGAACCCGAGGAGAGACTGCAATGATGGTGACCCCGTTGCAAAGCTGCTTGTGTGCTGAAGAAGCAGAGCACTAGCTTTCCCTGCTGCTCCTTCTGCCGTGTGAGCAGATGCCACTGTTCATTCTGTGCTGACTGTGTTGCTGCGCAGCAGAGAGCAGCCTCTGGACTGATTCCATTCAAATGCTTTTCCTGTATGAAAGTGAGCAGTGAAAGCAACGATGAATGCACCAATGGAAAAGGGATTGTGTGCTGAACAGGTCCAGCACCAGCTTTCAATCCTGGCTCTTCTGCTGTGGGAGCAGAGGCCAAACGTTCGTGCTGTACTAACTGTGCTGCTGGGCAGCTGAGAGACACCACCTGAGAATTTGGATTCAAATGGACTTTTAGGTATGAAACCGAGGAGAGACTGCAATGATGGTGACCCCGTTGCAAAGCTTCTTGTGTGCTGAAGAGACACAGCACTAGGTTTCCCTGCTGCTCCTTCTGACGTGTGAGCAGATGCCACTCTTCATTCTGTGCTGTGTTGGTGCCAGCAGGGAGCAGCCTCTGGACTGATTCTATTCAAATGCTTTTCCTGTACGAGTGTTAGCAGTGAAAGCAACGATGGATGCACCAATGTAAAGGGGATTGTGTGCTGAACAGGTCCAGCACCAGCTTTCAATCCTGGCTCTTCTGCTGTGGGAGCAGAGGCCAAACGTTCGTGCTGTACTAACTGTGCTGCTGGGCAGCTGAGAGACACCACCTGAGAATTCGGATTCAAAAGGACTTTTAGGTATGAAGCCGAGGAGAGACTGCAATGATGGTGACCCCGTTGCAAAGCTGCTTGTGTGCTGAAGAAGCAGAGCACTAGCTTTCCCTGCTGCTCCTTCTGCCGTGTGAGCAGATGCCACTGTTCATTCTGTGCTGACTGTGTTGCTGCGCAGCAGAGAGCAGCCTCTGGACTGATTCCATTCAAATGCTTTTCCTGTATGAAAGTGAGCAGTGAAAGCAACGATGAATGCACCAATGTAAAAGGGATTGTGTGCTGAACAGGTCCATCACCAGCTTTCAATCCTGGCTCTTCTGCTGTGGGAGCAGAGGCCAAACGTTCGTGCTGTACTAACTGTGCTGCTGGGCAGCTGAGAGACACCACCTGAGAATTTGGATTCAAATGGACTTTTAGGTAGGAACCCGAGGAGAGACTGCAATGATGGTGACCCCGTTGCAAAGCTGCTTGTGTGCTGAAGAAGCAGAGCACTAGCTTTCCCTGCTGCTCCTTCTGCCGTGTGAGCAGATGCCACTGTTCATTCTGTGCTGACTGTGTTGCTGCGCAGCAGAGAGCAGCCTCAGGACTGATTCTATTCAAATGCTTTTCCTGTACGAGTGTTAGCAGTGAAAGCAACGATGGATGCACCAATGTAAAGGGGATTGTGTGCTGAACAGGTCCAGCACCAGCTTTCAATCCTTGCTCTTCTGCTGTGGGAGCAGATGCCAAACGTTCGTGCAGTACTCACTGTGCTGCTGGGCAGCTGAGACCGCTTGAGAATTTGGATTCAAATGGACTTTTAGGTATGAAACCGAGGAGAGACTGCAATGATGGTGACCCCGTTGCAAAGCTGCTTGTGCGCTGAAGAAGCAGAGCACTAGCTTTCCCTGCTGCTCCTTCTGCCGTGTGAGCAGATAACACTGTTCATTCTGTGCTGACTGTGTTCCTGCGCAGCAGAGAGCAGGCTCTGGACTGATTCCATTCAAATGCTTTTCCTGTATGAAAGTGAGCAGTGAAAGCAACGATGGAGGCACCAATGTAAAAGGGATTGTGTGCTGAACAGGTCCAGCACCAGCTTTCAATCCTGGCTCTTCTGCTGTGGGAGCAGAGGCCAAACGTTCGTGCTGTACTAACTGTGCTGCTCTGCAGCTGAGAGACGCCACCTGAGAATTTGGATTCAAATGGACTTTTAGGTAGGAAACCGAGGAGAGACTGCAATGATGGTGACCCCGTTGCAAAGCTGCTTGTGTGCTGAAGAAGCAGAGCACTAGCTTTCCCTGCTGCTCCTTCTGCCGTGTGAGCAGATGCCACTGTTCATTCTGTGCTGACTGTGTTGCTGCGCAGCAGAGAGCAGCCTCAGGACTGATTCTATTCAAATGCTTTTCCTGTACGAGTGTTAGCAGTGAAAGCAACGATGGATGCACCAATGTAAAGGGGATTGTGTGCTGAACAGGTCCAGCACCAGCTTTCAATCCTGGCTCTTCTGCTGTGGGAGCAGAGGCCAAACGTTCGTGCTGTACTAACTGTGCTGCTGGGCAGCTGAGAGACACCACCTGAGAATTTGGATTCAAATGGACTTTTAGGTATGAAGCCGAGGAGAGACTGCAATGATGGTGACCCCGTTGCAAAGCTGCTTGTGTGCTGAAGAAGCAGAGCACTAGCTTTCCCTGCTGCTCCTTCTGCCGTGTGAGCAGATGCCACTCTTCATTCTGTGCTGACTGTGTTGCTGCGCAGCAGAGAGCAGCCTCTGGACTGATTCCATTCAAATGCTTTTCCTGTATGAATGTGAGCAGTGAAAGCAACGATGGAGGCACCAATGTAAAGGTGATTGTGTGCTGAACAGGTCCAGCACCAGCTTTCAATCCTGGCTCTTCTGCTGTGGGAGCAGAGGCCAAACGTTAGTGCTGTACTAACTGTGCTGCTGGGCAGCTGAGAGACACCACCTGAGAATTTGGATTCAAATGGACTTTTAGTTATGAACCCGAGGAGAGACTGCAATGATGGTGACCCCGTTGCAAAGCTGCTTGTGTGCTGAAGAGACACAGCACTAGCTTTCCCTGCTGCTCCTTCTGCCGTGTGAGCAGATGCCCCTGTTCATTCTGTGCTGTGTTGCTGCCAGCAGGGAGCAGGCTCTGGACTGATTCTATTCAAATGCTTTTCCTGTATGAGTGTTAGCAGTGAAAGCAACGATGGATGCACCAATGTAAAGGGGATTGTGTGCTGAACAGGTCCAGCACCAGCTTTCAATCCTGGCTCTTCTGCCTTGGGAGCAGAGGCCAAACGTTCGTGCTGAACTCACTGTGCTGCTGGGCAGCTGAGACGGCTAGAGAATTTGGATTCAAATGGACTTTTAGGTATGAAACCGAGGAGAGACTGCAATGATGGTGACCCCGTTGCAAAGCTGCTTGTGTGCTGAAGAAGCAGAGCACTAGCTTTTTCTGCTGCTCCTTCTGCCGTGTGAGCAGATGCCACTGTTCATTCTGTGCTGACTGTGTTGCTGCGCAGCAGAGAGCAGCCTCAGGACTGATTCTATTCAAATGCTTTTCCTGTACGAGTGTTTTAGCAGTGAAAGCAACGATGGATGCACCAATGTAAAGGGGATTGTGTGCTGAACAGGTCCAACACCAGCTTTCAATCCTTGCTCTTCTGCTGTGGGAGCAGATTCCAAACGTTCGTGCAGTACTCACTGTGCTGCTGGGCAGCTGAGACCGCTTGAGAATTTGGATTCAAATGGACTTTTAGGTATGAAACCGAGGAGAGACTGCAATGATGGTGACCCCGTTGCAAAGCTGCTTGTGCGCTGAAGAAGCAGAGCACTAGCTTTCCCTGCTGCTCCTTCTGCCGTGTGAGCAGATAACACTGTTCATTCTGTGCTGACTGTGTTCCTGCGCAGCAGACAGCAGCCTCTGGACTGATTCCATTCAAATGCTTTTCCTGTATGAAAGTGAGCAGTGAAAGCAACGATGGAGGCACCAATGTAAAAGGGATTGTGTGCTGAACAGGTCCAGCACCAGCTTTCAATCCTGGCTCTTCTGCTGTGGGAGCAGAGGCCAAACGTTCGTGCTGTACTAACTGTGCTGCTGGGCAGCTGAGAGACACCACCTGAGAATTTGGATTCAAATGGACTTTTAGGTATGAACCCGAGGAGAGACTGCAATGATGGTGACCCCGTTGCAAATCTGCTTGTGTGCTGAAGAAGCAGAGCACTAGCTTTCCCTGCTGCTCCTTCTGCCGTGTGAGCAGATGCCACTCTTCATTCTGTGCTGACAGTGTTGCTGCGCAGCAGAGAGCAGCCTCTGGACTGATTCCATTCAAATGCTTTTCCTGTATGAATGTGAGCAGTGAAAGCAACGATGGAGGCACCAATGTAAAGGTGATTGTTTGCTGAACAGGTCCAGCACCAGCTTTCAATCCTGGCTCTTCTGCTGTGGGAGCAGAGGCCAAACGTTCGTGCTGTACTAACTGTGCTGCTGGGCAGCTGAGAGACACCACCTGAGAATTTGGATTCAAATGGACTTTTAGGTATGAAACCGAGGAGAGACTGCAATGATGGTGACCCCGTTGCAAAGCTTCTTGTGTGCTGAAGAGACACAGCACTAGGTTTCCCTGCTGGTCCTTCTGACGTGTGAGCAGATGCCACTCTTCATTCTGTGCTGTGTTGGTGCCAGCAGGGAGCAGCCTCTGGACTGATTCTATTCAAATGCTTTTCCTGTACGAGTGTTAGCAGTGAAAGCAACGATGGATGCACCAATGTAAAGGGGATTGTGTGCTGAACAGGTCCAGCACCAGCTTTCAATCCTGGCTCTTCTGCTGTGGGAGCAGAGGCCAAACGTTCGTGCTGTACTAACTGTGCTGCTGGGCAGCTGAGAGACACCACCTGAGAATTTGGATTCAATTGGACTTTTAGGTAGGAAACCGAGGAGAGACTGCAATGATGGTGACCCCGTTGCAAAGCTGCTTGTGTGCTGAAGAGACACAGCACTAGATTTCCCTGCTGGTCCTTCTGCCGTGTGAGCAGATGCCACTGTTCATTCTGTGCTGACTGTGTTGCTGCGCAGCAGAGAGCAGGCTCTGGACTGATTCCATTCAAATGCTTTTCCTGTATGAATGTGAGCAGTGAAAGCAACGATGGAGGCACCAATGTAAAGGTGATTGTGTGCTGAACAGGTCCAGCACCAGCTTTCAATCCTGGCTCTTCTGCTGTGGGAGCAGAGGCCAAACGTTAGTGCTGTACTAACTGTGCTGCTGGGCAGCTGAGAGACACCACCTGAGAATTTGGATTCAAATGGACTTTTAGGTAGGAAACCGAGGAGAGACTGCAATGATGGTGACCCCGTTGCAAAGCTGCTTGTGTGCTGAAGAGGCCCAGCACTAGCTTTCCCTGCTGGTCCTTCTGCTGTGTGAGCAGATGCCACTGTTCATTCTGTGCTGACTGTGTTGCTGCGCAGCAGAGAGCAGCCTCAGGACTGATTCTATTCAAATGCTTTTCCTGTACGAGTGTTAGCAGTGAAAGCAACGATGGATGCACCAATGTAAAGGGGATTGTGTGCTGAACAGGTCCAGCACCAGCTTTCAATCCTTGCTCTTCTGCTGTGGGAGCAGATGCCAAACGTTCGTGCAGTACTCACTGTGCTGCTGGGCAGCTGAGACCGCTTGAGAATTTGGATTCAAATGGACTTTTAGGTATGAAACCGAGGAGAGAATGCAATGATGGTGACCCCGTTGCAAAGCTGCTTGTGTGCTGAAGAAGCAGAGCACTAGCTTTCCCTGCTGCTCCTTCTGCCGTGTGAGCAGATAACACTGTTCATTCTGTGCTGACTGTGTTGCTGCGCAGCAGAGAGCAGCCTCTGGACTGATTCCATTCAAATGCTTTTCCTGTATGAAAGTGAGCAGTGAAAGCAACGATGGAGGCACCAATGTAAAAGGGATTGTGTGCTGAACAGGTCCAGCACCAGCTTTCAATCCTGGCTCTTCTGCTGTGGGAGCAGAGGCCAAACGTTCGTGCTGTACTAACTGTGCTGCTGGGCAGCTGAGAGACACCACCTGAGAATTTGGATTCAAATGGACTTTTAGGTATGAACCCGAGGAGAGACTGCAATGATGGTGACCCCGTTGCAAAGCTGCTTGTGTGCTGAAGAAGCAGAGCACTAGCTTTCCCTGCTGCTCCTTCTGCCGTGTGAGCAGATGCCACTCTTCATTCTGTGCTGACTGTGTTCCTGCGCAGCAGAGAGCAGCCTCTGGACTGATTCCATTCAAATGCTTTTCCTGTATGAAAGTGAGCAGTGAAAGCAACGATGAATGCACCAATGTAAAAGGGATTGTGTGCTGAACAGGTCCAGCACCAGCTTTCAATCCTGGCTCTTCTGCTGTGGGAGCAGAGGCCAAACGTTCGTGCTGTACTAACTGTGCTGCTGGGCAGCTGAGAGACACCACCTGAGAATTCGGATTCAAAAGGACTTTTAGGTATGAAGCCGAGGAGAGACTGCAATGATGGTGACCCCGTTGCAAAGCTGCTTGTGTGCTGAAGAAGCAGAGCACTAGCTTTCCCTGCTGCTCCTTCTGCCGTGTGAGCAGATGCCCCTGTTCATTCTGTGCTGTGTTGCTGCCAGCAGGGAGCAGGCTCTGGACTGATTCTATTCAAATGCTTTTCCTGTACGAGTGTTAGCAGTGAAAGCAACGATGGATGCACCAATGTAAAGGGGATTGTGTGCTGAACAGGTCCAGCACCAGCTTTCAATCCTGGCTCTTCTGCCTTGGGAGCAGAGGCCAAACGTTCGTGCTGAACTCACTGTGCTGCTGGGCAGGTGAGACGGCTTGAGAATTTGGATTCAAATGGACTTTTAGGTATGAAACCGAGGAGAGACTGCAATGATGGTGACCCCGTTGCAAAGCTGCTTGTGTGCTGAAGAAGCAGAGCACTAGCTTTTTCTGCTGCTCCTTCTGCCGTGTGAGCAGATGCCACTGTTCATTCTGTGCTGACTGTGTTGCTGCGCAGCAGAGAGCAGGCTCTGGACTGATTCCATTCAAATGCTTTTCCTGTATGAAAGTGAGCAGTGAAAGCAACGATGGAGGCACCAATGTAAAAGGGATTGTGTGCTGAACAGGTCCAGCACCAGCTTTCAATCCTGGCTCTTCTGCTGTGGGAGCAGAGGCCAAACGTTCGTGCTGTACTAACTGTGCTGCTGGGCAGCTGAGAGACACCACCTGAGAATTTGGATTCAAATGGACTTTTAGGTATGAAACCGAGGAGAGACTGCAATGATGGTGACCCCGTTGCAAAGCTGCTTGTGTGCTGAAGAAGCAGAGCACTAGCTTTTTCTGCTGCTCCTTCTGCCGTGTGAGCAGATGCCACTGTTCATTCTGTGCTGACTGTGTTGCTGCGCAGCAGAGAGCAGCCTCAGGACTGATTCTATTCAAATGCTTTTCCTGTACGAGTGTTTTAGCAGTGAAAGCAACGATGGATGCACCAATGTAAAGGGGATTGTGTGCTGAACAGGTCCAACACCAGCTTTCAATCCTTGCTCTTCTGCTGTGGGAGCAGATTCCAAACGTTCGTGCAGTACTCACTGTGCTGCTGGGCAGCTGAGACCGCTTGAGAATTTGGATTCAAATGGACTTTTAGGTATGAAACCGAGGAGAGACTGCAATGATGGTGACCCCGTTGCAAAGCTGCTTGTGCGCTGAAGAAGCAGAGCACTAGCTTTCCCTGCTGCTCCTTCTGCCGTGTGAGCAGATAACACTGTTCATTCTGTGCTGACTGTGTTCCTGCGCAGCAGACAGCAGCCTCTGGACTGATTCCATTCAAATGCTTTTCCTGTATGAAAGTGAGCAGTGAAAGCAACGATGGAGGCACCAATGTAAAAGGGATTGTGTGCTGAACAGGTCCAGCACCAGCTTTCAATCCTGGCTCTTCTGCTGTGGGAGCAGAGGCCAAACGTTCGTGCTGTACTAACTGTGCTGCTGGGCAGCTGAGAGACACCACCTGAGAATTTGGATTCAAATGGACTTTTAGGTATGAACCCGAGGAGAGACTGCAATGATGGTGACCCCGTTGCAAATCTGCTTGTGTGCTGAAGAAGCAGAGCACTAGCTTTCCCTGCTGCTCCTTCTGCCGTGTGAGCAGATGCCACTCTTCATTCTGTGCTGACAGTGTTGCTGCGCAGCAGAGAGCAGCCTCTGGACTGATTCCATTCAAATGCTTTTCCTGTATGAATGTGAGCAGTGAAAGCAACGATGGAGGCACCAATGTAAAGGTGATTGTTTGCTGAACAGGTCCAGCACCAGCTTTCAATCCTGGCTCTTCTGCTGTGGGAGCAGAGGCCAAACGTTCGTGCTGTACTAACTGTGCTGCTGGGCAGCTGAGAGACACCACCTGAGAATTTGGATTCAAATGGACTTTTAGGTATGAAACCGAGGAGAGACTGCAATGATGGTGACCCCGTTGCAAAGCTTCTTGTGTGCTGAAGAGACACAGCACTAGGTTTCCCTGCTGGTCCTTCTGACGTGTGAGCAGATGCCACTCTTCATTCTGTGCTGTGTTGGTGCCAGCAGGGAGCAGCCTCTGGACTGATTCTATTCAAATGCTTTTCCTGTACGAGTGTTAGCAGTGAAAGCAACGATGGATGCACCAATGTAAAGGGGATTGTGTGCTGAACAGGTCCAGCACCAGCTTTCAATCCTGGCTCTTCTGCTGTGGGAGCAGAGGCCAAACGTTCGTGCTGTACTAACTGTGCTGCTGGGCAGCTGAGAGACACCACCTGAGAATTTGGATTCAATTGGACTTTTAGGTAGGAAACCGAGGAGAGACTGCAATGATGGTGACCCCGTTGCAAAGCTGCTTGTGTGCTGAAGAGACACAGCACTAGATTTCCCTGCTGGTCCTTCTGCCGTGTGAGCAGATGCCACTGTTCATTCTGTGCTGACTGTGTTGCTGCGCAGCAGAGAGCAGGCTCTGGACTGATTCCATTCAAATGCTTTTCCTGTATGAATGTGAGCAGTGAAAGCAACGATGGAGGCACCAATGTAAAGGTGATTGTGTGCTGAACAGGTCCAGCACCAGCTTTCAATCCTGGCTCTTCTGCTGTGGGAGCAGAGGCCAAACGTTAGTGCTGTACTAACTGTGCTGCTGGGCAGCTGAGAGACACCACCTGAGAATTTGGATTCAAATGGACTTTTAGGTAGGAAACCGAGGAGAGACTGCAATGATGGTGACCCCGTTGCAAAGCTGCTTGTGTGCTGAAGAGGCCCAGCACTAGCTTTCCCTGCTGGTCCTTCTGCTGTGTGAGCAGATGCCACTGTTCATTCTGTGCTGACTGTGTTGCTGCGCAGCAGAGAGCAGCCTCAGGACTGATTCTATTCAAATGCTTTTCCTGTACGAGTGTTAGCAGTGAAAGCAACGATGGATGCACCAATGTAAAGGGGATTGTGTGCTGAACAGGTCCAGCACCAGCTTTCAATCCTTGCTCTTCTGCTGTGGGAGCAGATGCCAAACGTTCGTGCAGTACTCACTGTGCTGCTGGGCAGCTGAGACCGCTTGAGAATTTGGATTCAAATGGACTTTTAGGTATGAAACCGAGGAGAGACTGCAATGATGGTGACCCCGTTGCAAAGCTGCTTGTGTGCTGAAGAAGCAGAGCACTAGCTTTCCCTGCTGCTCCTTCTGCCGTGTGAGCAGATAACACTGTTCATTCTGTGCTGACTGTGTTGCTGCGCAGCAGAGAGCAGCCTCTGGACTGATTCCATTCAAATGCTTTTCCTGTATGAAAGTGAGCAGTGAAAGCAACGATGGAGGCACCAATGTAAAAGGGATTGTGTGCTGAACAGGTCCAGCACCAGCTTTCAATCCTGGCTCTTCTGCTGTGGGAGCAGAGGCCAAACGTTCGTGCTGTACTAACTGTGCTGCTGGGCAGCTGAGAGACACCACCTGAGAATTTGGATTCAAATGGACTTTTAGGTATGAACCCGAGGAGAGACTGCAATGATGGTGACCCCGTTGCAAAGCTGCTTGTGTGCTGAAGAAGCAGAGCACTAGCTTTCCCTGCTGCTCCTTCTGCCGTGTGAGCAGATGCCACTCTTCATTCTGTGCTGACTGTGTTCCTGCGCAGCAGAGAGCAGCCTCTGGACTGATTCCATTCAAATGCTTTTCCTGTATGAAAGTGAGCAGTGAAAGCAACGATGAATGCACCAATGTAAAAGGGATTGTGTGCTGAACAGGTCCAGCACCAGCTTTCAATCCTGGCTCTTCTGCTGTGGGAGCAGAGGCCAAACGTTCGTGCTGTACTAACTGTGCTGCTGGGCAGCTGAGAGACACCACCTGAGAATTCGGATTCAAAAGGACTTTTAGGTATGAAGCCGAGGAGAGACTGCAATGATGGTGACCCCGTTGCAAAGCTGCTTGTGTGCTGAAGAAGCAGAGCACTAGCTTTCCCTGCTGCTCCTTCTGCCGTGTGAGCAGATGCCCCTGTTCATTCTGTGCTGTGTTGCTGCCAGCAGGGAGCAGGCTCTGGACTGATTCTATTCAAATGCTTTTCCTGTACGAGTGTTAGCAGTGAAAGCAACGATGGATGCACCAATGTAAAGGGGATTGTGTGCTGAACAGGTCCAGCACCAGCTTTCAATCCTGGCTCTTCTGCCTTGGGAGCAGAGGCCAAACGTTCGTGCTGAACTCACTGTGCTGCTGGGCAGGTGAGACGGCTTGAGAATTTGGATTCAAATGGACTTTTAGGTATGAAACCGAGGAGAGACTGCAATGATGGTGACCCCGTTGCAAAGCTGCTTGTGTGCTGAAGAAGCAGAGCACTAGCTTTTTCTGCTGCTCCTTCTGCCGTGTGAGCAGATGCCACTGTTCATTCTGTGCTGACTGTGTTGCTGCGCAGCAGAGAGCAGGCTCTGGACTGATTCCATTCAAATGCTTTTCCTGTATGAAAGTGAGCAGTGAAAGCAACGATGGAGGCACCAATGTAAAAGGGATTGTGTGCTGAACAGGTCCAGCACCAGCTTTCAATCCTGGCTCTTCTGCTGTGGGAGCAGAGGCCAAACGTTCGTGCTGTACTAACTGTGCTGCTGGGCAGCTGAGAGACACCACCTGAGAATTTGGATTCAAATGGACTTTTAGGTAGGAAACCGAGGAGAGACTGCAATGATGGTGACCCCGTTGCAAAGCTGCTTGTGTGCTGAAGAAGCAGAGCACTAGCTTTCCCTGCTCCTCCTTCTGCCGTGTGAGCAGATAACACTGTTCATTCTGTGCTGACTGTGTTGCTGCGCAGCAGAGAGCAGCCTCTGGACTGATTCCATTCAAATGCTTTTCCTGTATGAAAGTGAGCAGTGAAAGCAACGATGGAGGCACCAATGTAAAAGGGATTGTGTGCTGAACAGGTCCAGCACCAGCTTTCAATCCTGGCTCTTCTGCTGTGGGAGCAGAGGCCAAACGTTCGTGCTGTACTAACTGTGCTGCTGGGCAGCTGAGAGACACCACCTGAGAATTTGGATTCAATTGGACTTTTAGGTAGGAAACCGAGGAGAGACTGCAATGATGGTGACCCCGTTGCAAAGCTGCTTGTGTGCTGAAGAGACACAGCACTAGATTTCCCTGCTGGTCCTTCTGCCGTGTGAGCAGATGCCACTGTTCATTCTGTGCTGACTGTGTTGCTGCGCAGCAGAGAGCAGCCTCTGGACTGATTCCATTCAAATGCTTTTCCTGTATGAATGTGAGCAGTGAAAGCAACGATGGAGGCACCAATGTAAAGGTTATTGTGTGCTGAACAGGTCCAGCACCACCTTTCAATCCTCTCTCTTCTGCTGTGGGAGCAGAGGCCAAACGTTAGTGCTGTACTAACTGTGCTGCTGGGCAGCTGAGAGACACCACCTGAGAATTTGGATTCAAATGGACTTTTAGTTATGAACCCGAGGAGAGACTGCAATGATGGTGACCCCGTTGCAAAGCTGCTTGTGTGCTGAAGAGACACAGCACTAGCTTTCCCTGCTGCTCCTTCTGCCGTGTGAGCAGATGCCACTGTTCATTCTGTGCTGACTGTGTTGCTGCGCAGCAGAGAGCAGCCTCAGGACTGATTCTATTCAAATGCTTTTCCTGTACGAGTGTTAGCAGTGAAAGCAACGATGGATGCACCAATGTAAAGGGGATTGTGTGCTGAACAGGTCCAGCACCAGCTTTCAATCCTTGCTCTTCTGCTGTGGGAGCAGATGCCAAACGTTCGTGCAGTACTCACTGTGCTGCTGGGCAGCTGAGACCGCTTGAGAATTTGGATTCAAATGGACTTTTAGGTATGAAACCGAGGAGAGACTGCAATGATGGTGACCCCGTTGCAAAGCTGCTTGTGTGCTGAAGAAGCAGAGCACTAGCTTTCCCTGCTGCTCCTTCTGCCGTGTGAGCAGATAACACTGTTCATTCTGTGCTGACTGTGTTGCTGCGCAGCAGAGAGCAGCCTCTGGACTGATTCCATTCAAATGCTTTTCCTGTATGAAAGTGAGCAGTGAAAGCAACGATGGAGGCACCAATGTAAAAGGGATTGTGTGCTGAACAGGTCCAGCACCAGCTTTCAATCCTGGCTCTTCTGCTGTGGGAGCAGAGGCCAAACGTTCGTGCTGTACTAACTGTGCTGCTGGGCAGCTGAGAGACACCACCTGAGAATTTGGATTCAAATGGACTTTTAGGTATGAACCCGAGGAGAGACTGCAATGATGGTGACCCCGTTGCAAAGCTGCTTGTGTGCTGAAGAAGCAGAGCACTAGCTTTCCCTGCTGCTCCTTCTGCCGTGTGAGCAGATGCCACTCTTCATTCTGTGCTGACTGTGTTCCTGCGCAGCAGAGAGCAGCCTCTGGACTGATTCCATTCAAATGCTTTTCCTGTATGAAAGTGAGCAGTGAAAGCAACGATGAATGCACCAATGTAAAAGGGATTGTGTGCTGAACAGGTCCAGCACCAGCTTTCAATCCTGGCTCTTCTGCTGTGGGAGCAGAGGCCAAACGTTCGTGCTGTACTAACTGTGCTGCTGGGCAGCTGAGAGACACCACCTGAGAATTCGGATTCAAAAGGACTTTTAGGTATGAAGCCGAGGAGAGACTGCAATGATGGTGACCCCGTTGCAAAGCTGCTTGTGTGCTGAAGAAGCAGAGCACTAGCTTTCCCTGCTGCTCCTTCTGCCGTGTGAGCAGATGCCCCTGTTCATTCTGTGCTGTGTTGCTGCCAGCAGGGAGCAGGCTCTGGACTGATTCTATTCAAATGCTTTTCCTGTACGAGTGTTAGCAGTGAAAGCAACGATGGATGCACCAATGTAAAGGGGATTGTGTGCTGAACAGGTCCAGCACCAGCTTTCAATCCTGGCTCTTCTGCCTTGGGAGCAGAGGCCAAACGTTCGTGCTGAACTCACTGTGCTGCTGGGCAGGTGAGACGGCTTGAGAATTTGGA
Organism: Pezoporus flaviventris; assembly: GCF_033815535.1. Classification (NCBI taxonomy): domain Eukaryota; kingdom Metazoa; phylum Chordata; class Aves; order Psittaciformes; family Psittacidae; genus Pezoporus; species Pezoporus flaviventris. The sequence continues at coordinate 206,350 of NW_026892748.1, read as the reverse complement.
TTCAAATGGACTTTTAGGTATGAAACCGAGGAGAGACTGCAATGATGGTGACCCCGTTGCAAAGCTGCTTGTGTGCTGAAGAAGCAGAGCACTAGCTTTTTCTGCTGCTCCTTCTGCCGTGTGAGCAGATGCCACTGTTCATTCTGTGCTGACTGTGTTGCTGCGCAGCAGAGAGCAGGCTCTGGACTGATTCCATTCAAATGCTTTTCCTGTATGAAAGTGAGCAGTGAAAGCAACGATGGAGGCACCAATGTAAAAGGGATTGTGTGCTGAACAGGTCCAGCACCAGCTTTCAATCCTGGCTCTTCTGCTGTGGGAGCAGAGGCCAAACGTTCGTGCTGTACTAACTGTGCTGCTGGGCAGCTGAGAGACACCACCTGAGAATTTGGATTCAAATGGACTTTTAGGTAGGAAACCGAGGAGAGACTGCAATGATGGTGACCCCGTTGCAAAGCTGCTTGTGTGCTGAAGAAGCAGAGCACTAGCTTTCCCTGCTCCTCCTTCTGCCGTGTGAGCAGATAACACTGTTCATTCTGTGCTGACTGTGTTGCTGCGCAGCAGAGAGCAGCCTCTGGACTGATTCCATTCAAATGCTTTTCCTGTATGAAAGTGAGCAGTGAAAGCAACGATGGAGGCACCAATGTAAAAGGGATTGTGTGCTGAACAGGTCCAGCACCAGCTTTCAATCCTGGCTCTTCTGCTGTGGGAGCAGAGGCCAAACGTTCGTGCTGTACTAACTGTGCTGCTGGGCAGCTGAGAGACACCACCTGAGAATTTGGATTCAATTGGACTTTTAGGTAGGAAACCGAGGAGAGACTGCAATGATGGTGACCCCGTTGCAAAGCTGCTTGTGTGCTGAAGAGACACAGCACTAGATTTCCCTGCTGGTCCTTCTGCCGTGTGAGCAGATGCCACTGTTCATTCTGTGCTGACTGTGTTGCTGCGCAGCAGAGAGCAGCCTCTGGACTGATTCCATTCAAATGCTTTTCCTGTATGAATGTGAGCAGTGAAAGCAACGATGGAGGCACCAATGTAAAGGTTATTGTGTGCTGAACAGGTCCAGCACCACCTTTCAATCCTCTCTCTTCTGCTGTGGGAGCAGAGGCCAAACGTTAGTGCTGTACTAACTGTGCTGCTGGGCAGCTGAGAGACACCACCTGAGAATTTGGATTCAAATGGACTTTTAGTTATGAACCCGAGGAGAGACTGCAATGATGGTGACCCCGTTGCAAAGCTGCTTGTGTGCTGAAGAGACACAGCACTAGCTTTCCCTGCTGCTCCTTCTGCCGTGTGAGCAGATGCCACTGTTCATTCTGTGCTGACTGTGTTGCTGCGCAGCAGAGAGCAGCCTCAGGACTGATTCTATTCAAATGCTTTTCCTGTATGAAAGTGAGCAGTGAAAGCAACGATGGATGCACCAATGTAAAGGGGATTGTGTGCTGAACAGGTCCAGCACCAGCTTTCAATCCTTGCTCTTCTGCTGTGGGAGCAGATGCCAAACGTTCGTGCAGTACTCACTGTGCTGCTGGGCAGCTGAGACCGCTTGAGAATTTGGATTCAAATGGACTTTTAGGTATGAAACCGAGGAGAGACTGCAATGATGGTGACCCCGTTGCAAAGCTGCTTGTGTGCTGAAGAAGCAGAGCACTAGCTTTCCCTGCTGCTCCTTCTGCCGTGTGAGCAGATAACACTGTTCATTCTGTGCTGACTGTGTTGCTGCGCAGCAGAGAGCAGCCTCTGGACTGATTCCATTCAAATGCTTTTCCTGTATGAAAGTGAGCAGTGAAAGCAACGATGGAGGCACCAATGTAAAAGGGATTGTGTGCTGAACAGGTCCAGCACCAGCTTTCAATCCTGGCTCTTCTGCTGTGGGAGCAGAGGCCAAACGTTCGTGCTGTACTAACTGTGCTGCTGGGCAGCTGAGAGACACCACCTGAGAATTTGGATTCAAATGGACTTTTAGGTATGAACCCGAGGAGAGACTGCAATGATGGTGACCCCGTTGCAAAGCTGCTTGTGTGCTGAAGAAGCAGAGCACTAGCTTTCCCTGCTGCTCCTTCTGCCGTGTGAGCAGATGCCACTCTTCATTCTGTGCTGACTGTGTTCCTGCGCAGCAGAGAGCAGCCTCTGGACTGATTCCATTCAAATGCTTTTCCTGTATGAAAGTGAGCAGTGAAAGCAACGATGAATGCACCAATGTAAAAGGGATTGTGTGCTGAACAGGTCCAGCACCAGCTTTCAATCCTGGCTCTTCTGCTGTGGGAGCAGAGGCCAAACGTTCGTGCTGTACTAACTGTGCTGCTGGGCAGCTGAGAGACACCACCTGAGAATTCGGATTCAAAAGGACTTTTAGGTATGAAGCCGAGGAGAGACTGCAATGATGGTGACCCCGTTGCAAAGCTGCTTGTGTGCTGAAGAAGCAGAGCACTAGCTTTCCCTGCTGCTCCTTCTGCCGTGTGAGCAGATGCCCCTGTTCATTCTGTGCTGTGTTGCTGCCAGCAGGGAGCAGGCTCTGGACTGATTCTATTCAAATGCTTTTCCTGTACGAGTGTTAGCAGTGAAAGCAACGATGGATGCACCAATGTAAAGGGGATTGTGTGCTGAACAGGTCCAGCACCAGCTTTCAATCCTGGCTCTTCTGCCTTGGGAGCATAGGCCAAACTTTCGTGCTGAACTCACTTTGCTGCTGGGCAGGTGAGACGGCTTGAGAATTTGGATTCAAATGGACTTTTAGGTATGAAACCGAGGAGAGACTGCAATGATGGTGACCCCGTTGCAAAGCTGCTTGTGTGCTGAAGAAGCAGAGCACTAGCTTTTTCTGCTGCTCCTTCTGCCGTGTGAGCAGATGCCACTGTTCATTCTGTGCTGACTGTGTTGCTGCGCAGCAGAGAGCAGGCTCTGGACTGATTCCATTCAAATGCTTTTCCTGTATGAAAGTGAGCAGTGAAAGCAACGATGGAGGCACCAATGTAAAAGGGATTGTGTGCTGAACAGGTCCAGCACCAGCTTTCAATCCTGGCTCTTCTGCTGTGGGAGCAGAGGCCAAACGTTCGTGCTGTACTAACTGTGCTGCTGGGCAGCTGAGAGACACCACCTGAGAATTTGGATTCAAATGGACTTTTAGGTATGAACCCGAGGAGAGACTGCAATGATGGTGACCCCGTTGCAAAGCTGCTTGTGTGCTGAAGAAGCAGAGCACTAGCTTTCCCTGCTGCTCCTTCTGCCGTGTGAGCAGATGCCACTCTTCATTCTGTGCTGACTGTGTTCCTGCGCAGCAGAGAGCAGCCTCTGGACTGATTCCATTCAAATGCTTTTCCTGTATGAAAGTGAGCAGTGAAAGCAACGATGAATGCACCAATGTAAAAGGGATTGTGTGCTGAACAGGTCCAGCACCAGCTTTCAATCCTGGCTCTTCTGCTGTGGGAGCAGAGGCCAAACGTTCGTGCTGTACTAACTGTGCTGCTGGGCAGCTGAGAGACACCACCTGAGAATTTGGATTCAAAAGGACTTTTAGGTATGAAGCCGAGGAGAGACTGCAATGATGGTGACCCCGTTGCAAAGCTGCTTGTGTGCTGAAGAAGCAGAGCACTAGCTTTCCCTGCTGCTCCTTCTGCCGTGTGAGCAGATGCCCCTGTTCATTCTGTGCTGTGTTGCTGCCAGCAGGGAGCAGGCTCTGGACTGATTCTATTCAAATGCTTTTCCTGTACGAGTGTTAGCAGTGAAAGCAACGATGGATGCACCAATGTAAAGGGGATTGTGTGCTGAACAGGTCCAGCACCAGCTTTCAATCCTGGCTCTTCTGCCTTGGGAGCAGAGGCCAAACGTTCGTGCTGAACTCACTGTGCTGCTGGGCAGGTGAGACGGCTTGAGAATTTGGATTCAAATGGACTTTTAGGTATGAAACCGAGGAGAGACTGCAATGATGGTGACCCCGTTGCAAAGCTGCTTGTGTGCTGAAGAAGCAGAGCACTAGCTTTTTCTGCTGCTCCTTCTGCCGTGTGAGCAGATGCCACTGTTCATTCTGTGCTGACTGTGTTGCTGCGCAGCAGAGAGCAGGCTCTGGACTGATTCCATTCAAATGCTTTTCCTGTATGAAAGTGAGCAGTGAAAGCAACGATGGAGGCACCAATGTAAAAGGGATTGTGTGCTGAACAGGTCCAGCACCAGCTTTCAATCCTGGCTCTTCTGCTGTGGGAGCAGAGGCCAAACGTTCGTGCTGTACTAACTGTGCTGCTGGGCAGCTGAGAGACACCACCTGAGAATTTGGATTCAAATGGACTTTTAGGTATGAACCCGAGGAGAGACTGCAATGATGGTGACCCCGTTGCAAAGCTGCTTGTGTGCTGAAGAAGCAGAGCACTAGCTTTCCCTGCTGCTCCTTCTGCCGTGTGAGCAGATGCCACTCTTCATTCTGTGCTGACTGTGTTCCTGCGCAGCAGAGAGCAGCCTCTGGACTGATTCCATTCAAATGCTTTTCCTGTACGAAAGTGAGCAGTGAAAGCAACGATGGAGGCACCAATGTAAAGGTGATTGTTTGCTGAACAGGTCCAGCACCAGCTTTCAATCCTGGCTCTTCTGCTGTGGGAGCAGAGGCCAAACGTTCGTGCTGTACTAACTGTGCTGCTGGGCAGCTGAGAGACACCACCTGAGAATTTGGATTCAAATGGACTTTTAGGAATGAACCCGAGGAGAGACTGCAATGATGGTGACCCCGTTGCAAAGCTGCTTGTGTGCTGAAGAAGCAGAGCACTAGCTTTCCCTGCTGCTCCTTCTGCCGTGTGAGCAGATGCCACTGTTCATTCTGTGCTGACTGTGTTGCTGCGCAGCAGAGAGCAGCCTCTGGACTGATTCCATTCAAATGCTTTTCCTGTATGAAAGTGAGCAGTGAAAGCAACGATGAATGCACCAATGGAAAAGGGATTGTGTGCTGAACAGGTCCAGCACCAGCTTTCAATCCTGGCTCTTCTGCTGTGGGAGCAGAGGCCAAACGTTCGTGCTGTACTAACTGTGCTGCTGGGCAGCTGAGAGACACCACCTGAGAATTTGGATTCAAATGGACTTTTAGGTATGAAACCGAGGAGAGACTGCAATGATGGTGACCCCGTTGCAAAGCTTCTTGTGTGCTGAAGAGACACAGCACTAGGTTTCCCTGCTGGTCCTTCTGACGTGTGAGCAGATGCCACTCTTCATTCTGTGCTGTGTTGGTGCCAGCAGGGAGCAGCCTCAGGACTGATTCTATTCAAATGCTTTTCCTGTACGAGTGTTAGCAGTGAAAGCAACGATGGATGCACCAATGTAAAGGGGATTGTGTGCTGAACAGGTCCAGCACCAGCTTTCAATCCTGGCTCTTCTGCTGTGGGAGCAGAGGCCAAACGTTCGTGCTGTACTAACTGTGCTGCTGGGCAGCTGAGAGACACCACCTGAGAATTCGGATTCAAAAAGACTTTTAGGTATGAAGCCGAGGAGAGACTGCAATGATGGTGACCCCGTTGCAAAGCTGCTTGTGTGCTGAAGAAGCAGAGCACTAGCTTTCCCTGCTGCTCCTTCTGCCGTGTGAGCAGATGCCACTGTTCATTCTGTGCTGACTGTGTTGCTGCGCAGCAGAGAGCAGCCTCTGGACTGATTCCATTCAAATGCTTTTCCTGTATGAAAGTGAGCAGTGAAAGCAACGATGAATGCACCAATGTAAAAGGGATTGTGTGCTGAACAGGTCCATCACCAGCTTTCAATCCTGGCTCTTCTGCTGTGGGAGCAGAGGCCAAACGTTCGTGCTGTACTAACTGTGCTGCTGGGCAGCTGAGAGACACCACCTGAGAATTTGGATTCAAATGGACTTTTAGGTATGAACCCGAGGAGAGACTGCAATGATGGTGACCCCGTTGCAAAGCTGCTTGTGTGCTGAAGAAGCAGGGCACTAGCTTTCCCTGCTGCTCCTTCTGCCGTGTGAGCAGATGCCACTCCTCATTCTTTGCTGACAGTGTTGCTGCGCAGCAGAGAGCAGCCTCTGGACTGATTCCATTCAAATGCTTTTCCTGTATGAATGTGAGCAGTGAAAGCAACGATGGAGGCACCAATGTAAAGGTGATTGTTTGCTGAACAGGTCCAGCACCAGCTTTCAATCCTGGCTCTTCTGCTGTGGGAGCAGAGGCCAAACGTTCGTGCTGTACTAACTGTGCTGCTGGGCAGCTGAGAGACACCACCTGAGAATTTGGATTCAAAAGGACTTTTAGGTATGAAGCCGAGGAGAGAATGCAATGATGGTGACCCCGTTGCAAAGCTGCTTGTGTGCTGAAGAAGCAGAGCACTAGCTTTCCCTGCTGCTCCTTCTGCCGTGTGAGCAGATGCCCCTGTTCATTCTGTGCTGTGTTGCTGCCAGCAGGGAGCAGGCTCTGGACTGATTCTATTCAAATGCTTTTCCTGTACGAGTGTTAGCAGTGAAAGCAACGATGGATGCACCAATGTAAAGGGGATTGTGTGCTGAACAGGTCCAGCACCAGCTTTCAATCCTGGCTCTTCTGCCTTGGGAGCAGAGGCCAAACGTTCGTGCTGAACTCACTGTGCTGCTGGGCAGGTGAGACGGCTTGAGAATTTGGATTCAAATGGACTTTTAGGTATGAAACCGAGGAGAGACTGCAATGATGGTGACCCCGTTGCAAAGCTGCTTGTGTGCTGAAGAAGCAGAGCACTAGCTTTTTCTGCTGCTCCTTCTGCCGTGTGAGCAGATGCCACTGTTCATTCTGTGCTGACTGTGTTGCTGCGCAGCAGAGAGCAGGCTCTGGACTGATTCCATTCAAATGCTTTTCCTGTATGAAAGTGAGCAGTGAAAGCAACGATGGAGGCACCAATGTAAAAGGGATTGTGTGCTGAACAGGTCCAGCACCAGCTTTCAATCCTGGCTCTTCTGCTGTGGGAGCAGAGGCCAAACGTTCGTGCTGTACTAACTGTGCTGCTGGGCAGCTGAGAGACACCACCTGAGAATTTGGATTCAAATGGACTTTTAGGTATGAACCCGAGGAGAGACTGCAATGATGGTGACCCCGTTGCAAAGCTGCTTGTGTGCTGAAGAAGCAGAGCACTAGCTTTCCCTGCTGCTCCTTCTGCCGTGTGAGCAGATGCCACTCTTCATTCTGTGCTGACTGTGTTCCTGCGCAGCAGAGAGCAGCCTCTGGACTGATTCCATTCAAATGCTTTTCCTGTACGAAAGTGAGCAGTGAAAGCAACGATGGAGGCACCAATGTAAAGGTGATTGTTTGCTGAACAGGTCCAGCACCAGCTTTCAATCCTGGCTCTTCTGCTGTGGGAGCAGAGGCCAAACGTTCGTGCTGTACTAACTGTGCTGCTGGGCAGCTGAGAGACACCACCTGAGAATTTGGATTCAAATGGACTTTTAGGAATGAACCCGAGGAGAGACTGCAATGATGGTGACCCCGTTGCAAAGCTGCTTGTGTGCTGAAGAAGCAGAGCACTAGCTTTCCCTGCTGCTCCTTCTGCCGTGTGAGCAGATGCCACTGTTCATTCTGTGCTGACTGTGTTGCTGCGCAGCAGAGAGCAGCCTCTGGACTGATTCCATTCAAATGCTTTTCCTGTATGAAAGTGAGCAGTGAAAGCAACGATGAATGCACCAATGGAAAAGGGATTGTGTGCTGAACAGGTCCAGCACCAGCTTTCAATCCTGGCTCTTCTGCTGTGGGAGCAGAGGCCAAACGTTCGTGCTGTACTAACTGTGCTGCTGGGCAGCTGAGAGACACCACCTGAGAATTTGGATTCAAATGGACTTTTAGGTATGAAACCGAGGAGAGACTGCAATGATGGTGACCCCGTTGCAAAGCTTCTTGTGTGCTGAAGAGACACAGCACTAGGTTTCCCTGCTGGTCCTTCTGACGTGTGAGCAGATGCCACTCTTCATTCTGTGCTGTGTTGGTGCCAGCAGGGAGCAGCCTCAGGACTGATTCTATTCAAATGCTTTTCCTGTACGAGTGTTAGCAGTGAAAGCAACGATGGATGCACCAATGTAAAGGGGATTGTGTGCTGAACAGGTCCAGCACCAGCTTTCAATCCTGGCTCTTCTGCTGTGGGAGCAGAGGCCAAACGTTCGTGCTGTACTAACTGTGCTGCTGGGCAGCTGAGAGACACCACCTGAGAATTCGGATTCAAAAAGACTTTTAGGTATGAAGCCGAGGAGAGACTGCAATGATGGTGACCCCGTTGCAAAGCTGCTTGTGTGCTGAAGAAGCAGAGCACTAGCTTTCCCTGCTGCTCCTTCTGCCGTGTGAGCAGATGCCACTGTTCATTCTGTGCTGACTGTGTTGCTGCGCAGCAGAGAGCAGCCTCTGGACTGATTCCATTCAAATGCTTTTCCTGTATGAAAGTGAGCAGTGAAAGCAACGATGAATGCACCAATGTAAAAGGGATTGTGTGCTGAACAGGTCCATCACCAGCTTTCAATCCTGGCTCTTCTGCTGTGGGAGCAGAGGCCAAACGTTCGTGCTGTACTAACTGTGCTGCTGGGCAGCTGAGAGACACCACCTGAGAATTTGGATTCAAATGGACTTTTAGGTATGAACCCGAGGAGAGACTGCAATGATGGTGACCCCGTTGCAAAGCTGCTTGTGTGCTGAAGAAGCAGGGCACTAGCTTTCCCTGCTGCTCCTTCTGCCGTGTGAGCAGATGCCACTCCTCATTCTTTGCTGACAGTGTTGCTGCGCAGCAGAGAGCAGCCTCTGGACTGATTCCATTCAAATGCTTTTCCTGTATGAATGTGAGCAGTGAAAGCAACGATGGAGGCACCAATGTAAAGGTGATTGTTTGCTGAACAGGTCCAGCACCAGCTTTCAATCCTGGCTCTTCTGCTGTGGGAGCAGAGGCCAAACGTTCGTGCTGTACTAACTGTGCTGCTGGGCAGCTGAGAGACACCACCTGAGAATTTGGATTCAAATGGACTTTTAGGTATGAAACCGAGGAGAGACTGCAATGATGGTGACCCCGTTGCAAAGCTTCTTGTGTGCTGAAGAGACACAGCACTAGGTTTCCCTGCTGGTCCTTCTGACGTGTGAGCAGATGCCACTCTTCATTCTGTGCTGTGTTGGTGCCAGCAGGGAGCAGCCTCTGGACTGATTCTATTCAAATGCTTTTCCTGTACGAGTGTTAGCAGTGAAAGCAACGATGGATGCACCAATGTAAAGGGGATTGTGTGCTGAACAGGTCCAGCACCAGCTTTCAATCCTGGCTCTTCTGCTGTGGGAGCAGAGGCCAAACGTTCGTGCTGTACTAACTGTGCTGCTGGGCAGCTGAGAGACACCACCTGAGAATTTGGATTCAATTGGACTTTTAGGTAGGAAACCGAGGAGAGACTGCAATGATGGTGACCCCGTTGCAAAGCTGCTTGTGTGCTGAAGAGACACAGCACTAGATTTCCCTGCTGGTCCTTCTGCCGTGTGAGCAGATGCCACTGTTCATTCTGTGCTGACTGTGTTGCTGCGCAGCAGAGAGCAGCCTCTGGACTGATTCCATTCAAATGCTTTTCCTGTATGAATGTGAGCAGTGAAAGCAACGATGGAGGCACCAATGTAAAGGTGATTGTGTGCTGAACAGGTCCAGCACCAGCTTTCAATCCTGGCTCTTCTGCTGTGGGAGCAGAGGCCAAACGTTAGTGCTGTACTAACTGTGCTGCTGGGCAGCTGAGAGACACCACCTGAGAATTTGGATTCAAATGGACTTTTAGTTATGAACCCGAGGAGAGACTGCAATGATGGTGACCCCGTTGCAAAGCTGCTTGTGTGCTGAAGAGGCCCAGCACTAGCTTTCCCTGCTGGTCCTTCTGCTGTGTGAGCAGATGCCACTGTTCATTCTGTGCTGACTGTGTTGCTGCGCAGCAGAGAGCAGCCTCAGGACTGATTCTATTCAAATGCTTTTCCTGTACGAGTGTTAGCAGTGAAAGCAACGATGGATGCACCAATGTAAAGGGGATTGTGTGCTGAACAGGTCCAGCACCAGCTTTCAATCCTTGCTCTTCTGCTGTGGGAGCAGATGCCAAACGTTCGTGCAGTACTCACTGTGCTGCTGGGCAGCTGAGACCGCTTGAGAATTTGGATTCAAATGGACTTTTAGGTATGAAACCGAGGAGAGACTGCAATGATGGTGACCCCGTTGCAAAGCTGCTTGTGTGCTGAAGAAGCAGAGCACTAGCTTTCCCTGCTGCTCCTTCTGCCGTGTGAGCAGATAACACTGTTCATTCTGTGCTGACTGTGTTGCTGCGCAGCAGAGAGCAGCCTCTGGACTGATTCCATTCAAATGCTTTTCCTGTATGAAAGTGAGCAGTGAAAGCAACGATGGAGGCACCAATGTAAAAGGGATTGTGTGCTGAACAGGTCCAGCACCAGCTTTCAATCCTGGCTCTTCTGCTGTGGGAGCAGAGGCCAAACGTTCGTGCTGTACTAACTGTGCTGCTGGGCAGCTGAGAGACACCACCTGAGAATTTGGATTCAAATGGACTTTTAGGTATGAACCCGAGGAGAGACTGCAATGATGGTGACCCCGTTGCAAAGCTGCTTGTGTGCTGAAGAAGCAGAGCACTAGCTTTCCCTGCTGCTCCTTCTGCCGTGTGAGCAGATGCCACTCTTCATTCTGTGCTGACTGTGTTCCTGCGCAGCAGAGAGCAGCCTCTGGACTGATTCTATTCAAATGCTTTTCCTGTATGAAAGTGAGCAGTGAAAGCAACGATGAATGCACCAATGTAAAAGGGATTGTGTGCTGAACAGGTCCAGCACCAGCTTTCAATCCTGGCTCTTCTGCTGTGGGAGCAGAGGCCAAACGTTCGTGCTGTACTAACTGTGCTGCTGGGCAGCTGAGAGACACCACCTGAGAATTCGGATTCAAAAGGACTTTTAGGTATGAAGCCGAGGAGAGACTGCAATGATGGTGACCCCGTTGCAAAGCTGCTTGTGTGCTGAAGAAGCAGAGCACTAGCTTTCCCTGCTGCTCCTTCTGCCGTGTGAGCAGATGCCCCTGTTCATTCTGTGCTGTGTTGCTGCCAGCAGGGAGCAGGCTCTGGACTGATTCTATTCAAATGCTTTTCCTGTACGAGTGTTAGCAGTGAAAGCAACGATGGATGCACCAATGTAAAGGGGATTGTGTGCTGAACAGGTCCAGCACCAGCTTTCAATCCTGGCTCTTCTGCCTTGGGAGCAGAGGCCAAACGTTCGTGCTGAACTCACTGTGCTGCTGGGCAGGTGAGACGGCTTGAGAATTTGGATTCAAATGGACTTTTAGGTATGAAACCGAGGAGAGACTGCAATGATGGTGACCCCGTTGCAAAGCTGCTTGTGTGCTGAAGAAGCAGAGCACTAGCTTTTTCTGCTGCTCCTTCTGCCGTGTGAGCAGATGCCACTGTTCATTCTGTGCTGACTGTGTTGCTGCGCAGCAGAGAGCAGGCTCTGGACTGATTCCATTCAAATGCTTTTCCTGTATGAAAGTGAGCAGTGAAAGCAACGATGGAGGCACCAATGTAAAAGGGATTGTGTGCTGAACAGGTCCAGCACCAGCTTTCAATCCTGGCTCTTCTGCTGTGGGAGCAGAGGCCAAACGTTCGTGCTGTACTAACTGTGCTGCTGGGCAGCTGAGAGACACCACCTGAGAATTTGGATTCAAATGGACTTTTAGGTAGGAAACCGAGGAGAGACTGCAATGATGGTGACCCCGTTGCAAAGCTGCTTGTGTGCTGAAGAGGCAGAGCACTAGCTTTCCCTGCTGCTCCTTCTGACGTGTGAGCAGATAACACTGTTCATTCTGTGCTGACTGTGTTGCTGCGCAGCAGAGAGCAGCCTCTGGACTGATTCCATTCAAATGCTTTTCCTGTATGAAAGTGAGCAGTGAAAGCAACGATGGAGGCACCAATGTAAAAGGGATTGTGTGCTGAACAGGTCCAGCACCAGCTTTCAATCCTGGCTCTTCTGCTGTGGGAGCAGAGGCCAAACGTTCGTGCTGTACTAACTGTGCTGCTGGGCAGCTGAGAGACACCACCTGAGAATTCGGATTCAAAAGGACTTTTAGGTATGAAGCCGAGGAGAGACTGCAATGATGGTGACCCCGTTGCAAAGCTGCTTGTGTGCTGAAGAAGCAGAGCACTAGCTTTCCCTGCTGCTCCTTCTGCCGTGTGAGCAGATGCCCCTGTTCATTCTGTGCTGTGTTGCTGCCAGCAGGGAGCAGGCTCTGGACTGATTCTATTCAAATGCTTTTCCTGTACGAGTGTTAGCAGTGAAAGCAACGATGGATGCACCAATGTAAAGGGGATTGTGTGCTGAACAGGTCCAGCACCAGCTTTCAATCCTGGTTCTTCTGCCTTGGGAGCAGAGGCCAAACGTTCGTGCTGAACTCACTGTGCTGCTGGGCAGGTGAGACGGCTTGAGAATTTGGATTCAAATGGACTTTTAGGTATGAAACCGAGGAGAGACTGCAATGATGGTGACCCCGTTGCAAAGCTGCTTGTGTGCTGAAGAAGCAGAGCACTAGCTTTTTCTGCTGCTCCTTCTGCCGTGTGAGCAGATGCCACTGTTCATTCTGTGCTGACTGTGTTGCTGCGCAGCAGAGAGCAGGCTCTGGACTGATTCCATTCAAATGCTTTTCCTGTATGAAAGTGAGCAGTGAAAGCAACGATGGAGGCACCAATGTAAAAGGGATTGTGTGCTGAACAGGTCCAGCACCAGCTTTCAATCCTGGCTCTTCTGCTGTGGGAGCAGAGGCCAAACGTTCGTGCTGTACTAACTGTGCTGCTGGGCAGCTGAGAGACACCACCTGAGAATTTGGATTCAAATGGACTTTTAGGTAGGAAACCGAGGAGAGACTGCAATGATGGTGACCCCGTTGCAAAGCTGCTTGTGTGCTGAAGAAGCAGAGCACTAGCTTTCCCTGCTGCTCCTTCTGCCGTGTGAGCAGATGCCACTCTTCATTCTGTGCTGACTGTGTTCCTGCGCAGCAGAGAGCAGCCTCTGGACTGATTCCATTCAAATGCTTTTCCTGTACGAAAGTGAGCAGTGAAAGCAACGATGGAGGCACCAATGTAAAGGTGATTGTTTGCTGAACAGGTCCAGCACCAGCTTTCAATCCTGGCTCTTCTGCTGTGGGAGCAGAGGCCAAACGTTCGTGCTGTACTAACTGTGCTGCTGGGCAGCTGAGAGACACCACCTGAGAATTTGGATTCAAATGGACTTTTAGGAATGAACCAGAGGAGAGACTGCAATGATGGTGACCCCGTTGCAAAGCTGCTTGTGTGCTGAAGAAGCAGAGCACTAGCTTTCCCTGCTGGTCCTTCTGCCGTGTGAGCAGATGCCACTGTTCATTCTGTGCTGACTGTGTTGCTGCGCAGCAGAGAGCAGCCTCTGGACTGATTCCATTCAAATGCTTTTCCTGTATGAAAGTGAGCAGTGAAAGCAACGATGAATGCACCAATGGAAAAGGGATTGTGTGCTGAACAGGTCCAGCACCAGCTTTCAATCCTGGCTCTTCTGCTGTGGGAGCAGAGGCCAAACGTTCGTGCTGTACTAACTGTGCTGCTGGGCAGCTGAGAGACACCACCTGAGAATTTGGATTCAAATGGACTTTTAGGTATTAAACCGAGGAGAGACTGCAATGATGGTGACCCCGTTGCAAAGCTTCTTGTGTGCTGAAGAGACACAGCACTAGGTTTCCCTGCTGGTCCTTCTGACGTGTGAGCAGATGCCACTCTTCATTCTGTGCTGTGTTGGTGCCAGCAGGGAGCAGCCTCTGGACTGATTCTATTCAAATGCTTTTCCTGTACGAGTGTTAGCAGTGAAAGCAACGATGGATGCACCAATGTAAAGGGGATTGTGTGCTGAACAGGTCCAGCACCAGCTTTCAATCCTGGCTCTTCTGCTGTGGGAGCAGAGGCCAAACGTTCGTGCTGTACTAACTGTGCTGCTGGGCAGCTGAGAGACACCACCTGAGAATTCGGATTCAAAAGGACTTTTAGGTATGAAGCCGAGGAGAGACTGCAATGATGGTGACCCCGTTGCAAAGCTGCTTGTGTGCTGAAGAAGCAGAGCACTAGCTTTCCCTGCTGCTCCTTCTGCCGTGTGAGCAGATGCCACTGTTCATTCTGTGCTGACTGTGTTGCTGCGCAGCAGAGAGCAGCCTCTGGACTGATTCCATTCAAATGCTTTTCCTGTATGAAAGTGAGCAGTGAAAGCAACGATGAATGCACCAATGTAAAAGGGATTGTGTGCTGAACAGGTCCAGCACCAGCTTTCAATCCTGGCTCTTCTGCTGTGGGAGCAGAGGCCAAACGTTCGTGCTGTACTAACTGTGCTGCTGGGCAGCTGAGAGACACCACCTGAGAATTTGGATTCAAATGGACTTTTAGGTAGGAACCCGAGGAGAGACTGCAATGATGGTGACCCCGTTGCAAAGCTGCTTGTGTGCTGAAGAAGCAGAGCACTAGCTTTCCCTGCTGCTCCTTCTGCCGTGTGAGCAGATGCCACTGTTCATTCTGTGCTGACTGTGTTGCTGCGCAGCAGAGAGCAGCCTCAGGACTGATTCTATTCAAATGCTTTTCCTGTACGAGTGTTAGCAGTGAAAGCAACGATGGATGCCCCAATGTAAAAGGGATTGTGTGCTGAACAGGTCCAGCACCAGCTTTCAATCCTTGCTCTTCTGCTGTGGGAGCAGATGCCAAACGTTCGTGCAGTACTCACTGTGCTGCTGGGCAGCTGAGACCGCTTGAGAATTTGGATTCAAATGGACTTTTAGGTATGAAACCGAGGAGAGACTGCAATGATGGTGACCCCGTTGCAAAGCTGCTTGTGCGCTGAAGAAGCAGAGCACTAGCTTTCCCTGCTGCTCCTTCTGCCGTGTGAGCAGATAACACTGTTCATTCTGTGCTGACTGTGTTCCTGCGCAGCAGAGAGCAGCCTCTGGACTGATTCCATTGAAATGCTTTTCCTGTATGAAAGTGAGCAGTGAAAGCAACGATGGAGGCACCAATGTAAAAGGGATTGTGTGCTGAACAGGTCCAGCACCAGCTTTCAATCCTGGCTCTTCTGCTGTGGGAGCAGAGGCCAAACGTTCGTGCTGTACTAACTGTGCTGCTGGGCAGCTGAGAGACACCACCTGAGAATTTGGATTCAAATGGACTTTTAGGTATGAAACCGAGGAGAGACTGCAATGATGGTGACCCCGATGCAAAGCTGCTTGTGTGCTGAAGAAGCAGAGCACTAGCTTTCCCTGCTGCTCCTTCTGCCGTGTGAGCAGATGCCACTCTTCATTCTGTGCTGACTGTGTTCCTGCGCAGCAGAGAGCAGCCTCTGGACTGATTCCATTCAAATGCTTTTCCTGTACGAAAGTGAGCAGTGAAAGCAACGATGAATGCACCAATGGAAAAGGGATTGTGTGCTGAACAGGTCCAGCACCAGCTTTCAATCCTGGCTCTTCTGCTGTCTGAGCAGAGGCCAAACGTTCGTGCTGTACTAACTGTGCTGCTGGGCAGCTGAGAGACACCACCTGAGAATTTGGATTCAAATGGACTTTTAGGTATGAAACCGAGGAGAGACTGCAATGATGGTGACCCCGTTGCAAAGCTTCTTGTGTGCTGAAGAGACACAGCACTAGGTTTCCCTGCTGGTCCTTCTGCCGTGTGAGCAGATGCCACTCTTCATTCTGTGCTGTGTTGGTGCCAGCAGGGAGCAGGCTCTGGACTGATTCTATTCAAATGCTTTTCCTGTACGAGTGTTAGCAGTGAAAGCAACGATGGATGCACCAATGTAAAGGGGATTGTGTGCTGAACAGGTCCAGCACCAGCTTTCAATCCTTGCTCTTCTGCTGTGGGAGCAGATGCCAAACGTTCGTGCAGTACTCACTGTGCTGCTGGGCAGCTGAGACCGCTTGAGAATTTGGATTCAAATGGACTTTTAGGTATGAAACCGAGGAGAGACTGCAATGATGGTGACCCCGTTGCAAAGCTGCTTTTGCGCTGAAGAAGCAGAGCACTAGCTTTCCCTGCTGCTCCTTCTGCCGTGTGAGCAGATAACACTGTTCATTCTGTGCTGACTGTGTTCCTGCGCAGCAGAGAGCAGCCTCAGGACTGATTCCATTCAAATGCTTTTCCTGTATGAAAGTGAGCAGTGAAAGCAACGATGGAGGCACCAATGTAAAAGGGATTGTGTGCTGAACAGGTCCAGCACCAGCTTTCAATCCTGGCTCTTCTGCTGTGGGAGCAGAGGCCAAACGTTCGTGCTGTACTAACTGTGCTGCTGGGCAGCTGAGAGACACCACCTGAGAATTTGGATTCAAATGGACTTTTAGGTAGGAAACCGAGGAGAGACTGCAATGATGGTGACCCCGTTGCAAAGCTGCTTGTGTGCTGAAGAAGCAGAGCACTAGCTTTCCCTGCTGCTCCTTCTGCCGTGTGAGCAGATGCCACTCTTCATTCTGTGCCGACAGTGTTGCTGCGCAGCAGAGAGCAGCCTCTGGACTGATTCCATTCAAATGCTTTTCCTGTATGAATGTGAGCAGTGAAAGCAACGATGGAGGCACCAATGTAAAGGTGATTGTTTGCTGAACAGGTCCAGCACCAGCTTTCAATCCTTGCTCTTCTGCTGTGGGAGCAGATGCCAAACGTTCGTGCAGTACTCACTGTGCTGATGGGCAGCTGAGACCGCTTGAGAATTTGGATTCAAATGGACTTTTAGGTAGGAAACAGGGGAGAGACTGCAATGATGGTGACCCCGTTGCAAAGCTGCTTGTGTGCTGAAGAAGCAGAGCACTAGCTTTCCCTGCTGCTCCTTCTGCCGTGTGAGCAGATGCCACTGTTCATTCTGTGCAATGCTTTTCCTGTATGAAAGTGAGCAGTGAAAGCAACGATGGAGGCACCAATGTAAAAGGGATTGTGTGCTGAACAGGTCCAGCACCAGCTTTCAATCCTGGCTCTTCTGCTGTGGGAGCAGAGGCCAAACGTTCGTGCTGTACTCACTGTGCTGCTGGGCAGCTGAGAGACACCACCTGAGAATTTGGATTCAAATGGACTTTAAGGTATGAACCCGAGGAGAGACTGCAATGATGGTGACCCCGTTGCAAAGCTGCTTGTGTGCTGAAGAAGCAGAGCACTAGCTTTCCCTGCTGCTCCTTCTGCCGTGTGAGCAGATGCCACTGTTCATTCTGTGCTGACTGTGTTGCTGCGCAGCAGAGAGCAGCCTCTGGACTGATTCCATTCAAATGCTTTTCCTGTATGAAAGTGAGCAGTGAAAGCAACGATGAATGCACCAATGGAAAAGGGATTGTGTGCTGAACAGGTCCAGCACAGCTTTCAATCCTGGCTCTTCTGCTGTGGGAGCAGAGGCCAAACGTTCGTGCTGTACTAACTGTGCTGCTGGGCAGCTGAGATACACCACCTGAGAATTTGGATTCAAATGGACTTTTAGGTATGAAACCGAGGAGAGACTGCAATGATGGTGACCCCGTTGCAAAGCTGCTTGTGTGCTGAAGAAGCAGAGCACTAGCTTTCCCTGCTGCTCCTTCTGCCGTGTGAGCAGATGCCACTGTTCATTCTGTGCTGACTGTGTTGCTGGGCAGCAGAGAGCAGCCTCAGGACTGATTCTATTCAAATGCTTTTCCTGTACGAGTGTTAGCAGTGAAAGCAACGATGGATGCACCAATGTAAAGGGGATTGTGTGCTGAACAGGTCCAGCACCAGCTTTCAATCCTGGCTCTTCTGCTGTGGGAGCAGAGGCCAAACGTTCGTGCTGTACTAACTGTGCTGCTGGGCAGCTGAGAGACACCACCTGAGAATTTGGATTCAAATGGACTTTTAGGTATGAAACCGAGGAGAGACTGCAATGATGGTGACCCCGTTGCAAAGCTGCTTGTGTGCTGAAGAAGCAGAGCACTAGCTTTCCCTGCTGCTCCTTCTGCCGTGTGAGCAGATGCCACTCTTCATTCTGTGCTGACTGTGTTGCTGCGCAGCAGAGAGCAGCCTCTGGACTGATTCCATTCAAATGCTTTTCCTGTATGAATGTGAGCAGTGAAAGCAACGATGGAGGCACCAATGTAAAGGTGATTGTGTGCTGAACAGGTCCAGCACCAGCTTTCAATCCTGGCTCTTCTGCTGTGGGAGCAGAGGCCAAACGTTAGTGCTGTACTAACTGTGCTGCTGGGCAGCTGAGAGACACCACCTGAGAATTTGGATTCAAATGGACTTTTAGGTATGAAACCGAGGAGAGACTGCAATGATGGTGACCCCGTTGCAAAGCTGCTTGTGTGCTGAAGAAGCAGAGCACTAGCTTTCCCTGCTGCTCCTTCTGCCGTGTGAGCAGATGCCACTGTTCATTCTGTGCTGTCTGTGTTGCTGCGTAGCAGAGAGCAGCCTCAGGACTGATTCTATTCAAATGCTTTTCCTGTACGAGTGTTAGCAGTGAAAGCAACGATGGAGGCACCAATGTAAAGGGGATTGTGTGCTGAACAGGTCCAGCACCAGCTTTCAATCCTGGCTCTTCTGCTGTGGGAGCAGAGGCCAAACGTTCGTGCAGTACTCACTGTGCTGATGGGCAGCTGAGACCGCTTGAGAATTTGGATTCAAATGGACTTTTAGGTAGGAAACAGGGGAGAGACTGCAATGATGGTGACCCCGTTGCAAAGCTGCTTGTGTGCTGAAGAAGCAGAGCACTAGCTTTCCCTGCTGCTCCTTCTGCCGTGTGAGCAGATGCCACTGTTCATTCTGTGCTGACTGTGTTGCTGCGCAGCAGAGAGCAGCCTCTGGACTGATTCCATTCAAATGCTTTTCCTGTATGAAAGTGAGCAGTGAAAGCAACGATGAATGCACCAATGGAAAAGGGATTGTGTGCTGAACAGGTCCAGCACCAGCTTTCAATCCTGGCTCTTCTGCTGTGGGAGCAGAGGCCAAACGTTCGTGCTGTACTAACTGTGCTGCTGGGCAGCTGAGAGACACCACCTGAGAATTCGGATTCAAAAGGACTTTTAGGTATGAAGCCGAGGAGAGACTGCAATGATGGTGACCCCGTTGCAAAGCTGCTTGTGTGCTGAAGAAGCAGAGCACTAGCTTTCCCTGCTGCTCCTTCTGCCGTGTGAGCAGATGCCACTGTTCATTCTGTGCTGACTGTGTTGCTGCGTAGCAGAGAGCAGCCTCAGGACTGATTCTATTCAAATGCTTTTCCTGTACGAGTGTTAGCAGTGAAAGCAACGATGGAGGCACCAATGTAAAGGGGATTGTGTGCTGAACAGGTCCAGCACCAGCTTTCAATCCTTGCTCTTCTGCTGTGGGAGCAGATGCCAAACGTTCGTGCAGTACTCACTGTGCTGCTGGGCAGCTGAGACCGCTTGAGAATTTGGATTCAAATGGACTTTTAGGTAGGAAACAGGGAGAGACTGCAATGATGGTGACCCCGTTGCAAAGCTGCTTGTGTGCTGAAGAAGCAGAGCACTAGCTTTCCCTGCTGCTCCTTCTGCCGTGTGAGCAGATGCCACTGTTCATTCTGTGCTGACTGTGTTGCTGCGCAGCAGAGAGCAGCCTCTGGACGGATTCCATTCAAATGCTTTTCCTGTATGAAAGTGAGCAGTGAAAGCAACGATGAATGCACCAATGGAAAAGGGATTGTGTGCTGAACAGGTCCAGCACCAGCTTTCAATCCTGGCTCTTCTGCTGTGGGAGCAGAGGCCAAACGTTCGTGCTGTACTAACTGTGCTGCTGGGCAGCTGAGAGACACCACCTGAGAATTTGGATTCAAATGGACTTTTAGGTATGAAACCGAGGAGAGACTGCAATGATGGTGACCCCGTTGCAAAGCTTCTTGTGTGCTGAAGAGACACAGCACTAGGTTTCCCTGCTGGTCCTTCTGCCGTGTGAGCAGATGCCACTCTTCATTCTGTGCTGTGTTGGTGCCAGCAGGGAGCAGGCTCTGGACTGATTCTATTCAAATGCTTTTCCTGTACGAGTGTTAGCAGTGAAAGCAACGATGGATGCACCAATGTAAAGGGGATTGGGTGCTGAACAGGTCCAGCACCAGCTTTCAATCCTGGCTCTTCTGCTGTGGGAGCAGAGGCCAAACGTTCGTGCTGTACTCACTGTGCTGCTGGGCAGCTGAGCGACACCACCTGAGAATTCGGATTCAAAAGGACTTTTAGGTATGAACCCGAGGAGAGACTGCAATGATGGTGACCCCGTTGCAAAGCTGCTTGTGTGCTGAAGAAGCAGAGCACTAGCTTTCCCTGCTGCTCCTTCTGCCGTGTGAGCAGATGCCACTCTTCATTCTGTGCTGACTGTGTTGCTGCGCAGCAGAGAGCAGCCTCTGGACTGATTCCATTCAAATGCTTTTCCTGTATGAAAGTGAGCAGTGAAAGCAACGATGGAGGCACCAATGTAAAGGGGATTGTGTGCTGAACAGGTCCAGCACCAGCTTTCAATCCTGGCTCTTCTGCTGTGGGAGCAGAGGCCAAACGTTCGTGCAGTACTCACTGTGCTGCTGGGCAGCTGAGACCGCTTGAGAATTTGGATTCAAATGGACTTTTAGGTATGAAACCGAGGAGAGACTGCAATGATGGTGACCCCGTTGCAAAGCTTCTTGTGTGCTGAAGAAGCAGAGCACTAGCTTTCCCTGCTGCTCCTTCTGCCGTGTGAGCAGATGCTACTGTTCATTCTGTGCTGACTGTGTTGCTGCGCAGCAGAGAGCAGCCTCTGGACTGATTCTATTCAAATGCTTTTCCTGTACGAGTGTTAGCAGTGAAAGCAACGATGGATGCACCAATGTAAAGGGGATTGTGTGCTGAACAGGTCCAGCACCAGCTTTCAATCCTTGCTCTTCTGCTGTGGGAGCAGAGGCCAAACGTTCGTGCTGTACTAACTGTGCTGCTGGGCAGCTGAGAGACACCACCTGAGAATTTGGATTCAAATGGACTTTTAGGTATGAAACCGAGGAGAGACTGCAATGATGGTGACCCCGTTGCAAAGCTTCTTGTGTGCTGAAGAGACACAGCGCTAGCTTTCCCTGCTGGTCCTTCTGCCGTGTGAGCAGATGCCCCTGTTCATTCTGTGCTGTATTGCTGCCAGCAGGGAGCAGGCTCTGGACTGATTCTATTCAAATGCTTTTCCTGTACGAGTGTTAGCAGTGAAAGCAGCGATGGATGCACCAATGTAAAGGGGATTTTGTGCTGAACAGGTCCAGCACCAGCTTTTAATCCTGGCTCTTCTGCTGTGGGAGCAGAGGCCAAACGTTCGTGCTGTACTCACTGTGCTGCTGGGCAGCTGAGAGACACCACCTGAGAATTTGGATTCAAATGGACTTTTAGGTTTGAAACCGAGGAGAGACTGCAATGATGGTGACCCCGTTGCAAAGCTGCTTGTGTGCTGAAGAAGCTGAGCACTAGCTTTCCCTGCTGCTCCTTCTGCCGTGTGAGCAGATGCCACTGTTCATTCTGTGCTGACTGTGTTGCTGCGCAGCAGAGAGCAGCCTCTGGACTGATTCCATTCAAATGCTTTTCCTGTATGAATGTGAGCAGTGAAAGCAACGATGGAGGCACCAATGTAAAGGTGATTGTGTGCTGAACAGGTCCAGCACCAGCTTTCAATCCTGGCTCTTCTGCTGTGGGAGCAGAGGCCAAACGTTCGTGCTGTACTAACTGTGCTGCTGGGCAGCTGAGAGACACCACCTGAGAATTTGGATTCAAATGGACTTTTAGGAATGAACCCGAGGAGAGACTGCAATGATGGTGACCCCGTTGCAAAGCTGCTTGTGTGCTGAAGAAGCAGAGCACTAGCTTTCCCTGCTGCTCCTTCTGCCGTGTGAGCAGATGCCACTGTTCATTCTGTGCTGACTGTGTTGCTGCGCAGCAGAGAGCAGCCTCTGGACTGATTCCATTCAAATGCTTTTCCTGTATGAAAGTGAGCAGTGAAAGCAACGATGAATGCACCAATGTAAAAGGGATTGTGTGCTGAACAGGTCCAGCACCAGCTTTCAATCCTGGCTCTTCTGCTGTCGGAGCAGAGGCCAAACGTTCGTGCTGTACTAACTGTGCTGCTGGGCAGCTGAGAGAGACCACCTGAGAATTTGGATTCAAATGGACTTTTAGGTATGAAACCGAGGAGAGACTGCAATGATGGTGACCCCGTTGCAAAGCTTCTTGTGTGCTGAAGAGACACAGCACTAGCTTTTCCTGCTGGTCCTTCTGCCGTGTGAGCAGATGCCCCTGTTCATTCTGTGCTGTGTTGCTGCCAGCAGGGAGCAGGCTCTTACTGATTCTATTCAAATGCTTTTCCTGTACGAGTGTTAGCAGTGAAAGCAACGATGGATGCACCAATGTAAAGGGGATTGTGTGCGGAACAGGTCCAGCACCAGCTTTCAATCCTTGCTCTTCTGCTGTGGGAGCAGATGCCAAACGTTCGTGCAGTACTCACTGTGCTGCTGGGCAGCTGAGACCGCTTGAGAATTTGGATTCAAATGCACTTTTAGGTATGAAACCGAGGAGAGACTGCAATGATGGTGACCCCGTTGCAAAGCTGCTTGTGTGCTGAAGAAGCAGAGCACTAGCTTTCCCTGCTGCTCCTTCTGCCGTGTGAGCAGATGCCACTGTTCATTCTGTGCTGTGTCCTGCGCAGCAGAGAGCAGGCTCTGGACTGATTCCATTCAAATGCTTTTCCTGTATGAAAGTGAGCAGTGAAAGCAACGATGAATGCACCAATGTAAAGGGGATTGTGTGCTGAACAGGTCCAGCACCAGCTTTCAATCCTGGCTCTTCTGCTGTGGGAGCAGAGGCCAAACGTTCGTGCAGTACTCACTGTGCTGCTGGGCAGCTGTTACCGCTTGAGAATTTGGATTCAAATGGACTTTTAGGTATGAAACCGAGGAGAGACTGCAATGATGGTGACCCCGTTGCAAAGCTGCTTGTGTGCTGAAGAGGCAGAGCACTAGCTTTCCCTGCTGCTCCTTCTGCCGTGTGAGCAGATGCTACTGTTCATTCTGTGCTGACTGTGTTGCTGCGCAGCAGAGAGCAGCATCTGGACTGATTCCATTCAAATGCTTTTCCTGTATGAAAGTGAGCAGTGAAAGCAACGATGGAGGCACCAATGTAAAAGGGATTGTGTGCTGAACAGGTCCAGCACCAGCTTTCAATCCTGGCTCTTCTGCTGTGGGAGCAGAGGCCAAACGTTCGTGCTGTACTCACTGTGCTGCTGGGCAGCTGAGAGACACCACCTGAGAATTTGGATTCAAATGGACTTTTAGGTATGAACCCGAGGAGAGACTGCAATGATGGTGACCCCGTTGCAAAGCTGCTTGTGTGCTGAAGAAGCAGAGCACTAGCTTTCCCTGCTGCTCCTTCTGCCGTGTGGGCAGATGCTACTGTTCATTCTGTGCTGACTGTGTTGCTGCGCAGCAGAGAGCAGCCTCTGGACTGATTCCATTCAAATGCTTTTCCTGTATGAAAGTGAGCAGTGAAAGCAACGATGAATGCACCAATGTAAAAGGGATTGTGTGCTGAACAGGTCCAGCACCAGCTTTCAATCCTGGCTCTTCTGCTGTGGGAGCAGAGGCCAAACGTTCGTGCTGTACTAACTGTGCTGCTGGGCAGCTGAGAGACACCACCTGAGAATTTGGATTCAAATGGACTTTTAGGTATGAAACCGAGGAGAGACTGCAATGATGGTGACCCCGTTGCAAAGCTTCTTGTGTGCTGAAGAGACACAGCGCTAGCTTTCCCTGCTGGTCCTTCTGCCGTGTGAGCAGATGCCACTGCTCATTCTGTGCTGTATTGCTGCCAGCAGGGAGCAGCCTCTGGACTGATTCTATTCAAATGCTTTTCCTGTACGAGTGTTAGCAGTGAAAGCAACGATGGATGCACCAATGTAAAGGGGATTGTGTGCTGAACAGGTCCAGCACCAGCTTTTAATCCTGGCTCTTCTGCTGTGGGAGCAGAGGCCAAACGTTCGTGCTGTACTCACTGTGCTGCTGGGCAGCTGAGAGACACCACCTGAGAATTTGGATTCAAATGGACTTTTAGGTATGAAACCGAGGAGAGACTGCAATGATGGTGACCCCGTTGCAAAGCTGCTTGTGTGCTGAAGAAGCAGAGCACTAGCTTTCCCTGCTGCTCCTTCTGCCGTGTGAGCAGATGCCACTGTTCATTCTGTGCTGACTGTGTTGCTGCGCAGCAGAGAGCAGCCTCTGGACTGATTCCATTCAAATGCTTTTCCTGTATGAATGTGAGCAGTGAAAGCAACGATGGAGGCACCAATGTAAAGGTGATTGTGTGCTGAACAGGTCCAGCACCAGCTTTCAATCCTGGCTCTTCTGCTGTGGGAGCAGAGGCCAAACGTTCGTGCTGTACTGTACTGTGCTGCTGGGCAGCTGAGAGAGACCACCTGAGAATTTGGATTCAAATGGACTTTTAGGTATGAAACCGAGGAGAGACTGCAATGATGGTGACCCCGTTGCAAAGCTGCTTGTGTGCTGAAGAAGCAGAGCACTAGCTTTCCCTGCTGCTCCTTCTGCCGTGTGAGCAGATGCCACTGTTCATTCTGTGCTGACTGTGTTGCTGCGCAGCAGAGAGCAGCCTCTGGACTGATTCCATTCAAATGCTTTTCCTGTATGAATGTGAGCAGTGAAAGCAACAATGGAGGCACCAATGTAAAGGTGATTGTGTGCTGAACAGGTCCAGCACCAGCTTTCAATCCTGGCTCTTCCGCTGTGGGAGCAGAGGCCAAACGTTCGTGCTGTACTAACTGTGCTGCTGGGCAGCTGAGAGACACCACCTGAGAATTTGGATTCAAATGGACTTTTAGGTAGGAAACCGAGGAGAGACTGCAATGATGGTGACCCCGTTGCAAAGCTGCTTGTGTGCTGAAGAAGCAGAGCACTAGCTTTCCCTGCTGCTCCTTCTGCCGTGTGAGCAGATGCCACTGTTCATTCTGTGCTGACTGTGTTGCTGCGCAGCAGAGAGCAGCCTCTGGACTGATTCCATTCAAATGCTTTTCCTGTATGAAAGTGAGCAGTGAAAGCAACGATGAATGCACCAATGTAAAGGTGATTGTGTGCTGAACAGGTCCAGCACCAGCTTTCAATCCTGGCTCTTCTGCTGTGGGAGCAGAGGCCAAACGTTCGTGCTGTACTAACTGTGCTGCTGGGCAGCTGAGCGACACCACCTGAGAATTCGGATTCAAAAGGACTTTTAGGTATGAAGCCGAGGAGAGACTGCAATGATGGTGACCCCGTTGCAAAGCTGCTTGTGTGCTGAAGAAGCAGAGCACTAGCTTTCCCTGCTGCTCCTTCTGCCGTGTGAGCAGATGCCACTCTTCATTCTGTGCTGTGTTGGTGCCAGGAGGGAGCAGGCTCTGGACTGATTCCATTCAAATGCTTTTCCTGTATGAATGTGAGCAGTAAAAGCAACGATGGAGGCACCAATGTAAAGGTGATTGTGTGCTGAACAGGTCCAGCACCAGCTTTCAATCCTGGCTCTTCTGCTGTGGGAGCAGAGGCCAAACGTTCGTGCTGTACTAACTGTGCTGCTGGGCAGCTGAGAGACACCACCTGAGAATTTGGATTCAAATGGACTTTTAGGTAGGAAACCGAGGAGAGACTGCAATGATGGTGACCCCGTTGCAAAGCTGCTTGTGTGCTGAAGAAGCAGAGCACTAGCTTTCCCTGCTGCTCCTTCTGCCGTGTGAGCAGATGCCACTGTTCATTCTGTGCTGACTGTGTTGCTGCGCAGCAGAGAGCAGGCTCTGGACTGATTCCATTCAAATGCTTTTCCTGTATGAAAGTGAGCAGTGAAAGCAACGATGGATGCACCAATGTAAAGGTGATTGTGTGCTGAACAGGTCCAGCACCAGCTTTCAATCCTGGCTCTTCTGCTGTGGGAGCAGAGGCCAAACGTTCGTGCTGTACTAACTGTGCTGCTGGGCAGCTGAGAGACACCACCTGAGAATTTGGATTCAAATGGACTTTTAGGAATGAACCCGAGGAGAGACTGCAATGATGGTGACCCCTTGCAAAGCTGCTTGTGTGCTGAAGAAGCAGAGCACTAGCTTTCCCTGCTGCTCCTTCTGCCGTGTGAGCAGATGCCACTGTTCATTCTGTGCTGACTG
This sequence comes from Pezoporus flaviventris, assembly GCF_033815535.1. Classification (NCBI taxonomy): domain Eukaryota; kingdom Metazoa; phylum Chordata; class Aves; order Psittaciformes; family Psittacidae; genus Pezoporus; species Pezoporus flaviventris. The sequence continues at coordinate 180,258 of NW_026892748.1, read as the reverse complement.
TGTTGCTGCGCAGCAGAGAGCAGCCTCTGGACTGATTCCATTCAAATGCTTTTCCTGTATGAAAGTGAGCAGTGAAAGCAACGATGAATGCACCAATGTAAAAGGGATTGTGTGCTGAACAGGTCCAGCACCAGCTTTCAATCCTGGCTCTTCTGCTGTGGGAGCAGAGGCCAAACGTTCATGCAGTACTAACTGTGCTGCTGGGCAGCTGAGCGACACCACCTGAGAATTCGGATTCAAAAGGACTTTTAGGTATGAAGCCGAGGAGAGACTGCAATGATGGTGACCCCGTTGCAAAGCTGCTTGTGTGCTGAAGAAGCAGAGCACTAGCTTTCCCTGCTGCTCCTTCTGCCGTGTGAGCAGATGCCACTGTTCATTCTGTGCTGACTGTGTTGCTGCGCAGCAGAGAGCAGCCTCTGGACTGATTCCATTCAAATGCTTTTCCTGTATGAAAGTGAGCAGTGAAAGCAACGATGGATGCACCAATGTAAAGGTGATTGTGTGCTGAACAGGTCCAGCACCAGCTTTCAATCCTGGCTCTTCTGCTGTGGGAGCAGAGGCCAAACGTTCGTGCTGTACTAACTGTGCTGCTGGGCAGCTGAGAGAGACCACCTGAGAATTTGGATTCAAATGGACTTTTAGGTATGAAACCGAGGAGAGACTGCAATGATGGTGACCCCGTTGCAAAGCTGCTTGTGTGCTGAAGAAGCAGAGCACTAGCTTTCCCTGCTGCTCCTTCTGCCGTGTGAGCAGATGCCACTCTTCATTCTGTGCTGTGTTGCTGCGCAGCAGGGAGCAGGATCTGGACGGATTCTATTCAAATGCTTTTCCTGTATGAGTGTTAGCAGTGAAAGCAACGATGGAGGCACCAATGTAAAGGTGATTGTGTGCTGAACAGGTCCAGCACCAGCTTTCAATCCTGGCTCTTCTGCTGTGGGAGCAGAGGCCAAACGTTCGTGCTGTACTCACTGTGCTGCTGGGCAGCTGAGCGACACCACCTGAGAATTCGGATTCAAATGGACTTTTAGGTATGAAACCGAGGAGAGACTGCAATGATGGTGACCCCGTTGCAAAGCTGCTTGTGTGCTGAAGAGACACAGCACTAGCTTTCCCTGCTGCTCCTTCTGCCGTGTGAGCAGATGCCCCTGTTCATTCTGTGCTGTGTTGCTGCCAGCAGGGAGCAGGCTCTGGACTGATTCTATTCAAATGCTTTTCCTGTACGAGTGTTAGCAGTGAAAGCAACGATGGATGCACCAATGTAAAGGGGATTGTGTGCTGAACAGGTCCAGCACCAGCTTTCAATCCTTGCTCTTCTGCTGTGGGAGCAGAGGCCAAACGTTCGTGCTGTACTCACTGTGCTGCTGGGCAGCTGAGAGACACCACCTGAGAATTTGGATTCAAATGGACTTTTAGGTATGAAGCCGAGGAGAGACTGCAATGATGGTGACCCCGTTGCAAAGCTGCTTGTGTGCTGAAGAAGCAGAGCACTAGCTTTCCCTGCTGCTCCTTCTGCCGTGTGAGCAGATGCCACTGTTCATTCTGTGCTGACTGTGTTGCTGCGCAGCAGAGAGCAGCCTCTGGACTGACTCCATTCAAATGCTTTTCCTGTATGAAAGTGAGCAGTGAAAGCAACGATGAATGCACCAATGTAAAAGGGATTGTGTGCTGAACAGGTCCAGCACCAGCTTTCAATCCTGGCTCTTCTGCTGTCGGAGCAGAAGCCAAACGTTCGTGCTGTACTAACTGTGCTGCTGGGCAGCTGAGAGACACCACCTGAGAATTTGGATTCAAATGGACTTTTAGGTATGAAACCGAGGAGAGACTGCAATGATGGTGACCCCGTTGCAAAGCTGCTTGTGTGCTGAAGAAGCAGAGCACTAGCTTTCCCTGCTGCTCCTTCTGCCGTGTGAGCAGATGCCACTGTTCATTCTGTGCTGACTGTGTTGCTGCGCAGCAGAGAGCAGGCTCTGGACTGATTCCATTCAAATGCTTTTCCTGTATGAATGTGAGCAGTGAAAGCAACAATGGAGGCACCAATGTAAAGGTGATTGTGTGCTGAACAGGTCCAGCACCAGCTTTCAATCCTGGCTCTTCTGCTGTGGGAGCAGAGGCCAAACGTTCGTGCTGTACTAACTGTGCTGCTGGGCAGCTGAGAGACACCACCTGAGAATTTGGATTCAAATGGACTTTTAGGTATGAACCCGAGGAGAGACTGCAATGATGGTGACCCCGTTGCAAAGCTGCTTGTGTGCTGAAGAAGCAGAGCACTAGCTTTCCCTGCTGCTCCTTCTGCCGTGTGAGCAGATGCCACTGTTCATTCTGTGCTGACTGTGTTGCAGCGCAGCAGAGAGCAGCCTCTGGACTGATTCCATTCAAATGCTTTTCCTGTATGAAAGTGAGCAGTGAAAGCAACGATGAATGCACCAATGTAAAAGGGATTGTGTGCTGAACAGGTCCAGCACCAGCTTTCAATCCTGGCTCTTCTGCTGTCGGAGCAGAAGCCAAACGTTCGTGCTGTACTAACTGTGCTGCTGGGCAGCTGAGAGACACCACCTGAGAATTTGGATTCAAATGGACTTTTAGGTATGAAACCGAGGAGAGACTGCAATGATGGTGACCCCGTTGCAAAGCTGCTTGTGTGCTGAAGAGACACAGCCCGAGCTTTCCCTGCTGGTCCTTCTGCCGTGAGAGCAGATGCCCCTGTTCATTCTGTGCTGTGTTGCTGCCAGCAGGGAGCAGGCTCTGGACTGATTCTATTCAAATGCTTTTCCTGTATGAGTGTTAGCAGTGAAAGCAACGATGGATGCACCAATGTAAAGGGGATTGTGTGCTGAACAGGTCCAGCACCAGCTTTCAATCCTTGCTCTTCTGCTGTGGGAGCAGATGCCAAACGTTCGTGCTGTACTAACTGTGCTGCTGGGCAGCTGAGAGACACCACCTGAGAATTTGGATTCAAATGGACTTTTAGGTATGAAACCGAGGAGAGACTGCAATGATGGTGACCCCGTTGCAAAGCTGCTTGTGTGCTGAAGAAGCAGAGCACTAGCTTTCCCTGCTGCTCCTTCTGCCGTGTGAGCAGATGCCACTGTTCATTCTGTGCTGACTGTGTTGCTGCGCAGCAGAGAGCAGGCTCTGGACTGATTCCATTCAAATGCTTTTCCTGTATGAAAGTGAGCAGTGAAAGCAACGATGGATGCACCAATGTAAAGGTGATTGTGTGCTGAACAGGTCCAGCACCAGCTTTCAATCCTGGCTCTTCTGCTGTGGGAGCAGAGGCCAAACGTTCGTGCTGTACTAACTGTGCTGCTGGGCAGCTGAGAGACACCACCTGAGAATTTGGATTCAAATGGACTTTTAGGTATGAACCCGAGGAGAGACTGCAATGATGGTGACCCCGTTGCAAAGCTGCTTGTGTGCTGAAGAAGCAGAGCACTAGCTTTCCCTGCTGCTCCTTCTGCCGTGTGAGCAGATGCCACTGTTCATTCTGTGCTGACTGTGTTGCTGCGCAGCAGAGAGCAGCCTCTGGACTGATTCCATTCAAATGCTTTTCCTGTATGAAAGTGAGCAGTGAAAGCAACGATGAATGCACCAATGTAAAAGGGATTGTGTGCTGAACAGGTCCAGCACCAGCTTTCAATCCTGGCTCTTCTGCTGTGGGAGCAGAAGCCAAACGTTCGTGCTGTACTAACTGTGCTGCTGGGCAGCTGAGAGACACCACCTGAGAATTTGGATTCAAATGGACTTTTAGGTATGAAACCGAGGAGAGACTGCAATGATGGTGACCCCGTTGCAAAGCTGCTTGTGTGCTGAAGAGACACAGCACTAGCTTTCCCTGCTGCTCCTTCTGCCGTGTGAGCAGATGCCCCTGTTCATTCTGTGCTGTGTTGCTGCCAGCAGGGAGCAGGCTCTGGACTGATTCTATTCAAATGCTTTTCCTGTACGAGTGTTAGCAGTGAAAGCAACGATGGATGCACCAATGTAAAGGGGATTGTGTGCTGAACAGATCCAGCACCAGCTTTCAATCCTGGCTCTTCTGCTGTGGGAGCAGAGGCCAAACGTTCGTGCTGTACTCACTGTGCTGCTGGGCAGCTGAGAGACACCACCTGAGAATTCGGATTCAAAAGGACTTTTAGGTATGAAGCCGAGGAGAGACTGCAATGATGGTGACCCCGTTGCAAAGCTGCTTGTGTGCTGAAGAAGCAGAGCACTAGCTTTCCCTGCTGCTCCTTCTGCCGTGTGAGCAGATGCCACTGTTCATTCTGTGCTGACTGTGTTGCTGCGCAGCAGAGAGCAGCCTCTGGACTGATTCCATTCAAATGCTTTTCCTGTATGAAAGTGAGCAGTGAAAGCAACGATGGATGCACCAATGTAAAGGTGATTGTGTGCTGAACAGGTCCAGCACCAGCTTTCAATCCTGGCTCTTCTGCTGTGGGAGCAGAGGCCAAACGTTCGTGCTGTACTAACTGTGCTGCTGGGCAGCTGAGAGACACCACCTGAGAATTTGGATTCAAATGGACTTTTAGGTATGAAACCGAGGAGAGACTGCAATGATGGTGACCCCGTTGCAAAGCTGCTTGTGTGCTGAAGAAGCAGAGCACTAGCTTTCCCTGCTGCTCCTTCTGCCGTGTGAGCAGATGCCACTCTTCATTCTGTGCTGTGTTGCTGCCAGCAGGGAGCAGGCTCTGGACGGATTCTATTCAAATGCTTTTCCTGTATGAAAGTGAGCAGTGAAAGCAACGATGGAGGCACCAATGTAAAGGGGATTGTGTGCTGAACAGGTCCAGCACCAGCTTTCAATCCTGGCTCTTCTGCTGTGGGAGCAGAGGCCAAACGTTCGTGCTGTACTCACTGTGCTGCTGGGCAGCTGAGAGACACCACCTGAGAATTTGGATTCAAATGGACTTTTAGGTATGAACCCGAGGAGAGACTGCAATGATGTTGACCCCGTTGCAAAGCTGCTTGTGTGCTGAAGAAGCAGAGCACTAGCTTTCCCTGCTGCTCCTTCTGCCGTGTGAGCAGATGCCACTGTTCATTCTGTGCTGACTGTGTTGCTGCGCAGCAGAGAGCAGCCTCTGGACTTATTCCATTCAAATGCTTTTCCTGTATGAGTGTGTGCAGTGAAAGCACGATGGAGGCACCAATGTAAAGGTGATTGTGTGCTGAACAGGTCCAGCACCAGCTTTCAATCCTGGCTCTTCTGCTGTGGGAGCAGAGGCCAAACGTTCGTGCTGTACTCACTGTGCTGCTGGGCAGCTGAGAGACACCACCTGAGAATTTGGATTCAAATGGACATTTAGGTATGAACCCGAGCAGAGACTGCAATGATGGTGACCCCGTTGCAAAGCTGCTTGTGTGCTGAAGAGACAGAGCACTAGCTTTCCCTGCTGCTCCTTCTGCCGTGTGAGCAGATGCCACTGTTCATTCTGTGCTGACTGTGTTTCTGCGCAGCAGAGAGCAGCCTCTGGACTGATTCCATTCAAATGCATTTCCTGTATGAATGTGTGCAGTGAAAGCAACGATGGAGGCACCAATGTAAAGGTGATGGTGTGCTGAACAGGTCCAGCACCAGCTTTCAATCCTGGCTCTTCTGCTGTGGGAGCAGAGGCCAAACGTTCGTGCTGTACTAACTGTGCTGCTGGGCAGCTGAGAGACACCACCTGAGAATTTGGATTCAAATGGACTTTTAGGTATGAACCCGAGGAGAGACTGCAATGATGGTGACCCCGTTGCAAAGCTGCTTGTGTGCTGAGGAAGCCCAGCACTAGCTTTCCCTGCTGGTCCTTCTGCTGTGCGAGCAGAATCCACTGTTCATTCTGTGCTGACTGTGTTGCTGCGCAGCAGAGAGCAGGCTCTGGACTGATTCCATTCAAATGCTTTTCCTGTATGAAAGTGAGCAGTGAAAGCAACGATGGAGCCACCAGTGTAAAGGTGATTGTGTGCTGAACAGGTCCAGCACCAGCTTTCAATCCTGGCTCTTCTGCTGTGGGAGCAGAGGAAAAACGTTCGTGCTGTACTAACTGTGCTGCTGGGCAGCTGAGAGACACCACCTGAGAATTTGGATTCAAATGGACTTTTAGGTAGGAAACCGAGGAGAGACTGCAATGATGGTGACCCCGTTGCAAAGCTGCTTGTGTGCTGAAGAAGCAGAGCACTAGCTTTCCCTGCTGCTCCTTCTGCCGTGTGAGCAGATGCCACTGTTCATTCTGTGCTGACTGTGTTGCTGCGCAGCAGAGAGCAGCCTCTGGACTGATTCCATTCAAATGCTTTTCCTGTATGAGTGTGTGCAGTGAAAGCACGATGGAGGCACCAATGTAAAGGTGATTGTGTGCTGAACAGGTCCAGCACCAGCTTTCAATCCTGGCTCTTCTGCTGTGGGAGCAGAGGCCAAACGTTCGTGCTGTACTCACTGTGCTGCTGGGCAGCTGAGAGACACCACCTGAGAATTTGGATTCAAATGGACTTTTAGGTATGAACCCGAGCAGAGACTGCAATGATGGTGACCCCGTTGCAAAGCTGCTTGTGTGCTGAAGAGACAGAGCACTAGCTTTCCCTGCTGCTCCTTCTGCCGTGTGAGCAGATGCCACTGTTCATTCTGTGCTGACTGTGTTTCTGCGCAGCAGAGAGCAGCCTCTGGACTGATTCCATTCAAATGCATTTCCTGTATGAATGTGTGCAGTGAAAGCAACGATGGAGGCACCAATGTAAAGGTGATGGTGTGCTGAACAGGTCCAGCACCAGCTTTCAATCCTGGCTCTTCTGCTGTGGGAGCAGAGGCCAAACGTTCGTGCTGTACTAAACTGTGCTGCTGGGCAGCTGAGAGACACCACCTGAGAATTTGGATTCAAATGGACTTTTAGGTATGAACCCGAGGAGAGACTGCAATGATGGTGACCCCGTTGCAAAGCTGCTTGTGTGCTGAGGAAGCCCAGCACTAGCTTTCCCTGCTGGTCCTTCTGCTGTGCGAGCAGAATCCACTGTTCATTCTGTGCTGACTGTGTTGCTGCGCAGCAGAGAGCAGGCTCTGGACTGATTCCATTCAAATGCTTTTCCTGTATGAAAGTGAGCAGTGAAAGCAACGATGGAGCCACCAGTGTAAAGGTGATTGTGTGCTGAACAGGTCCAGCACCAGCTTTCAATCCTGGCTCTTCTGCTGTGGGAGCAGAGGAAAAACGTTCGTGCTGTACTAACTGTGCTGCTGGGCAGCTGAGAGACACCACCTGAGAATTTGGATTCAAATGGACTTTTAGGTAGGAAACCGAGGAGAGACTGCAATGATGGTGACCCCGTTGCAAAGCTGCTTGTGTGCTGAAGAAGCAGAGCACTAGCTTTCCCTGCTGCTCCTTCTGCCGTGTGAGCAGATGCCACTGTTCATTCTGTGCTGTGTTGCTGCCAGCAGGGAGCAGGCTCTGGACTGATTCTATTCAAATGCTTTTCCTGTATGAGTGTTAGCAGTGAAAGCAACGATGGAGGCACCAATGTAAAGGTGATTGTGTGCTGAACAGGTCCAGCACCAGCTTTCAATCCTTGCTCTTCTGCTGTGGGAGCAGAGGCCAAACGTTCGTGCTGTACTCACTGTGCTGCTGGGCAGCTGAGACCACCTGAGAATTTGGATTCAAATGGACTTTTAGGTATGAAACCGAGGAGAGACTGCAATGATGGTGACCCCGTTGCAAAGCTGCTTGTGTGCTGAAGAGACACAGCCCGAGCTTTCCCTGCTGGTCCTACTGCCGTGTGAGCAGATGCCACTGTTCATTCTGTGCTGACTGTGTTGCTGCGCAGCAGAGAGCAGGCTCTGGACTGATTCCATTCAAATGCTTTTCCTGTATGAAAGTGAGCAGTGAAAGCAACGATGAATGCACCAATGTAAAAGTGATTGTGTGCTGAACAGGTCCAGCACCAGCTTTCAATCCTGGCTCTTCTGCTGTGGGAGCAGAGGCCAAACGTTCGTGCTGTACTAACTGTGCTGCTGGGCAGCTGAGAGACACCACCTGAGAATTTGGATTCAAATGGACTTTTAGGTATGAAACCGAGGAGAGACTGCAATGATGGTAACCCCGTTGCAAAGCTGCTTGTGTGCTGAAGAGACACAGCCCGAGCTTTCCCTGCTGGTCCTTCTGCCGTGTGAGCAGATGCCACTGTTCATTCTGTGCTGACTGTGTTGCTGTGCAGCAGAGAGCAGCCTCTGGACTGATTCCATTCAAATGCTTTTCCTGCCTATAAGTGAGCAGTGAAAGCAACGATGAATGCACCAATGTAAAAGTGATTGTGTGCTGAACAGGTCCAGCACCAGCTTTCAATCCTGGCTCTTCTGCTGTGGGAGCAGAGGCCAAACGTTCGTGCTGTACTAACTGTGCTGCTGGGCAGCTGAGAGACACCACCTGAGAATTTGGATTCAAATGGACTTTTAGGTAGGAAACCGAGGAGAGACTGCAATGATGGTGACCCCGTTGCAAAGCTGCTTGTGTGCTGAAGAAGCAGAGCACTAGCTTTCCCTGCAGGTCCTTCTGCCGTGTGAGCAGATGCCACTGTTCATTCTGTGCTGACTCTGTTCCTGCGCAGCAGAGAGCAGGCTCTGGACTGATTCCATTCAAATGCTTTTCCTGTATGAAAGTGAGCAGTGAAAGCAACGATGGAGGCACCAATGTAAAGGGGATTGTGTGCTGAACAGGTCCAGCACCAGCTTTCAATCCTGGCTCTTCTGCTGTGAGAGCAGATGCCAGACGTTCGTGCTGTACTCACTGTGCGGCTGGGCAGCTGAGAGAGACCACCTGAGAATTTGGATTCAAATGGACTTTTAGGTATGAAACCGAGGAGAGACTGCAATGATGGTGACCCCGTTGCAAAGCTGCTTGTGTGCTGAAGAAGCAGAGCACTAGCTTTCCCTGCTGGTCCTTCTGCCGTGTGAGCAGATGATACTGTTCATTCTGTGCTGACTGTGTTGCTGCGCAGCAGAGAGCAGCCTCTGGACTGATTCCATTCAAATGCTTTTCCTGCATGAAAGTGAGCAGTGAAAGCAACGATGAATGCACCAATGTAAAGGTGATTGTGTGCTGAACAGGTCCAGCACCAGCTTTCAATCCTTGCTCTTCTGCTGTGGGAGCAGATGCCAAACGTTTGTGCTGTACTCACTGTGCTGCTGGGCAGCTGAGAGAGACCACCTGAGAATTTGGATTCAAATGGACTTTTAGGTATGAAACCGAGGAGAGACTGCAATGATGGTGACCCCATTGCAAAGCTGCTTGTGTGCTGAAGAAGCCCAGCACTAGCTTTCCCTGCTGGTCCTTCTGCCGTGGGAGCAGATGCCACTGTTCATTCTGTGCTGTGTTGCTGCCCGCAGGGAGCAGGCTCTGGACTGATTCTATTCAAATGCTTTTCCTGTATGTGTGTTAGCAGTGAAAGCAACGATGGAGGAACCAATGTAAAGGTGATTGTGTGCTGAACAGGTCCAGCACCAGCTTTCAATCCTTGCTCTTCTGCTGTGAGAGCAGATGCCAAACGTTCGTGCTGTACTCACTGTGCTGCTGGGCAGCTGAGAGAGACCACCTGAGAATTTGGATTCAAATGGACTTTTAGGTATGAAACCGAGGAGAGACTGCAATGATGGTGACCCCGTTGCAAAGCTGCTTGTGTGCTGAAGAGACACAGCCCGAGCTTTCCCTGCTGGTCTAAGTGCCGTGTGAGCAGATGCCACTGTTCATTCTGTGCTGACTGTGTTGCTGCGCAGCAGAGAGCAGGCTCTGGACTGATTCCATTCAAATGCTTTTCCTGTATGAAAGTGAGCAGTGAAAGCAACGATGAATGCACCAATGTAAAAGTGATTGTGTGCTGAACAGGTCCAGCACCAGCTTTCAATCCTGGCTCTTCTGCTGTGGGAGCAGAGGCCAAACGTTCGTGCTGTACTAACTGTGCTGCTGGGCAGCTGAGAGACACCACCTGAGAATTTGGATTCAAATGGACTTTTAGGTAGGAAACCGAGGAGAGACTGCAATGATGGTAACCCCGTTGCAAAGCTGCTTGTGTGCTGAAGAGACACAGCACTAGCTTTCCCTGCTGGTCCTTCTGCCGTGTGAGCAGATGCCACTGTTCATTCTGTGCTGTGTTGCTGCCAGCAGGGAGCAGGCTCTGGACGGATTCTATTCAAATGCTTTTCCTGTATGAGTGTTAGCAGTGAAAGCAACGATGGATGCCCCAATGTAAAAGTGATTGTGTGCTGAACAGGTCCAGCTCCAGCTTTCAATCCTGGCTCTTCTGCTGTGGGAGCAGAGGCCAAACGTTCGTGCTGTACTAACTGTGCTGCTGGGCATCTGAGAGACACCACCTGAGAATTTGGATTCAAATGGACTTTTAGGTATGAAACCGAGGAGAGACTGCAATGATGGTGACCCCGTTGCAAAGCTGCTTGTGTGCTGAAGAAGCAGAGCACTAGCTTTCCCTGCTGCTCCTTCTGCCGTGTGAGCAGATGCCACTCTTCATTCTGTGCTGTGTTGCTGCCAGCAGGGAGCAGGCTCTGGACGGATTCTATTCAAATGCTTTTCCTGTATGAAAGTGAGCAGTGAAAGCAACGATGGAGGCACCAATGTAAAGGGGATTGTGTGCTGAACAGGTCCAGCACCAGCTTTCAATCCTGGCTCTTCTGCTGTGGGAGCAGAGGCCAAACGTTCGTGCTGTACTCACTGTGCTGCTGGGCAGCTGAGAGACACCACCTGAGAATTTGGATTCAAATGGACTTTTAGGTATGAACCCGAGGAGAGACTGCAATGATGTTGACCCCGTTGCAAAGCTGCTTGTGTGCTGAAGAAGCAGAGCACTAGCTTTCCCTGCTGCTCCTTCTGCCGTGTGAGCAGATGCCACTGTTCATTCTGTGCTGACTGTGTTGCTGCGCAGCAGAGAGCAGCCTCTGGACTGATTCCATTCAAATGCTTTTCCTGTATGAGTGTGTGCAGTGAAAGCACGATGGAGGCACCAATGTAAAGGTGATTGTGTGCTGAACAGGTCCAGCACCAGCTTTCAATCCTGGCTCTTCTGCTGTGGGAGCAGAGGCCAAACGTTCGTGCTGTACTCACTGTGCTGCTGGGCAGCTGAGAGACACCACCTGAGAATTTGGATTCAAATGGACATTTAGGTATGAACCCGAGCAGAGACTGCAATGATGGTGACCCCGTTGCAAAGCTGCTTGTGTGCTGAAGAGACAGAGCACTAGCTTTCCCTGCTGCTCCTTCTGCCGTGTGAGCAGATGCCACTGTTCATTCTGTGCTGACTGTGTTTCTGCGCAGCAGAGAGCAGCCTCTGGACTGATTCCATTCAAATGCTTTTCCTGTATGAATGTGTGCAGTGAAAGCAACGATGGAGGCACCAATGTAAAGGTGATTGTGTGCTGAACAGGTCCAGCACCAGCTTTCAATCCTGGCTCTTCTGCTGTGGGAGCAGAGGCCAAACGTTCGTGCTGTACTAACTGTGCTGCTGGGCAGCTGAGAGACACCACCTGAGAATTTGGATTCAAATGGACTTTTAGGTATGAACCCGAGGAGAGACTGCAATGATGGTGACCCCGTTGCAAAGCTGCTTGTGTGCTGAGGAAGCCCAGCACTAGCTTTCCCTGCTGGTCCTTCTGCTGTGCGAGCAGAATCCACTGTTCATTCTGTGCTGACTGTGTTGCTGCGCAGCAGAGAGCAGGCTCTGGACTGATTCCATTCAAATGCTTTTCCTGTATGAAAGTGAGCAGTGAAAGCAACGATGGAGCCACCAGTGTAAAGGTGATTGTGTGCTGAACAGGTCCAGCACCAGCTTTCAATCCTGGCTCTTCTGCTGTGGGAGCAGAGGAAAAACGTTCGTGCTGTACTAACTGTGCTGCTGGGCAGCTGAGAGACACCACCTGAGAATTTGGATTCAAATGGACTTTTAGGTAGGAAACCGAGGAGAGACTGCAATGATGGTGACCCCGTTGCAAAGCTGCTTGTGTGCTGAAGAAGCAGAGCACTAGCTTTCCCTGCTGCTCCTTCTGCCGTGTGAGCAGATGCCACTGTTCATTCTGTGCTGACTGTGTTGCTGCGCAGCAGAGAGCAGCCTCTGGACTGATTCCATTCAAATGCTTTTCCTGTATGAGTGTGTGCAGTGAAAGCACGATGGAGGCACCAATGTAAAGGTGATTGTGTGCTGAACAGGTCCAGCACCAGCTTTCAATCCTGGCTCTTCTGCTGTGGGAGCAGAGGCCAAACGTTCGTGCTGTACTCACTGTGCTGCTGGGCAGCTGAGAGACACCACCTGAGAATTTGGATTCAAATGGACATTTAGGTATGAACCCGAGCAGAGACTGCAATGATGGTGACCCCGTTGCAAAGCTGCTTGTGTGCTGAAGAGACAGAGCACTAGCTTTCCCTGCTGCTCCTTCTGCCGTGTGAGCAGATGCCACTGCTCATTCTGTGCTGACTGTGTTTCTGCGCAGCAGAGAGCAGCCTCTGGACTGATTCCATTCAAATGCATTTCCTGTATGAATGTGTGGCAGTGAAAGCAACGATGGAGGCACCAATGTAAAGGTGATTGTGTGCTGAACAGGTCCAGCACCAGCTTTCAATCCTGGCTCTTCTGCTGTGGGAGCAGAGGCCAAACGTTCGTGCTGTACTAACTGTGCTGCTGGGCAGCTGAGAGACACCACCTGAGAATTTGGATTCAAATGGACTTTTAGGTATGAACCCGAGGAGAGACTGCAATGATGGTGACCCCGTTGCAAAGCTGCTTGTGTGCTGAGGAAGCCCAGCACTAGCTTTCCCTGCTGGTCCTTCTGCTGTGCGAGCAGAATCCACTGTTCATTCTGTGCTGACTGTGTTGCTGCGCAGCAGAGAGCAGGCTCTGGACTGATTCCATTCAAATGCTTTTCCTGTATGAAAGTGAGCAGTGAAAGCAACGATGGAGCCACCAGTGTAAAGGTGATTGTGTGCTGAACAGGTCCAGCACCAGCTTTCATCCTGGCTCTTCTGCTGTGGGAGCAGAGGAAAAACGTTCGTGCTGTACTAACTGTGCTGCTGGGCAGCTGAGAGACACCACCTGAGAATTTGGATTCAAATGGACTTTTAGGTAGGAAACCGAGGAGAGACTGCAATGATGGTGACCCCGTTGCAAAGCTGCTTGTGTGCTGAAGAAGCAGAGCACTAGCTTTCCCTGCTGCTCCTTCTGCCGTGTGAGCAGATGCCACTGTTCATTCTGTGCTGTGTTGCTGCCAGCAGGGAGCAGGCTCTGGACTGATTCTATTCAAATGCTTTTCCTGTATGAGTGTTAGCAGTGAAAGCAACGATGGAGGCACCAATGTAAAGGTGATTGTGTGCTGAACAGGTCCAGCACCAGCTTTCAATCCTTGCTCTTCTGCTGTGGGAGCAGAGGCCAAACGTTCGTGCTGTACTCACTGTGCTGCTGGGCAGCTGAGACCACCTGAGAATTTGGATTCAAATGGACTTTTAGGTATGAAACCGAGGAGAGACTGCAATGATGGTGACCCCGTTGCAAAGCTGCTTGTGTGCTGAAGAGACACAGCCCGAGCTTTCCCTGCTGGTCCTACTGCCGTGTGAGCAGATGCCACTGTTCATTCTGTGCTGACTGTGTTGCTGCGCAGCAGAGAGCAGGCTCTGGACTGATTCCATTCAAATGCTTTTCCTGTATGAAAGTGAGCAGTGAAAGCAACGATGAATGCACCAATGTAAAAGTGATTGTGTGCTGAACAGGTCCAGCACCAGCTTTCAATCCTGGCTCTTCTGCTGTGGGAGCAGAGGCCAAACGTTCGTGCTGTACTAACTGTGCTGCTGGGCAGCTGAGAGACACCACCTGAGAATTTGGATTCAAATGGACTTTTAGGTATGAAACCGAGGAGAGACTGCAATGATGGTAACCCCGTTGCAAAGCTGCTTGTGTGCTGAAGAGACACAGCCCGAGCTTTCCCTGCTGGTCCTTCTGCCGTGTGAGCAGATGCCACTGTTCATTCTGTGCTGACTGTGTTGCTGCGCAGCAGAGAGCAGCCTCTGGACTGATTCCATTCAAATGCTTTTCCTGTATGAAAGTGAGCAGTGAAAGCAACGATGAATGCACCAATGTAAAAGTGATTGTGTGCTGAACAGGTCCAGCACCAGCTTTCAATCCTGGCTCTTCTGCTAGTGGGAGCAGAGGCCAAACGTTCGTGCTGTACTAACTGTGCTGCTGGGCAGCTGAGAGGACACCACCTGAGAATTTGGATTCAAATGGACTTTTAGGTAGGAAACCGAGGAGAGACTGCAATGATGGTGACCCCGTTGCAAAGCTGCTTGTGTGCTGAAGAAGCAGAGCACTAGCTTTCCCTGCAGGTCCTTCTGCCGTGTGAGCAGATGCCACTGTTCATTCTGTGCTGACTCTGTTCCTGCGCAGCAGAGAGCAGGCTCTGGACTGATTCCATTCAAATGCTTTTCCTGTATGAAAGTGAGCAGTGAAAGCAACGATGGAGGCACCAATGTAAAGGGGATTGTGTGCTGAACAGGTCCAGCACCCAGCTTTCAATCCTGGCTCTTCTGCTGTGAGAGCAGATGCCAGACGTTCGTGCTGTACTCACTGTGCGGCTGGGCAGCTGAGAGAGACCACCTGAGAATTTGGATTCAAATGGACTTTTAGGTATGAAACCGAGGAGAGACTGCAATGATGGTGACCCCGTTGCAAAGCTGCTTGTGTGCTGAAGAAGCAGAGCACTAGCTTTCCCTGCTGGTCCTTCTGCCGTGTGAGCAGATGATACTGTTCATTCTGTGCTGACTGTGTTGCTGCGCAGCAGAGAGCAGCCTCTGGACTGATTCCATTCAAATGCTTTTCCTGCATGAAAGTGAGCAGTGAAAGCAACGATGAATGCACCAATGTAAAGGTGATTGTGTGCTGAACAGGTCCAGCACCAGCTTTCATCCTTGCTCTTCTGCTGTGGGAGCAGATGCCAAACGTTTGTGCTGTACTCACTGTGCTGCTGGGCAGCTGAGAGAGACCACCTGAGAATTTGGATTCAAATGGACTTTTAGGTATGAAACCGAGGAGAGACTGCAATGATGGTGACCCCATTGCAAAGCTGCTTGTGTGCTGAAGAAGCCCAGCACTAGCTTTCCCTGCTGCTCCTTCTGCCGTGGGAGCAGATGCCACTGTTCATTCTGTGCTGTGTTGCGCCGCAGGGAGCAGGCTCTGGACTGATTCTATTCAAATGCTTTTCCTGTATGTGTGTTAGCAGTGAAAGCAACGATGGAGGAACCAATGTAAAGGTGATTGTGTGCTGAACAGGTCCAAGCACCAGCTTTCAATCCTTGCTCTTCTGCTGTGAGAGCAGATGCCAAACGTTCGTGCTGTACTCACTGTGCTGCTGGGCAGCTGAGAGAGACCACCTGAGAATTTGGATTCAAATGGACTTTTAGGTATGAAACCGAGGAGAGACTGCAATGATGGTGACCCCGTTGCAAAGCTGCTTGTGTGCTGAAGAGACACAGCCCGAGCTTTCCTGCTGGTCTAAGTGCCGTGTGAGCAGATGCCACTGTTCATTCTGTGCTGACTGTGTTGCTGCGCAGCAGAGAGCAGGCTCTGGACTGATTCCATTCAAATGCTTTTCCTGTATGAAAGTGAGCAGTGAAAGCAACGATGAATGCACCAATGTAAAAGTGATTGTGTGCTGAACAGGTCCAGCACCAGCTTTCAATCCTGGCTCTTCTGCTGTGGGAGCAGAGGCCAAACGTTCGTGCTGTACTAACTGTGCTGCTGGGCAGCTGAGAGACACCACCTGAGAATTTGGATTCAAATGGACTTTTAGGTAGGAAACCGAGGAGAGACTGCAATGATGGTAACCCCGTTGCAAAGCTGCTTGTGTGCTGAAGAGACACAGCACTAGCTTTCCCTGCTGGTCCTTCTGCCGTGTGAGCAGATGCCACTGTTCATTCTGTGCTGTGTTGCTGCCAGCAGGGGAGCAGGCTCTGGACGGATTCTATTCAAATGCTTTTCCTGTATGAGTGTTAGCAGTGAAAGCAACGATGGATGCCCCAATGTAAAAGTGATTGTGTGCTGAACAGGTCCAGCTCCAGCTTTCTATCCTGGCTCTTCTGCTGTGGGAGCAGAGGCCAAACGTTCGTGCTGTACTAACTGTGCTGCTGGGCAGCTGAGAGACACCACCTGAGAATTTGGATTCAAATGGACTTTTAGGTATGAAAACGAGGAGAGACTGCAATGATGGTGACCCCGTTGCAAAGCTGCTTGTGTGCTGAAGAAGCAGAGCACTAGCTTTCCCTGCTGCTCCTTCTGCCGTGTGAGCAGATGCCACTGTTCATTCTGTGCTGTGTTGCTGCCAGCAGGGAGCAGGCTCTGGACGGATTCTATTCAAATGGCTTTTCCTGTATGAGTGTTAGCAGTGAAAGCAACGATGGAGGCACCAATGTAAAGGGGATTGTGTGCTGAACAGGTCCAGCACCAGCTTTCAATCCTGGCTCTTCTGCTGTGGGAGCAGATGCCAAACGTTCGTGCTGTACTCACTGTGCTGCTGGTCAGCTGAGAGACACAACCTGAGAATTTGGATTCAAATGGACTTTAGGTATGAAACCGAGGAGAGACTGCAATGATGGTGACCCCGTTGAAAAGCTGCTTGTGTGCTGAAGAAGCAGAGCACTAGCTTTCCCTGCTGCTCCTTCTGCCGTGTGAGCAGATGCCACTGTTCATTCTGTGCTGACTGTGTTGCTGCGCAGCAGAGAGCAGCCTCTGGACTGATTCCATTCAAATGCTTTTCCTGTATGAATGTGAGCAGTGAAAGCAACGATGGATGCACCAATGTAAAGGTGATTGTGTGCTGAACAGGTCCAGCACCAGCTTTCAATCCTGGCTCTTCTGCTGTGGGAGCAGAGGCCAAACGTTTGTGCTGTACTCACTGTGCTGCTGGGCAGCTGAGAGACACCACCTGAGAATTTGGGATTCAAATGGACTTTTAGGTATGAAACCGAGGAGAAACTGCAATGATGGTAACCCCGTTGCAAAGCTGCTTGTGTGCTGAAGAGACACAGGCCGAGCTTTCCCTGCTGGTCCTTCTGCCGTGTGAGCAGATGCCACTGTTCATTCTGTGCTGTGTTGCTGCCAGCAGGTAGCAGGCTCTGGACGGATTCTATTCAAATGCTTTGCCTGTATGAGTGTTTGCAGTGAAAGCAACGATGGAGGCACCAATGTAAAGGGGATTGTGTGCTGAACAGGTCCAGCTCCAGCTTTCAATCCTGGCTCTTCTGCTGTGGGAGCAGAGGCCAAACGTTCGTGCTGTACTAACTGTGCTGCTGGGCAGCTGAGAGACACCACCTGAGAATTTGGATTCAAATGGACTTTTAGGTAGGAAACCGAGGAGAGACTGCAATGATGGTAACCCGTTGCAAAGCTGCTTGTGTGCTGAAGAGACACAGCACTAGCTTTCCCTGCTGGTCCTTCTGCCGTGTGAGCAGATGCCACTGTTCATTCTGTGCTGTGTTGCTGCCAGCAGGGAGCAGGCTCTGGACGGATTCTATTCAAATGCTTTTCCTGTATGAGTGTTAGCAGTGAAAGCAACGATGGATGCCCCAATGTAAAAGTGATTGTGTGCTGAACAGGTCCAGCTCAGCTTTCAATCCTGGCTCTTCTGCTGTGGGAGCAGAGGCCAAACGTTCGTGCTGTACTAACTGTGCTGCTGGGCATCTGAGAGACACCACCTGAGAATTTGGATTCAAATGGACTTTTAGGTATGAAACCGAGGAGAGACTGCAATGATGGTGACCCCGTTGCAAAGCTGCTTGTGTGCTGAAGAAGCAGAGCACTAGCTTTCCCTGCTGCTCCTTCTGCCGTGTGAGCAGATGCCACTCTTCATTCTGTGCTGTGTTGCTGCCAGCAGGGAGCAGGCTCTGGACGGATTCTATTCAAATGCTTTTCCTGTATGAAAGTGAGCAGTGAAAGCAACGATGGAGGCACCAATGTAAAGGGGATTGTGTGCTGAACAGGTCCAGCACCAGCTTTCAATCCTGGCTCTTCTGCTGTGGGAGCAGAGGCCAAAACGTTCGTGCTGTACTCACTGTGCTGCTGGGCAGCTGAGAGACACCACCTGAGAATTTGGATTCAAATGGACTTTAGGTAGGAAACCGAGGAGAGACTGCAATGATGTTGACCCCGTTGCAAAGCTGCTTGTGTGCTGAAGAAGCAGAGCACTAGCTTTCCCTGCTGCTCCTTCTGCCGTGTGAGCAGATGCCACTGTTCATTCTGTGCTGACTGTGTTGCTGCGCAGCAGAGAGCAGCCTCTGGACTGATTCCATTCAAATGCTTTTCTGTATGAGTGTGTGCAGTGAAAGCACGATGGAGGCACCAATGTAAAGGTGATTGTGTGCTGAACAGGTCCAGCACCAGCTTTCAATCCTGGCTCTTCTGCTGTGGGAGCAGAGGCCAAACGTTCCGTGCTGTACTCACTGTGCTGCTGGGCAGCTGAGAGACACCACCTGAGAATTTGGATTCAAATGGACATTTAGGTATGAACCCGAGCAGAGACTGCAATGATGGTGACCCCGTTGCAAAGCTGCTTGTGTGCTGAAGAGACAGAGCACTAGCTTTCCCTGCTGCTCCTTCTGCCGTGTGAGCAGAATGCCACTGTTCATTCTGTGCTGACTGTGTTTCTGCGCAGCAGAGAGCAGCCTCTGGGACTGATTCCATTCAAATGCTTTTCCTGTATGAATGTGTGCAGTGAAAGCAACGATGGAGGCACCAATGTAAAGGTGATTGTGTGCTGAACAGGTCCAGCACCAGCTTTCAATCCTGGCTCTTCTGCTGTGGGAGCAGAGGCCAAACGTTCGTGCTGTACTAACTGTGCTGCTGGGCAGCTGAGAGACACCACCTGAGATTTGGATTCAATGGACTTTTAGGTATGAACCGAGGAGAGACTGCAATGATGGTGACCCCGTTGCCAAAGCTGCTATTGTGTGCTGAGGAAGCCCAGCACTAGCTTTCCCTGCTGGTCCTTCTGCTGTGCGAGCAGAATCCACTGTTCATTCTGTGCTGACTGTGTTGCTGCGCAGCAGAGAGCAGGCTCTGGACTGATTCCATTCAAATGCTTTTCCTGTATGAAAGTGAGCAGTGAAAGCAACGATGGAGCCACCAGTGTAAAGGTGATTGTGTGCTGAACAGGTCCAGCACCAGCTTTCAATCCTGGCTCTTCTGCTGTGGGAGCAGAGGAAAAACGTTCGTGCTGTACTAACTGTGCTGCTGGGCAGCTGAGAGACACCACCTGAGAATTTGGATTCAAATGGACTTTTAGGTAGGAAACCGAGGAGAGACTGCAATGATGGTGACCCTGTTGCAAAGCTGCTTGTGTGCTGAAGAAGCAGAGCACTAGCTTTCCCTGCTGCTCCTTCTGCCGTGTGAGCAGATGCCACTGTTCATTCTGTGCTGACTGTGTTGCTGCGCAGCAGAGAGCAGGCTCTGGACTGATTCCATTCAAATGCTTTTCCTGTATGAGTGTGTGCAGTGAAAGCACGATGGAGGCACCAATGTAAAGGTGATTGTGTGCTGAACAGGTCCAGCACCAGCTTTCAATCCTGGCTCTTCTGCTGTGGGAGCAGAGGCCAAACGTTCGTGCTGTACTCACTGTGCTGCTGGGCAGCTGAGAGACACCACCTGAGAATTTGGATTCAAATGGACATTTAGGTATGAACCCGAGCAGAGACTGCAATGATGGTGACCCCGTTGCAAAGCTGCTTGTGTGCTGAAGAGACAGAGCACTAGCTTTCCCTGCTGCTCCTTCTGCCGTGTGAGCAGATGCCACTGCTCATTCTGTGCTGACTGTGTTTCTGCGCAGCAGAGAGCAGCCTCTGGACTGATTCCATTCAAATGCATTTCCTGTATGAATGTGTGCAGTGAAAGCAACGATGGAGGCACCAATGTAAAGGTGATTGTGTGCTGAACAGGTCCAGCACCAGCTTTCAATCCTGGCTCTTCTGCTGTGGGAGCAGAGGCCAAACGTTCGTGCTGTACTAACTGTGCTGCTGGGCAGCTGAGAGACACCACCTGAGAATTTGGATTCAAATGGACTTTTAGGTATGAACCCGAGGAGAGACTGCAATGATGGTGACCCCGTTGCAAAGCTGCTTGTGTGCTGAGGAAGCCCAGCACTAGCTTTCCCTGCTGGTCCTTCTGCTGTGCGAGCAGAATCCACTGTTCATTCTGTGCTGACTGTGTTGCTGCGCAGCAGAGAGCAGGCTCTGGACTGATTCCATTCAAATGCTTTTCCTGTATGAAAGTGAGCAGTGAAAGCAACGATGGAGCCACCAGTGTAAAGGTGATTGTGTGCTGAACAGGTCCAGCACCAGCTTTCAATCCTGGCTCTTCTGCTGTGGGAGCAGAGGAAAAACGTTCGTGCTGTACTAACTGTGCTGCTGGGCAGCTGAGAGACACCACCTGAGAATTTGGATTCAAATGGACTTTTAGGTAGGAAACCGAGGAGAGACTGCAATGATGGTGACCCCGTTGCAAAGCTGCTTGTGTGCTGAAGAAGCAGAGCACTAGCTTTCCCTGCTGCTCCTTCTGCCGTGTGAGCAGATGCCACTGTTCATTCTGTGCTGTGTTGCTGCCAGCAGGGAGCAGGCTCTGGACTGATTCTATTCAAATGCTTTTCCTGTATGAGTGTTAGCAGTGAAAGCAACGATGGAGGCACCAATGTAAAGGTGATTGTGTGCTGAACAGGTCCAGCACCAGCTTTCAATCCTTGCTCTTCTGCTGTGGGAGCAGAGGCCAAACGTTCGTGCTGTACTCACTGTGCTGCTGGGCAGCTGAGACCACCTGAGAATTTGGATTCAAATGGACTTTTAGGTATGAAACCGAGGAGAGACTGCAATGATGGTGACCCCGTTGCAAAGCTGCTTGTGTGCTGAAGAGACACAGCCCGAGCTTTCCCTGCTGGTCCTACTGCCGTGTGAGCAGATGCCACTGTTCATTCTGTGCTGACTGTGTTGCTGCGCAGCAGAGAGCAGGCTCTGGACTGATTCCATTCAAATGCTTTTCCTGTATGAAAGTGAGCAGTGAAAGCAACGATGAATGCACCAATGTAAAAGTGATTGTGTGCTGAACAGGTCCAGCACCAGCTTTCAATCCTGGCTCTTCTGCTGTGGGAGCAGAGGCCAAACGTTCGTGCTGTACTAACTGTGCTGCTGGGCAGCTGAGAGACACCACCTGAGAATTTGGATTCAAATGGACTTTTAGGTAGGAAACCGAGGAGAGACTGCAATGATGGTAACCCCGTTGCAAAGCTGCTTGTGTGCTGAAGAGACACAGCCCGAGCTTTCCCTGCTGGTCCTTCTGCCGTGTGAGCAGATGCCACTGTTCATTCTGTGCTGACTGTGTTTCTGCGCAGCAGAGAGCAGCCTCTGGACTGATTCCATTCAAATGCTTTTCCTGTATGAAAGTGAGCAGTGAAAGCAACGATGAATGCACCAATGTAAAAGTGATTGTGTGCTGAACAGGTCCAGCACCAGCTTTCAATCCTGGCTCTTCTGCTGTGGGAGCAGAGGCCAAACGTTCGTGCTGTACTAACTGTGCTGCTGGGCAGCTGAGAGACACCACCTGAGAATTTGGATTCAAATGGACTTTTAGGTAGGAAACCGAGGAGAGACTGCAATGATGGTGACCCCGTTGCAAAGCTGCTTGTGTGCTGAAGAAGCAGAGCACTAGCTTTCCCTGCAGGTCCTTCTGCCGTGTGAGCAGATGCCACTGTTCATTCTGTGCTGACTCTGTTCCTGCGCAGCAGAGAGCAGGCTCTGGACTGATTCCATTCAAATGCTTTTCCTGTATGAAAGTGAGCAGTGAAAGCAACGATGGAGGCACCAATGTAAAGGGGATTGTGTGCTGAACAGGTCCAGCACCAGCTTTCAATCCTGGCTCTTCTGCTGTGAGAGCAGATGCCAGACGTTCGTGCTGTACTCACTGTGCGGCTGGGCAGCTGAGAGAGACCACCTGAGAATTTGGATTCAAATGGACTTTTAGGTATGAAACCGAGGAGAGACTGCAATGATGGTGACCCCGTTGCAAAGCTGCTTGTGTGCTGAAGAAGCAGAGCACTAGCTTTCCCTGCTGGTCCTTCTGCCGTGTGAGCAGATGATACTGTTCATTCTGTGCTGACTGTGTTGCTGCGCAGCAGAGAGCAGCCTCTGGACTGATTCCATTCAAATGCTTTTCCTGCATGAAAGTGAGCAGTGAAAGCAACGATGAATGCACCAATGTAAAGGTGATTGTGTGCTGAACAGGTCCAGCACCAGCTTTCAATCCTTGCTCTTCTGCTGTGGGAGCAGATGCCAAACGTTTGTGCTGTACTCACTGTGCTGCTGGGCAGCTGAGAGAGACCACCTGAGAATTTGGATTCAAATGGACTTTTAGGTATGAAACCGAGGAGAGACTGCAATGATGGTGACCCCATTGCAAAGCTGCTTGTGTGCTGAAGAAGCCCAGCACTAGCTTTCCCTGCTGCTCCTTCTGCCGTGGGAGCAGATGCCACTGTTCATTCTGTGCTGTGTTGCTGCCCGCAGGGAGCAGGCTCTGGACTGATTCTATTCAAATGCTTTTCCTGTATGTGTGTTAGCAGTGAAAGCAACGATGGAGGAACCAATGTAAAGGTGATTGTGTGCTGAACAGGTCCAGCACCAGCTTTCAATCCTTGCTCTTCTGCTGTGAGAGCAGATGCCAAACGTTCGTGCTGTACTCACTGTGCTGCTGGGCAGCTGAGAGAGACCACCTGAGAATTTGGATTCAAATGGACTTTTAGGTATGAAACCGAGGAGAGACTGCAATGATGGTGACCCCGTTGCAAAGCTGCTTGTGTGCTGAAGAGACACAGCCCGAGCTTTCCCTGCTGGTCTAAGTGCCGTGTGAGCAGATGCCACTGTTCATTCTGTGCTGACTGTGTTGCTGCGCAGCAGAGAGCAGGCTCTGGACTGATTCCATTCAAATGCTTTTCCTGTATGAAAGTGAGCAGTGAAAGCAACGATGAATGCACCAATGTAAAAGTGATTGTGTGCTGAACAGGTCCAGCACCAGCTTTCAATCCTGGCTCTTCTGCTGTGGGAGCAGAGGCCAAACGTTCGTGCTGTACTAACTGTGCTGCTGGGCAGCTGAGAGACACCACCTGAGAATTTGGATTCAAATGGACTTTTAGGTAGGAAACCGAGGAGAGACTGCAATGATGGTAACCCCGTTGCAAAGCTGCTTGTGTGCTGAAGAGACACAGCACTAGCTTTCCCTGCTGGTCCTTCTGCCGTGTGAGCAGATGCCACTGTTCATTCTGTGCTGTGTTGCTGCCAGCAGGGAGCAGGCTCTGGACGGATTCTATTCAAATGCTTTTCCTGTATGAGTGTTAGCAGTGAAAGCAACGATGGATGCCCCAATGTAAAAGTGATTGTGTGCTGAACAGGTCCAGCTCCAGCTTTCTATCCTGGCTCTTCTGCTGTGGGAGCAGAGGCCAAACGTTCGTGCTGTACTAACTGTGCTGCTGGGCAGCTGAGAGACACCACCTGAGAATTTGGATTCAAATGGACTTTTAGGTATGAAAACGAGGAGAGACTGCAATGATGGTGACCCCGTTGCAAAGCTGCTTGTGTGCTGAAGAAGCAGAGCACTAGCTTTCCCTGCTGCTCCTTCTGCCGTGTGAGCAGATGCCACTGTTCATTCTGTGCTGTGTTGCTGCCAGCAGGGAGCAGGCTCTGGACGGATTCTATTCAAATGCTTTTCCTGTATGAGTGTTAGCAGTGAAAGCAACGATGGAGGCACCAATGTAAAGGGGATTGTGTGCTGAACAGGTCCAGCACCAGCTTTCAATCCTGGCTCTTCTGCTGTGGGAGCAGAGGACAAACGTTCGTGCTGTACTCACTGTGCTGCTGGTCAGCTGAGAGACACAACCTGAGAATTTGGATTCAAATGGACTTTTAGGTATGAAACCGAGGAGAGACTGCAATGATGGTGACCCCGTTGAAAAGCTGCTTGTGTGCTGAAGAAGCAGAGCACTAGCTTTCCCTGCTGCTCCTTCTGCCGTGTGAGCAGATGCCACTGTTCATTCTGTGCTGACTGTGTTGCTGCGCAGCAGAGAGCAGCCTCTGGACTGATTCCATTCAAATGCTTTTCCTGTATGAATGTGAGCAGTGAAAGCAACGATGGATGCACCAATGTAAAGGTGATTGTGTGCTGAACAGGTCCAGCACCAGCTTTCAATCCTGGCTCTTCTGCTGTGGGAGCAGAGGCCAAACGTTTGTGCTGTACTCACTGTGCTGCTGGGCAGCTGAGAGACACCACCTGAGAATTTGGATTCAAATGGACTTTTAGGTATGAAACCGAGGAGAAACTGCAATGATGGTAACCCCGTTGCAAAGCTGCTTGTGTGCTGAAGAGACACAGGCCGAGCTTTCCCTGCTGGTCCTTCTGCCGTGTGAGCAGATGCCACTGTTCATTCTGTGCTGTGTTGCTGCCAGCAGGTAGCAGGCTCTGGACGGATTCTATTCAAATGCTTTGCCTGTATGAGTGTTTGCAGTGAAAGCAACGATGGAGGCACCAATGTAAAGGGGATTGTGTGCTGAACAGGTCCAGCTCCAGCTTTCAATCCTGGCTCTTCTGCTGTGGGAGCAGAGGCCAAACGTTCGTGCTGTACTAACTGTGCTGCTGGGCAGCTGAGAGACACCACCTGAGAATTTGGATTCAAATGGACTTTTAGGTAGGAAACCGAGGAGAGACTGCAATGATGGTGACCCCGTTGCAAAGCTGCTTGTGTGCTGAAGAAGCAGAGCACTAGCTTTCCCTGCTGGTCCTTCTGCCGTGTGAGCAGATGCCACTGTTCATTCTGTGCTGACTGTGTTCCTGCGCAGCAGAGAGCAGGCTCTGGACTGATTCCATTCAAATGCTTTTCCTGTATGAAAGTGAGCAGTGAAAGCAACGATGGAGGCACCAATGTAAAGGGGATTGTGTGCTGAACAGGTCCAGCACCAGCTTTCAATCCTGGCTCTTCTGCTGTGGGAGCAGAGGCCAAACGTTCGTGCTGTTCTCACTGTGCTGCTGGGCAGCTGAGAGAGACCACCTGAGAATTTGGATTCAAATGGACTTTTAGGTATGAAGCCGAGGAGAGACTGCAATGATGGTGACCCCGTTGCAAAGCTGCTTGTGTGCTGAAGAAGCAGAGCACTAGCTTTCCCTGCTGCTCCTTCTGCCGTGTGAGCAGATGCCACTGTTCATTCTGTGCTGACTGTGTTGCTGCCAGCAGGGAGCAGGCTCTGGACGGATTCTATTCAAATGCTTTTCCTGTACGAGTGTTAGCAGTGAAAGCAACGATGGAGGCACCAATGTAAAGGGGATTGTGTGCTGAACAGGTCCAGCACCAGCTTTCAATCCTTGCTCTTCTGCTGTGGGAGCAGAGGCCAAACGTTCGTGCTGTACTAACTGTGCTGCTGGGCAGCTGAGAGACACCACCTGAGAATTTGGATTCAAATGGACTTTTAGGTATGAACCCGAGGAGAGACTGCAATGATGGTGACCCCGTTGCAAAGCTGCTTGTGTGCTGAGGAAGCCCAGCACTAGCTTTCCCTGCTGGTCCTTCTGCTGTGCGAGCAGAATCCACTGTTCATTCTGTGCTGACTGTGTTGCTGCGCAGCAGAGAGCAGGCTCTGGACTGATTCCATTCAAATGCTTTTCCTGTATGAAAGTGAGCAGTGAAAGCAACGATGGAGCCACCAGTGTAAAGGTGATTGTGTGCTGAACAGGTCCAGCACCAGCTTTCAATCCTGGCTCTTCTGCTGTGGGAGCAGAGGAAAAACGTTCGTGCTGTACTAACTGTGCTGCTGGGCAGCTGAGAGACACCACCTGAGAATTTGGATTCAAATGGACTTTTAGGTAGGAAACCGAGGAGAGACTGCAATGATGGTGACCCCGTTGCAAAGCTGCTTGTGTGCTGAAGAAGCAGAGCACTAGCTTTCCCTGCTGCTCCTTCTGCCGTGTGAGCAGATGCCACTGTTCATTCTGTGCTGTGTTGCTGCCAGCAGGGAGCAGGCTCTGGACTGATTCTATTCAAATGCTTTTCCTGTATGAGTGTTAGCAGTGAAAGCAACGATGGAGGCACCAATGTAAAGGTGATTGTGTGCTGAACAGGTCCAGCACCAGCTTTCAATCCTTGCTCTTCTGCTGTGGGAGCAGAGGCCAAACGTTCGTGCTGTACTCACTGTGCTGCTGGGCAGCTGAGACCACCTTAGAATTTGGATTCAAATGGACTTTTAGGTATGAAACCGAGGAGAGACTGCAATGATGGTGACCCCGTTGCAAAGCTGCTTGTGTGCTGAAGAGACACAGCCCGAGCTTTCCCTGCTGGTCCTACTGCCGTGTGAGCAGATGCCACTGTTCATTCTGTGCTGACTGTGTTGCTGCGCAGCAGAGAGCAGGCTCTGGACTGATTCCATTCAAATGCTTTTCCTGTATGAAAGTGAGCAGTGAAAGCAACGATGAATGCACCAATGTAAAAGTGATTGTGTGCTGAACAGGTCCAGCACCAGCTTTCAATCCTGGCTCTTCTGCTGTGGGAGCAGAGGCCAAACGTTCGTGCTGTACTAACTGTGCTGCTGGGCAGCTGAGAGACACCACCTGAGAATTTGGATTCAAATGGACTTTTAGGTAGGAAACCGAGGAGAGACTGCAATGATGGTAACCCCGTTGCAAAGCTGCTTGTGTGCTGAAGAGACACAGCCCGAGCTTTCCCTGCTGGTCCTTCTGCCGTGTGAGCAGATGCCACTGTTCATTCTGTGCTGACTGTGTTGCTGCGCAGCAGAGAGCAGCCTCTGGACTGATTCCATTCAAATGCTTTTCCTGTATGAAAGTGAGCAGTGAAAGCAACGATGAATGCACCAATGTAAAAGTGATTGTGTGCTGAACAGGTCCAGCACCAGCTTTCAATCCTGGCTCTTCTGCTGTGGGAGCAGAGGCCAAACGTTCGTGCTGTACTAACTGTGCTGCTGGGCAGCTGAGAGACACCACCTGAGAATTTGGATTCAAATGGACTTTTAGGTAGGAAACCGAGGAGAGACTGCAATGATGGTAATCCCGTTGCAAAGCTGCTTGTGTGCTGAAGAGACAGAGCCCTAGCTTTCCCTGCTGCTCCTTCTGCCGTGTGAGCAGATGCCACTGTTCATTCTGTGCTGTGTTGCTGCCAGCTGGGAGCAGGCTCTGGACGGATTCTATTCAAATGCTTTTCCTGTATGAGTGTTAGCAGTGAAAGCAACGATGGAGGCACCAATGTAAAAGTGATTGTGTGCTGAACAGGTCCAGCTCCAGCTTTCAATCCTGGCTCTTCTGCTGTGGGAGCAGAGGCCAAACGTTCGTGCTGTACTAACTGTGCTGCTGGGCATCTGAGAGACACCACCTGAGAATTTGGATTCAAATGGACTTTTAGGTAGGAAACCGAGGAGAGACTGCAATGATGGTGACCCCGTTGCAAAGCTGCTTGTGTGCTGAAGAAGCAGAGCACTAGCTTTCCCTGCTGCTCCTTCTGCCGTGTGAGCAGATGCCACTGTTCATTCTGTGCTGACTCTGTTCCTGCGCAGCAGAGAGCAGGCTCTGGACTGATTCCATTCAAATGCTTTTCCTGTATGAAAGTGAGCAGTGAAAGCAACGATGGAGGCACCAATATAAAGGGGATTGTGTGCTGAACAGGTCCAGCACCAGCTTTCAATCCTGGCTCTTCTGCTGTGAGAGCAGATGCCAGACGTTCGTGCTGTACTCACTGTGCGGCTGGGCAGCTGAGAGAGACCACCTGAGAATTTGGATTCAAATGGACCTTTAAGTATGAAACCGAGGAGAGACTGCAATGATGGTGACCTCGTTGCAAAGCTGCTTTTGTGCTGAAGAAGCCCAGCACTAGCTTTCCCTGCTGGTTTTTCTGAACTGTGAGCAGATGCCACTGTTCATTCTGTGCTGACTGTGTTGCTGCGCAGCAGAGAGCAGGCCCTGGACTGATTCCATTCAAATGCTTTTCCTGTATGAAAGTGAGCAGTGAAAGCAACGATGGAGGCACCAATGTAAAGGTGATTGTGTGCTGAACAGGTCCAGCACCAGCTTTCAATCCTGGCTCTTCTGCTGTGGGAGCAGATGCCAAACGTTCGTGCTGTACTCACTGTGCTGCTGGGCAGCTGAGAGAGACCACCTGAGAATTTGGATTCAAATGGACTTTTAGGTATGAAACCGAGGAGAGACTGCAATGATGGTGACCCCGTTGCAAAGCTGCTTGTGTGCTGAAGAAGCAGAGCACTAGCTTTCCCTGCTGGTCCTTCTGCCGTGTGAGCAGATGATACTGTTCATTCTGTGCTGACTGTGTTGCTGCGCAGCAGAGAGCAGGCTCTGGACTGATTCCATTCAAATGCTTTTCCTGTATGAAAGTGAGCAGTGAAAGCAACGATGGAGGCACCAATGTAAAGGTGATTGTGTGCTGAACAGGTCCAGCACCAGCTTTCAATCCTGGCTCTTCTGCTGTGGGAGCAGAGGCCAAACGTTTGTGCTGTACTCACTGTCCTGCTTGGCAGCTGAGAGAGGCCACCGTAGAATTTGGATTCAAATGGACTTTTAGGTATGAAACCGAGGAGAGACTGCAATGATGGTGACCCCGTTGCAAAGCTGCTTGTGTGCTGAAGAGGCCCAGCACTAGCTTTCCTTGCTGGTCCTTCTGCTGTGGGAGCAGATGCCACTGTTCATTCTGTGCTGACTGTGTTGCTGCGCAGCAGAGAGCAGGCTCTGGACTGATTCCATTCCAATGCTTTCCCTGTGTGAAAGTGAGCAGTGAAAGCAATGATGGAGGCACCGATGTAAAGGTGATTGTGTGCTGAACAGGCCCAGCACCAGCTTTCAATCCTGGCTCTTCTGCTGTGGGAGCAGAGGCCAAACGTTTGTGCTGTACTCCATGTGCTGCTGGGCTGCTGAGAGAGACCACTTGAGAATTTGGATTCAAATGGACTTTTAGGTATGAAACCGAGGAGAGACTGCAATGATGGTGACACCGTTGCAAAGCTGCTTGTGTGCTGAAGAGGCCCAGCACTAGCTTTCCCTGCTGGTCCTTCTGCTGTGGGTGCAGATGACACTGTTCATTCTGTGCTGACTGTGTTGCTGCGCAGCAGAGAGCAGGCTCCGGACTGATTCCATTCCAATACTTTCACTGTTTGAAAGTGAGCAGTGAAAGCAATGATGGAGGCACCGATGTAAAGGTGATTGTGTGCTGAACAGGCCCAGCACCAGCTTTCAATCCTGGCACTTCTGCTGGGGGAGCAGAGGCCAAACGTTCTTGCTGTACTCACTGTGCTGCTGGGCAGCTGGGAGAGACCACCTGAGAATTTGGATTCAAATGGACTTTTAGGTATGAAACCGAGGAGAGACTGCAATGATGGTGACACCGTTGCAAAGCTGCTTGTGTGCTGAAGAGGCCCAGCACTAGCTTTCCCTGCTGGTCCTTCTGCTGTGGGAGCAGATGCCACTCTTCATTCTGTGCTGACTGTGTTGCTGCGCAGCAGAGAGCAGCCTCTCGACTGATTCCATTCCAATGCTTTCCCTGTGTGAAAGTGAGCAGTGAAAGCAATGATGGAGGCCCCGATGTAAAGGTGATTGTGTGCTGAACACGCCCAGCACCAGCTTTCAATCCTGGCTCTTCTGCTGTGGGAGCAGAGGCCAAACGTTCGTGCTGTACTCACTGTGCTGCTGGGCAGCTGAGAGAGACCACCTGAGAATTTGGATTCAAATGGACTTTTAGGTATGAAACCGAGGAGAGACTGCAATGATGGTGACCCCGTTGCAAAGCTGCTTGTGTGCTGAAGAGGCCCAGCACTAGCTTTCCCTGCTGGTCCTTCTGCTGTGGGAGCAGATGCCACTGTTCATTCTGTGCTGACTGTGTTGCTGCGCAGCAGTGAGCAGGCTCTGGACTGATTCCATTCAAATGCTTTTCCTGTATGAAAGTGAGCAGTGAAAGCAACGATGGAGGCACCAATGTAAAGGTGATTGTGTGCTGAACAGGTTCAGCACCAGCTTTCAATCCTTGCTCTTCTGCTGTGGGAGCAGATGCCAAACGTTCGTGCTGTACTCACTGTGCTGCTGGGCAGCTGAGAGAGACCACCTGAGAATTTGGATTCAAATGGACTTTTAGGTATGAAACCGAGGAGAGACTGCAATGATGGTGACCCCGTTGCAAAGCTGCTTGTGTGCTGAAGAAGCCCAGCACTAGCTTTCCCTGCTGGTACTTCTGCTGTGCGAGCAGAATCCACTGTTCATTCTGTGCTGACTGTGTTGCTGCGCAGCAGAGAGCAGGCTCTGGACTGATTCTATTCAAATGCTTTTCCTGTATGAAAGTGAGCAGTGAAAGCAACGATGGAGGCACCAATGTAAAGGGGATTGTGTGCTGAACAGGTCCAGCACCAGCTTTCAATCCTGGCTCTTCTGCTGTGGGAGCAGATGCAAAAGGTTCGTGCTGTACTCACTGTGCTGCTGGGCAGCTGAGCGACACCACCTGAGAATTTGGATTCAAATGGACTTTTAGGTATGAAGCCGAGGAGAGACTGCAATGATGGTGACCCCGTTGCAAAGCTGCTTGTGTGCTGAAGAAGCCCAGCACTAGCTTTCCCTGCTGGTCCTTCTGCTGTGCGAGCAGAGTCCACTGTTCATTCTGTGCTTCCTGTGTTGCTGCGCAGCAGAGAGCAGGCTCTGGACTGATTCTATTCAAATGCTTTTCCTGAATGAAAGTGAGCAGTGAAAGCAACGATGGAGGCACCAATGTAAAAGTGATTGTGTGCTGAACAGGTCCAGCACCAGCTTTCAATCCTTGCTCTTCTGCTGTGGGAGCAGAGGCCAAACGTTCGTGCTGTACTCACTGTGCTGCTGGGCAGCTGAGCGACACCACCAGAGAATTCAGATTCAAATGGACTTTTAGGTATGAAGCCGAGGAGAGACTGCAATGATGGTGACCCCGTTTCAAAGCTGCTTGTGTGCTGAAGAAGCAGAGCACTAGCTTTCCCTGCTGGTCCTTCTGCCGTGTGAGCAGATACCACTGTTCTTTCTGTGCTGACTGTGTTGCTGCGCAGCAGAGAGCAGTCTCTGGACTGATTCCATTCAAATGCTTTTCCTGTATGAAAGTGAGCAGTGAAAGCAACGATGGATGCACCAATGTAAAGGTCATTGTGTGTTGAAGAGGCCCAGCACCAGCTTTCAATCCTGGCTCTTCTGCTGTGGGAGCAGAGGCCAAACGTTCGTGCTGTACTCACTGTGCTGCTGGGCAGCTGAGACCACCTGAGAATTTGGATTCAAATGGACTTTTAGGTATGAAACCGAGGGGAGACTGCAATGATGGTGACCCCGTTGCAAAGCTGCTTGTGTGCTGGAGAAGCAGAGCACTAGCTTTCCCTGCTGGTCCTTCTGCTGTGGGAGCAGATGCCACTCTTCATTCTGTGCTGACTGTGTTGCTGCGCAGCAGAGAGCAGGCTCTGGACTGATTCCATTCTAATGCTTTTCCTGTATAAAAGTGAGCAGTGAAAGCAATGATGGAGGCACCGATGTAAAGGTGATTGTGTGCTGAACAGGTCCAGCCCCAGCTTTCAATCCTGGCTCTTCTGCTGTGGGAGCAGAGGCCAAACGTTCGTGCTGTACTCACTGTGCTGCTGCGCAGCTGAGAGACACCACCTGAGAATTTGGATTCAAATGGACTTTTAGGTATGAAACGGAGGAGAGACTGCAATGATGGTGACTCCGTTGAAAAGCTGCTTGTGTGCTGAAGAGACACAGCACTAGCTTTCCCTGCTGGTCCTTCTGCTGTGGGAGCAGATGCCACTCTTCATTCTGTGCTGTGTTGCTGCCCAGCAGAGAGCAGGCTCTGGACTGATTCCATTCAAATACTTTTCCTGTATGAAAGTGAGCAGTGAAAGCAACGATGGAGGCACCAATGTAAAGGTGATTGTGTGCTGAACAGGTCCAGCACCAGCTTTCAATCCTGGCTCTTCTGCTGTGAGAGCAGAGGCCAAACTTTCGTGCTGTACTCACTGTGCTGCTGGGCAGCTGAGAGAGACCACCTGAGAATTTGGATTCAAATGGACTTTTAGGTATGAAACCGAGGAGAGACTGCAATGATGGTGACCCCGTTGCAAAGCTGCTTTTGTGCTGAAGAGGCCCAGCACTAGCTTTCCCTGCTGGTCCTTCTGCTGTGGGAGCAGATGCCACTCTTCATTCTGTGCTGTGTTGCTGTGCAGCAGAGAGCAGTCTCTGGACTGATTCCATTCAAATGCTTTTCCTGTATGAAAGTGAGCAGTGAAAGCAATGATGGAGGCACCAATGTAAAGGTGATTGTGTGCTGAACAAGTCCAGCACCAGCTTTCAATCCTGGCTCTTCTGCTGTGGGAGCAGAGGCCAAACGTTCGTGCTGTACTCACTGTGCTGCTGGGCAGCTGAGAGAGACCACCCTAGAATTTGGATTCAAATGGACTTTTAGGTATGAAGCCGAGGAGAGACTGCAATGATGGTGACTCCGTTGAAAAGCTGCTTGTGTGCTGAAGAGACTCAGCACTAGCTTTCCCTGCTGGTCCTTCTGCTGTGGGAGCAGATGCCACTCTTCATTCTGTGCTGACTGTGTTGCTGCGCAGCAGAGAGCAGGCTCTGCACTGATTCAATTCCAATGCTTTCCCTGTGTGAAAGTGAGCAGTGAAAGCAATGATGGAGGCACCGATGTAAAGGTGATTGTGTGCTGAACAGGCCCAGCACCAGCTTTCAATCCTGGCTCTTCTGCTGTGGGAGCAGAGGCCAAACGTTCGTGCTGTACTCACTGTGCTGCTGGGCAGCTGAGCGACACCACCTGAGAATTCGGATTCAATGGACTTTTAGGTATGAAGCCGAGGAGAGACTGCAATGATGGTGACACCGTTGCAAAGCTGCTTGTGTGCTGAAGAAGCAGAGCACTAGCTTTCCCTGCTGGTCCTTCTGCCGTGTGAGCAGATGCCACTGTTCATTCTGTGCTGACTGTGTTGCTGCGCAGCAGAGAGCAGCCTCTGGACTGATTCCATTCAAATGCTTTTCCTGTATGAAAGTGAGCAGTGAAAGCAACGATGGATGCACCAATGTAAAGGTGATTGTGTGCTGAACAGGTCCAGCACCAGCTTTCAATCCTGGCTCTGCTGCTGTGGGAGCAGAGGCCGAACGTTCGTGCTGTACTCACTGTGCTGCTGGGCAGCTGAGAGACACCACCTGAGAATTTGGATTCAAATGGACTTTTAGGTATGAAACCGAGGAGAAACTGCAATGATGGTGACCCCGTTGCAAAGCTGCTTGTGTGCTGAAGAAGCAGAGCACTAGCTTTCCCTGCTGGTCCTTCTGCCGTGTGAGCAGATGCCACTGTTCATTCTGTGCTGTGTTGCTGCGCAGCAGAGAGCAGGCTCTGGACTGATTCTATTCAAATGCTTTTCCTGTATGAAAGTGGGCAGTGAAAGCAACGATGGAGGCACCAATGTAAAGGGGATTGTGTGCTGAACAGGTCCAGCACCAGCTTTCAATCCTTGCTCTTCTGCTGTGGGAGCAGAGGCCAAACGTTCGTGCTGTACTCACTGTGCTGCTGGGCAACTGAGAGACGCCACCTGAGAATTTGGATTCAAATGGACTTTTAGGTATGAAACCGAGGAGAGACTGCAATGATGGTGACCCCGTTGCAAAGCTGCTTGTGTGCTGAAGAAGCCCAGCACTAGCTTTCCCTGCTGGTCCTTCTGCCGTGCGAGCAGAATCCACTGTTCATTCTGTGCTGACTGTGTTGCTGCGCAGCAGAGAGCAGGCTCTGGACTGATTCCATTCAAATGCTTTTCCTGAATGAAAGTGAGCAGTGAAAGCAACGATGGATGCACCAATGTAAAGGGGATTGTGTGCTGAACAGGTCCAGCACCAGCTTTCAATCCTGGCTCTTCTGCTGTGGGAGCAGAGGCCAAACGTTCGTGCTGTACTCACTGTGGTGCTGGGCAGCTGAGAGACGCCACCTGAGAATTTGGATTCAAATGGACTTTTAGGTATGAAACCGAGGAGAGACTGCAATGATGGTGACACCGTTGCAAAGCTGCTTGCGTGCTGAAGAAGCAGAGCACTAGCTTTCCCTGCTGCTCCTTCTGCTGTGTTAGCAGATGCCACTGTTCATTCTGTGCTGACTGTGTTGCTGCGCAGCAGAGAGCAGGCTCTGGACTGATTCCATTCAAATGCTTTTCCTGTATGAGTGTTAGCAGTGAAAGCAACGATGGATGCACCAATGTAAAGGTGATTGTGTGCTGAACAGGTCCAGCACCAGCTTTCAATCCTTGCTCTTCTGCTGTGGGAGCAGAGGCCAAACGTTCGTGCTGTACTCACTGTGCTGCTGGGCAGCTGAGAGAGACCACCTGAGAATTTGGATTCAAATGGACTTTTAGGTAGGAAACCGAGGAGAGACTGCAATGATGGTGACCCCGTTGCAAAGCTCCTTGTGTGCTGAAGAGGCCCAGCACTAGCTTTCCCTGCTGGTCCTTCTGCTGTGTTAGCAGATGCCACTGTTCATTCAGTGCTGACTGTGTTGCTGCGCAGCAGAGAGCAGGCTCTGGACTGATTCCATTCAAATGCTTTTCCTGTATGAAAGTGAGCAGTGAAAGCAACGATGGAGGCACCAATGTAAAGGGGATTGTGTGCTGAACAGGTCCAGCTCCAGCTTTCAATCTTTGCTCTTATGCTGTGGGAGCAGATGCCAAACATTCGTGCTGTACTCACTGTGCTGCTGGGCAGCTGAGAGAGACCACCTGAGAATTTGGATTCAAATGGACTTTTAGGTATGAAACCGAGGAGAGACTGCAATGATGGTGACCCCGTTGCAAAGCTGCTTGTGTGCTGAAGAGGCCCAGCACTAGCTTTCCCTGCTGGTCCTTCTGCTGTGGGAGCAGATGCCACTGTTCATTCTGTGCTGACTGTGTTGCTGCGCAGCAGAGAGCAGGCTCTGGACTGATTCCATTCAAATGCTTTTCCTGTATGAGTGTTACCAGTGAAAGCAACGATGGAGGAACCAATGTAAAGGTGATTGTGTGCTGAACAGGTCCAGCACCAGCTTTCAATCCTGGCTCTTCTGCTGTGGGAGCAGAGGCCAAACGTTCGTGCTGTACTCACTGTGCTGCTGGGCAGCTGAGAGAGACCACCTGAGAATTTGGATTCAAATGGACTTTTAGGTATGAAACCGAGGAGAGACTGCAATGATGGTGACACCGTTGCAAAGCTGCTTGTGTGCTGAAGAAGCAGAGCACTAGCTTTCCCTGCTGCTCCTTCTGCCGTGTGAGCAGATGCCACTGTTCATTCTGCGCTGACTGTGTTGCTGCGCAGCAGAGAGCAGCCTATGGACTGATTTCATTCAAATGCTTTTCCTGTGTGAGTGTTAGCAGTGAAAGCAACGATGGAGGCGCCAATGTAAAGGGGATTGTGTGCTGAACAGGTCCAGCACCAGCTTTCAATCCTGGCTCTTCTGCTGTGGGAGCAGAGGCCAAACGTTCGTGCTGTACTAACTGTGCTGCTGGGCAGCTGAGAGACACCACCTGAGAATTTGGATTCAAATGGACTTTTAGGTAGGAAACCGAGGAGAGACTGCAATGATGGTGACCCCGTTGCAAAGCTGCTTGTGTGCTGAAGAAGCAGAGCACTAGCTTTCCCTGCTGCTCCTTCTGCCGTGTGAGCAGATGCCACTGTTCATTCTGTGCTGACTGTGTTGCTGCGCAGCAGAGAGCAGCCTCTGGACTGATTCCATTCAAATGCTTTTCCTGTATGAATGTGAGCAGTGAAAGCAACGATGGATGCACCAATGTAAAGGTGATTGTGTGCTGAACAGGTCCAGCACCAGCTTTCAATCCTGGCTCTTCTGCTGTGGGAGCAGAGGCCAAACGTTCGTGCTGTACTCACTGTGCTGCTGGGCAGCTGAGCGACACCACCTGAGAATTCGGATTCAAATGGACTTTTAGGTATGAAGCCGAGGAGAGACTGCAATGATGGTGACCCCGTTGCAAAGCTGCTTGTGTGCTGAAGAAGCAGAGCACTAGCTTTCCCTGCTGCTCCTTCTGCCGTGTGAGCAGATGCCACTGTTCATTCTGTGCTGTGTTGCTGCCAGCAGGGAGCAGGCTCAGGGCTGATTCCATTCAAATGCTTTTCCTGTATGAATGTGAGCAGTGAAAGCTACGATGGAGGCACCAATGTAAAGGGGATTGTGTGCTGAACAGGTCCAGCACCAGCTTTCAATCCTGGCTCTTCTGCTGTGGGAGCAGAGGACAAACGTTCGTGCTGTACTCACTGTGCTGCTGGGCAGCTGAGCGACACCACCTGAGATTTCGGATTCAAATGGACTTTTAGGTATGAAGCCGAGGAGAGACTGCAATGATGGTGACCCCGTTGCAAAGCTGCTTGTGTGCTGAAGAAGCAGAGCACTAGCTTTCCCTGCTGCTCCTTCTGCCGTGTGAGCAGATGCCACTGTTCAGTCTGTGCTGACTGTGTTGCTGCGCAGCAGAGAGCAGCCTCTGGACTGATTCCATTCAAATGCTTTTCCTGTATGAAAGTGAGCAGTGAAAGCAACGATGGAGGCACCAATGTAAAGGTGATTGTGTGCTGAACAGGTCCAGCACCAGCTTTCAATCCTGGCTCTTCTGCTGTGGGAGCAGAGGCCAAACGTTCGTGCTGTACTAACTGTGCTGCTGGGCAGCTGAGAGACACCACCTGAGAATTTGGATTCAAATGGACTTTTAGGTATGAAACCGAGGAGAGACTGCAATGATGGTGACCCCGTTGCAAAGCTGCTTGTGTGCTGAAGAGACACAGCACTAGCTTTCCCTGCTGGTCCTTCTGCCGTGTGAGCAGATGCCCCTGTTCATTCTGTGCTGTGTTGCTGCCAGCAGGGAGGAGGCTCTACTCTGATTCTATTCAAATGCTTTTCCTGTACGAGTGTTAGCAGTGAAAGCAACGATGGATGCACCAATGTAAAGGGGATTGTGTGCTGAACAGGTCCAGCACCAGCTTTCAATCCTTGCTCTTCTGCTGTGGGAGCAGATGCCAAACGTTCGTGCTGTACTCACTGTGCTGCTGGGCAGCTGAGACCGCTTGAGAATTTGGATTCAAATGGACTTTTAGGTATGAAACCGAGGAGAGACTGCAATGATGGTGACCCCGTTGCAAAGCTGCTTGTGTGCTGAAGAAGCAGAGCACTAGCTTTCCCTGCTGCTCCTTCTGCCGTGTGAGCAGATGCCACTGCTCATTCTCTGCTGACTGTGTTGCTGCGCAGCAGAGAGCAGCCTCTGGACTGATTCCATTCAAATGCTTTTCCTGTATGAAAGTGAGCAGTGAAAGCAACGATGAATGCACCAATGTAAAAGGGATTGTGTGCTGAACAGGTCCAGCACCAGCTTTCAATCCTGGCTCTTCTGCTGTGGGAGCAGAGGCCAAACGTTCGTGCTGTACTAACTGTGCTGCTGGGCAGCTGAGAGACACCACCTGAGAATTTGGATTCAAATGGACTTTTAGGTATGAAACCGAGGAGAGACTGCAATGATGGTGACCCCGTTGCAAAGCTTCTTGTGTGCTGAAGAGACACAGCCCGAGCTTTCCCTGCTGGTCCTTCTGCCGTGTGAGCAGATGCCACTGTTCATTCTGTGCTGTGTTGCTGCCAGCAGGGAGCAGGCTCTGGACGGATTTTATTCAAATGCTTTTCCTGTATGAAAGTGAGCAGTGAAAGCAACGATGGAGGCACCAATGTAAAGGGGATTGTGTGCTGAACAGGTCCAGCACCAGCTTTCAATCCTGGCTCTACTGCTGTGGGAACAGAGGCCAAACGTTTGTGCTGTACTCACTGTGCTGCTGGGCAGCTGAGAGACACCACCTGAGAATTTGATTCAAATGGACTTTTAGGTATGAAACCGAGGAGAGACTGCAATGATGGTGACCCCGTTGCAAAGCTGCTTGTGTGCTGAAGAAGCAGAGCACTAGCTTTCCCTGCTGCTCCTTCTGCCGTGTGAGCAGATGCCACTGTTCATTCTCTGCTGACTGTGTTGCAGCGCAGCAGAGAGCAGGCCCTGGACTGATTCCATTCAAATGCTTTTCCTGTATGAATGTGAGCAGTGAAAGCAACGATGGAGGCACCAATGTAAAGGGGATTGTGTGCTGAACAGGTCCAGCACCAGCTTTCAATCCTGGCTCTTCTGCTGTGGGAGCAGAGACCAAACATTCGTGCTGTACTCACTGTGCTGCTGGGCAGCTGAGAGACACCACCTGAGAATTTGGATTCAAATGGACTTTTAGGTATGAAACGGAGGAGAGACTGCAATGATGGTGACCCCGTTGCAAAGCTCCTTGTGTGCTGAAGAAGCAGAGCACTAGCTTTCCCTGCTGCTCCTTCTGCCGTGTGAGCAGATGCCACTGTTCATTCTGTGCTGACTGTGTTGCTGCGCAGCAGAGAGCAGCCTCTGGACTGATTCCATTCAAATGCTTTTCCTGTATGAAAGTGAGCAGTGAAAGCAACGATGAATGCGCCAATGTAAAAGGGATTGTGTGCTGAACAGGTCCAGCACCAGCTTTCAATCCTGGCTCTTCTGCTGTGGGAGCAGAGGCCAAACGTTCGTGCTGTACTAACTGTGCTGCTGGGCAGCTGAGAGACACCACATGAGAATTTGGATTCAAATGGACTTTTAGGTAGGAAACCGAGGAGAGACTGCAATGATGGTGACCCCGTTGCAAAGGTTCTTGTGTGCTGAAGCGACACAGCACTAGCTTTCCCTGCTGGTCCTTCTGCCGTGTGAGCAGATGCCACTGTTCATTCTGTGCTGTGTTGCTGCCAGCAGGGAGCAGGCTCTGGACGGATTCTATTCAAATGCTTTTCCTGTATGAAAGTGAGCAGTGAAAGCAACGATGGAGGCACCAATGTAAAGGGGATTGTGTGCTGAACAGGTCCAGCACCAGCTTTCAATCCTGGCTCTTCTGCTGTGGGAGCAGAGGCCAAACGTTCGTGCTGTACTCACTGTGCTGCTGGGCAGCTGAGAGACACCACCTGAGAATTTGGATTCAAATGGACTTTTAGGTATGAAACCGAGGAGAGACTGCCATGATGGTGACCCCGTTGCAAAGCTGCTTGTGTGCTGAAGAAGCAGAGCACTAGCTTTCCCTGCTGCTCCTTCTGCCGTGTGAGCAGATGCCACTGTTCATTCTGTGCTGACTGTGTTGCTGCGCAGCAGAGAGCAGCCTCTGGACTGATTCCATTCAAATGCTTTTCCTGTATGAATGTGAGCAGTGAAAGCAACGATGAATGCACCAATGTAAAAGGGATTGTGTGCTGAACAGGTCCAGCACCAGCTTTCAATCCTGGCTCTTCTGCTGTGGGAGCAGAGGCCAAACGTTCGTGCTGTACTCACTGTGCTGCTGGGCAGCTGAGAGACACCACCTGAGAATTTAGATTCAAATGGACTTTTAGGTATGAAACCGAGGAGAGACTGCAATGATGGTGACCCCGTTGCAAAGCTGCTTGTGTGCTGAAGAAGCAGAGCACTAGGTTTCCCTGCTGCTCCTTCTGCCGTGTGAGCAATTGCCACTGTTCATTCTGTGCTGTGTTGCTGCCAGCAGGGAGCAGGCTCAGGGCTGATTCCATTCAAATGCTTTTCCTGTATGAATGTGAGCAGTGAAAGCAACGATGGAGGCACCAATGTAAAGGGGATTGTGTGCTGAACAGGTCCAGCACCAGCTTTCAATCCTGGCTCTTCTGCTGTGGGAGCAGAGGCCAAACGTTCGTGCTGTACTAACTGTGCTGCTGGGCAGCTGAGAGACACCACCTGAGAATTTGGATTCAAATGGACTTTTAGGTAGGAAACCGAGGAGAGACTGCAATGATGGTGACCCCGGTGCAAAGCTGCTTGTGTGCTGAAGAGACACAGCCCGAGCTTTCCCTGCTGGTCCTTCTGCCGTGTGAGCAGATGCCACTGTTCATTCTGTGCTGTGTTGCTGCCAGCAGGGAGCAGGCTCTGGACGGATTCTATTCAAATGCTTTTCCTGTATGAAAGTGAGCAGTGAAAACAACGATGGAGGCACCAATGTAAAAGGGATTGTGTGCTGAACAGGTCCAGCACCAGCTTTCAATCCTGGCTCTTCTGCTGTGGGAGCAGAGGCCAAACGTTCGTGCTGTACTCACTGTGCTGCTGGGCAGCTGAGCG
This sequence comes from Pezoporus flaviventris, assembly GCF_033815535.1. Lineage (NCBI taxonomy): Eukaryota > Metazoa > Chordata > Aves > Psittaciformes > Psittacidae > Pezoporus > Pezoporus flaviventris. The sequence goes on along the minus strand of NW_026892748.1, from coordinate 140,059 downwards.
ACACCACCTGAGATTTCGGATTCAAATGGACTTTTAGGTATGAAGCCGAGGAGAGACTGCAATGATGGTGACCCCGTTGCAAAGCTGCTTGTGTGCTGAAGAAGCAGAGCACTAGCTTTCCCTGCTGCTCCTTCTGCCGTGTGAGCAGATGCCACTCTTCATTCTGTGCGGACTGTGTTGCTGCGCAGCAGAGAGCAGCCTCTGGACTGATTCCATTCAAATGCTTTTCCTGTATGAAAGTGAGCAGTGAAAGCAACGATGAATGCACCAATGTAAAAGGGATTGTGTGCTGAACAGGTCCAGCACCAGCTTTCAATCCTGGCTCTTCTGCTGTGGGAGCAGATGCCAAACGTTCGTGCTGTACTCACTGTGCGGCTGGGCAGCTGAGACCGCTTGAGAATTTGGATTCAAATGGACTTTTAGGTATGAAACCGAGGAGAGACTGCAATGATGGTGACCCCGGTGCAAAGCTGCTTGTGTGCTGAAGAAGCAGAGCACTAGCTTTCCCTGCTGCTCCTTCTGCCGTGTGAGCAGATGCCACTCTTCATTCTCTGCTGACTGTGTTGCTGCGCAGCAGAGAGCAGCCTCTGGACTGATTCCATTCAAATGCTTTTCCTGTATGAATGTGAGCAGTGAAAGCAACGATGGAGGCACCAATGTAAAGGGGATTGTGTGCTGAACAGGTCCAGCACCAGCTTTCAATCCTGGCTCTTCTGCTGTGGGAGCAGAGGCCAAACGTTCGTGCTGTACTAACTGTGCTGCTGGGCAGCTGAGAGACACCACCTGAGAATTTGGATTCAAATGGACTTTTAGGTATGAAGCCGAGGAGAGACTGCAATGATGGTGACCCCGTTGCAAAGCTGCTTGTGTGCTGAAGAAGTAGACCACTAGCTTTCCCTGCTGCTCCTTCTGCCGTGTGAGCAGATGCCACTGTTCATTCTGTGCTGACTGTGTTCCTGCGCAGCAGAGAGCAGGCTCTGGACTGATTCCATTCAAATGCTTTTCCTGTATGAAAGTGAGCAGTGAAAGCAACGATGGAGGCACCAATGTAAAGGGGATTGTGTGCTGAACAGGTCCAGCACCAGCTTTCAATCCTGGCTCTTCTGCTGTGGGAGCAGAGGCCAAACGTTCGTGCTGTACTCACTGTGCTGCTGGGCAGCTGAGAGACACCACCTGAGAATTTGGATTCAAATGGACTTTTAGGTATGAAACCGAGGAGAGACTGCAATGATGGTGACCCCGTTGCAAAGCTGCTTGTGTGCTGAAGAAGCAGAGCACTAGCTTTCCCTGCTGCTCCTTCTGCCGTGTGAGCAGATGCCACTGTTCATTCTGTGCTGACTGTGTTGCTGCGCAGCAGAGAGCAGCCTCTGGACTGATTCCATTCAAATGCTTTTCCTGTATGAAAGTGAGCAGTGAAAGCAACGATGGAGGCACCAATGTAAAAGGGATTGTGTGCTGAACAGGTCCAGCACCAGCTTTCAATCCTGGCTCTTCTGCTGTGGGAGCAGAGGCCAAACGTTCGTGCTGTACTAACTGTGCTGCTGGGCAGCTGAGAGACACCACCTGAGAATTTGGATTCAAATGGACTTTTAGGTATGAAACCGAGGAGAGACTGCAATGATGGTGACCCCGTTGCAAAGCTGCTTGTGTGCTGAAGAGACACAGCACTAGCTTTCCCTGCTGGTCCTTCTGCCGTGTGAGCAGATGCCCCTGTTCATTCTGTGCTGTGTTGCTGCCAGCAGGGAGGAGGCTCTACTCTGATTCTATTCAAATGCTTTTCCTGTACGAGTGTTAGCAGTGAAAGCAACGATGGATGCACCAATGTAAAGGGGATTGTGTGCTGAACAGGTCCAGCACCAGCTTTCAATCCTTGCTCTTCTGCTGAGGGAGCAGATGCCAAACGTTCGTGCTGTACTCACTGTGCTGCTGGGCAGCTGAGACCGCTTGAGAATTTGGATTCAAATGGACTTTTAGGTATGAAACCGAGGAGAGACTGCAATGATGGTGACCCCGTTGCAAAGCTGCTTGTGTGCTGAAGAAGCAGAGCACTAGCTTTCCCTGCTGCTCCTTCTGCCGTGTGAGCAGATGCCACTGCTCATTCTGTGCTGACTGTGTTGCTGCGCAGCAGAGAGCAGCCTCTGGACTGATTCCATTCAAATGCTTTTCCTGTATGAAAGTGAGCAGTGAAAGCAACGATGGAGGCACCAATGTAAAGGGGATTGTGTGCTGAACAGGTCCAGCACCAGCTTTCAATCCTGGCTCTTCTGTTGTGGGAGCAGAGGCCAAACGTTCGTGCTGTACTCACTGTGCTGCTGGGCAGCTGAGAGACACCACCTGAGAATTTGGATTCAAATGGACTTTTAGGTAGGAAACCGAGGAGAGTCTGCAATGATGGCAACCCCGTTGCAAAGCTGCTTGTGTGCTGAAGAGACACAGCCCTAGCTTTCCCTGCTGGTCCTTCTGCCGTGTGAGCAGATGCCACTGTTCATTCTGTGCTGTGTTGCTGCCAGCAGAGAGCAGGCTCTGGACTGATTCCATTCAAATGCTTTTCCTGTATGAGTGTTAGCAGTGAAAGCAACGATGGAGGCACCAATGTAAAGGGGATTGTGTGCTGAACAGGTCCAGCACCAGCTTTCAATCCTTGCTCTTCTGCTGTGGGAGCAGATGCCAAACGTTCGTGCTGTACTCACTGTGCTGCTGGGTAGCTGAGAGACACCACATGAGAATTTGGATTCAAATGGACTTTTAGGTATGAACCGAGGAGAGACTGCAATGATGGTGACGCCGTTGCAAAGCTGCTTGTGTGCTGAAGAAGCAGAGCACTAGCTTTCCCTGCTGCTCCTTCTGCCGTGTGAGCAGATGCCACTCTTCATTCTGTGCTGACTGTGTTGCTGCGCAGCAGAGAGCAGGCTCTGGACTGATTCCATTCAAATGCTTTTCCTGTATGAAAGTGAGCAGTGAAAGCAACGATGGATGCACCAATGTAAAGGGGATTGTGTGCTGAACAGGTCCAGCACCAGCTTTCAATCCTGGCTCTTCTGCTGTGGGAGCAGATGCCAAACGTTCGTGCTGTACTCACTGTGCTGCTGGGCAGATGAGACCACCTGAGAATTTGGATTCAAATGGACTTTTAGGTATGAAACCGAGGAGAGACTGCAATGATGGTGACCCCGTTGCAAAGCTGCTTGTGTGCTGAAGAAGCATAGCACTAGCTTTCCCTGCTGGTCCTTCTGCCGTGTGAGCAGATGCCACTGTTCATTCTTTGCTGTGTTGCTGCGCAGCAGAGAGCAGGCTCTGGACTGATTCTATTCAAATGCTTTTCCTGTATGAAAGTGAGCAGTGAAAGCAACGATGGAGGCACCAATGTAAAGGGGATTGTGTGCTGAACAGGTCCAGCACCAGCTTTCAATCCTTGCTCTTCTGCTGTGGGAGCAGATGCCAAACGTTCGTGGTGTACTCACTGTGCTGCTGGGCAGCTGAGACCACCTGAGAATTTGGATTCAAATGGACTTTTAGGTATGAAACCGAGGAGAGACTGCAGTGATGGTGACCCCGTTGGAAAGCTGCTTGTGTGCTGAAGAGACACAGCCCTAGCTTTCCCTGCTGCTCCTTCTGCCATGTGAGCAGATGCCACTGTTCATTCTGTGCTGTGTTGCTGCCAGCAGGGAGCAGGCTCTGGACTGATTCAATTCAAATGCTTTTCCTGTATGAAAGTGAGCAGTGAAAGCAACGATGGAGGCACCAATGTAAAGGGGATTGTGTGCTGAACAGGTCCTGAACAGGCTTTCAATCCTGGCTCTTCTGCTGTGGGAGCAGATGCCAAACGTTCGTGCTGTGCTCACTGTGTTGCTGGGCAGCTGAGAGAGACCACCTGAGAATTTGGATTCAAATGGACTTTTAGGTATGAAGCCGAGGAGAGACTGCAATGATGGTGACCCCGTTGCAAAGCTGCTTGTGTGCTGAAGAAGCAGAGCACTAGCTTTCCCTTCTGGTCCTTCTGCCGTGGGAGCAGATGCCACTGTTCATTCTGTGCTGACTGTGTTGCTGCGCAGCAGAGAGCAGGCTCTGGACTGATTCCATTCAAATGCTTTTCCTGTATGAAAGTGAGCAGTGAAAGCAACGATGGATGCACCAATGTAAAGGGGATTGTGTGCTGAACAGGTCCAGCACCAGCTTTCAATCCTTGCACTTCTGCTGTGGGAGCAGATGCCAAACGTTCGTGCTGTACTCACTGTGCTGCTGGGCAGCTGAGACCACCTGAGAATTTGGATTCAAATGGAATTTTAGGTATGAAACCGAGGAGAGACTGCAATGATGGTGACCCCGTTGCAAAGCTGCTTTTGTGCTGAAGAAGCAGAGCACTAGCTTTCCCTGCTGCTCCTTCTGCCGTGTGAGCAGATGCCACTGTTCATTCTGTGCTGACTGTGTTGCTGCGCAGCAGAGAGCAGGCTCTGGACTGATTCTATTCAAATGCTTTTCCCTTATGAAAGTGAGCAGTGAAAGCAACGATGGAGGCACCAATGTAAAGGTGATGGTGTGCTGAACAGGTCCAGCACCAGCTTTCAATCCTTGCTCTTCTGCTGTGGGAGCAGATGCCAAAAGTTCGTGCTGTACTCACTGTGCTGCTGGGCAGCTGAGAGAGACCACCTGAGAATTTGGATTCAAATGGACTTTTAGGTATGAAGCCGAGGAGAGACTGCAATGATGGTGACCCCGTTGCAAAGCTGCTTGTGTGCTGAAGAAGCAGAGCACTAGCTTTCCCTGCTGGTCCTTCTGCCGTGTGAGCAGATGCCACTGTTCATTCTTTGCTGTGTTGCTGCCAGCAGAGAGCAGGCTCTGGACTGATTCCATTCAAATGCTTTTCCTGTATGAGTGTTAGCAGTGAAAGCAACGATGGAGGCACCAATGTAAAGGGGATTGTGTGCTGAACAGGTCCAGCACCAGCTTTCAATCCTTGCTCTTCTGCTGTGGGAGCAGATGCCAAACGTTCGTGCTGTACTCACTGTGCTGCTGGGTAGCTGAGAGACACTACCTGAGAATTTGGATTCAAATGGACTTTTAGGTATGAACCGAGGAGAGACTGCAATGATGGTGACCCCGTTGCAAAGCTGCTTGTGTGCTGAAGAAGCAGAGCACTAGCTTTCCCTGCTGCTCCTTCTGCCGTGTGAGCAGATGCCACTCTTCATTCTGTGCTGACTGTGTTGCTGCGCAGCAGAGAGCAGGCTCTGGACTGATTCCATTCAAATGCTTTTCCTGTATGAAAGTGAGCAGTGAAAGCAACGATGGATGCACCAATGTAAAGGGGATTGTGTGCTGAACAGGTCCAGCACCAGCTTTCAATCCTGGCTCTTCTGCTGTGGGAGCAGATGCCAAACGTTCGTGCTGTACTCACTGTGCTGCTGGGCAGATGAGACCACCTGAGAATTTGGATTCAAATGGACTTTTAGGTATGAAACCGAGGAGAGACTGCAATGATGGTGACCCCGTTGCAAAGCTGCTTGTGTGCTGAAGAAGCATAGCACTAGCTTTCCCTGCTGGTCCTTCTGCCGTGTGAGCAGATGCCACTGTTCATTCTGTGCTGTGTTGCTGCCAGCAGGGAGCAGGCTCTGGACTGATTCAATTCAAATGCTTTCCCTGTATGAAAGTGAGCAGTGAAAGCAACGGTGGAGGCACCAATGTAAGGGGGATTGTGTGCTGAACAGGTCCTGAACAGGCTTTCAATCCTGGCTCTTCTGCTGTGGGAGCAGATGCCAAACGTTCGTGCTGTGCTCACTGTGTTGCTGGGCAGCTGAGAGAGACCACCTGAGAATTTGGATTCAAATGGACTTTTAGGTATGAAGCCGAGGAGAGACTGCAATGATGGTGACCCCGTTGCAAAGCTGCTTGTGTGCTGAAGAAGCAGAGCACTAGCTTTCCCTTCTGGTCCTTCTGCCGTGGGAGCAGATGCCACTGTTCATTCTGTGCTGACTGTGTTGCTGCGCAGCAGAGAGCAGGCTCTGGACTGATTCCATTCAAATGCTTTTCCTGTATGAAAGTGAGCAGTGAAAGCAACGATGGATGCACCAATGTAAAGGGGATTGTGTGCTGAACAGGTCCAGCACCAGCTTTCAATCCTTGCACTTCTGCTGTGGGAGCAGATGCCAAACGTTCGTGCTGTACTCACTGTGCTGCTGGGCAGCTGAGACCACCTGAGAATTTGGATTCAAATGGAATTTTAGGTATGAAACCGAGGAGAGACTGCAATGATGGTGACCCCGTTGCAAAGCTGCTTTTGTGCTGAAGAAGCAGAGCACTAGCTTTCCCTGCTGCTCCTTCTGCCGTGTGAGCAGATGCCACTGTTCATTCTGTGCTGACTGTGTTGCTGCGCAGCAGAGAGCAGGCTCTGGACTGATTCTATTCAAATGCTTTTCCCTTATGAAAGTGAGCAGTGAAAGCAACGATGGAGGCACCAATGTAAAGGTGATGGTGTGCTGAACAGGTCCAGCACCAGCTTTCAATCCTTGCTCTTCTGCTGTGGGAGCAGATGCCAAAAGTTCGTGCTGTACTCACTGTGCTGCTGGGCAGCTGAGAGAGACCACCTGAGAATTTGGATTCAAATGGACTTTTAGGTATGAAGCCGAGGAGAGACTGCAATGATGGTGACCCCGTTGCAAAGCTGCTTGTGTGCTGAAGAAGCAGAGCACTAGCTTTCCCTGCTGGTCCTTCTGCCGTGTGAGCAGATGCCACTGTTCATTCTTTGCTGTGTTGCTGCCAGCAGGGAGCAGGCTCTGGACTGATTCCATTCAAATGCTTTTCCAGTATGAAAGTGAGCAGTGAAAGCAACGATGGAGGCACCAATGTAAAAGGGATTGTGTGCTGAACAGGTCCAGCACCAGCTTTCAATCCTGGCTCTTCTGCTGTGGGAGCAGAGGCCAAACGTTCGTGCTGTACTAACTGTGCTGCTGGGCAGCTGAGAGACACCACCTGAGAATTTGGATTCAAATGGTCTTTTAGGTATGAAACCGAGGAGAGACTGCAATGATGGTGACCCCGTTGCAAAGCTGCTTGTGTGCTGAAGAAGCAGAGCACTAGCTTTCCCTGCTGGTCCTTCTGCCGTGTGAGCAGATGCCACTGTTCATTCTGTGCTGACTGTGTTGCTGCGCAGCAGAGAGCAGCCTCTGGACTGATTCCATTCAAATGCTTTTCCTGTATGAAAGTGAGCAGTGAAAGCAACGATGAATGCACCAATGTAAAAGGGATTGTGTGCTGAACAGGTCCAGCACCAGCTTTCAATCCTGGGTCTTCTGCTGTGGGAGCAGAGGCCAAACGTTCGTGCTGTACTAACTGTGCTGCTGGGCAGCTGAGAGACACCACCTGAGAATTTGGATTCAAATGGACTTTTAGGTATGAAACCGAGGAGAGACTGCAATGATGGTGACCCCGTTGCAAAGCTTCTTGTGTGCTGAAGAGACACAGCACTAGCTTTCCCTGCTGGTCCTTCTGCCGTGTGAGCAGATGCCCCGTTCATTCTGTGCAGCGTTGCTGCCAGCAGGGAGCAGGCTCTGGACTGATTCTATTCAAATGCTTTTCCTGTACGAGTGTTAGCAGTGAAAGCAACGATGGATGCACCAATGTAAAGGGGATTGTGTGCTGAACAGGTCCAGCACCAGCTTTCAATCCTTGCTCTTCTGCTGTGGGAGCAGATGCCAAACGTTCGTGCTGTACTAACTGTGCTGTTGGGCAGCTGAGACCGCTTGAGAATTCGGATTCAAATGGACTTTTAGGTATGAAACCGAGGAGAGACTGCAATGATGGTGACCCCGTTGCAAAGCTGCTTGTGTGCTGAAGAAGCAGAGCACTAGCTTTCCCTGCTGCTCCTTCTGCCGTGTGAGCAGATGCCACTGTTCATTCTGTGCTGACTGTGTTCCTGCGCAGCAGAGAGCAGGCTCTGGACTGATTCCATTCAAATGCTTTTCCTGTATGAAAGTGAGCAGTGAAAGCAACGATGGAGGCACCAATGTAAAGGGGATTGTGTGCTGAACAGGTCCAGCACCAGCTTTCAATCCTGGCTCTTCTGCTGTGGGAGCAGAGGCCAAACGTTCGTGCTGTACTCACTGTGCTGCTGGGCAGCTGAGAGACACCACCTGAGAATTTGGATTCAAATGGACTTTTAGGTATGAAACCGAGGAGAGACTGCAATGATGGTGACCCCGTTGCAAAGCTTCTTGTGTTCTGAAGAAGCAGAGCACTAGCTTTCCCTGCTGCTCCTTCTGCCGTGTGAGCAGATGCCACTGTTCATTCTGTGCTGACTGTGTTGCTGCGCAGCAGAGAGCAGCCTCTGGACTGATTCCATTCAAATGCTTTTCCTGTATGAATGTGAGCAGTGAAAGCAACGATGGAGGCACCAATGTAAAAGGGATTGTGTGCTGAACAGGTCCAGCACCAGCTTTCAATCCTGGCTCTTCTGCTGTGGGAGCAGAGGCCAAACGTTCGTGCTGTACTAACTGTGCTGCTGGGCAGCTGAGAGACACCACCTGAGAATTTGGATTCAAATGGTCTTTTAGGTATGAAACCGAGGAGAGACTGCAATGATGGTGACCCCGTTGCAAAGCTGCTTGTGTGCTGAAGAAGCAGAGCACTAGCTTTCCCTGCTGGTCCTTCTGCCGTGTGAGCAGATGCCACTGTTCATTCTGTGCTGACTGTGTTGCTGCGCAGCAGAGAGCAGCCTCTGGACTGATTCCATTCAAATGCTTTTCCTGTATGAAAGTGAGCAGTGAAAGCAACGATGAATGCACCAATGTAAAAGGGATTGTGTGCTGAACAGGTCCAGCAGCAGCTTTCAATCCTGGCTCTTCTGCTGTGGGAGCAGAGGCCAAACGTTCGTGCTGTACTAACTGTGCTGCTGGGCAGCTGAGAGACACCACCTGAGAATTTGGATTCAAATGGACTTTTAGGTATGAAACCGAGGAGAGACTGCAATGATGGTGACCCCGTTGCAAAGCTGCTTGTGTGCTGAAGAAGCAGAGCACTAGCTTTCCCTGCTGCTCCTTCTGCCTTGTGAGCAGATGCCACTGTTCATTCTGTGCTGACTGTGTTGCTGCGCAGCAGAGAGCAGCCTCTGGACTGATTCCATTCAAATGCTTTTCCTGTATGAATGTGAGCAGTGAAAGCAACGATGGAGGCACCAATGTAAAGGTGATTGTGTGCTGAACAGGTCCAGCACCAGCTTTCAATCCTGGCTCTTCTGCTGTGGGAGCAGAGGCCAAACGTTCGTGCTGTACTCACTGTGCTGCTGGGCATCTGAGCGACACCACCTGAGAATTCGGATTCAAATGGACTTTTAGGTATGAAGCCGAGGAGAGACTGCAATGATGGTGACCCCGTTGCAAAGCTGCTTGTGTGCTGAAGAAGCAGAGCACTAGCTTTCCCTGCTGCTCCTTCTGCCGTGTGAGCAGATGCCACTGTTCATTCTGTGCTGTGTTGCTGCCAGCAGGGAGCAGGCTCTGGACGGATTCTATTCAAATGCTTTTCCTGTATGAGTGTTAGCAGTGAAAGCAACGATGGAGGCACCAATGTAAAGGTGATTGTGTGCTGAACAGGTCCAGCACCAGCTTTCAATCCTGGCTCTTCTGCTGTGGGAGCAGAGGCCAAACGTTCGTGCTGTACTAACTGTGCTCCTGGGCAGCTGAGAGACACCACCTGAGAATTTGGATTCAAATGGACTTTTAGGTATGAAGCCGAGGAGAGACTGCAATGATGGTGACCCCGTTGCAAAGCTTCTTGTGTGCTGAAGAGACACAGCACTAGCTTTCCCTGCTGCTCCTTCTGCCTTGTGAGCAGATGCCACTGTTCATTCTGTGCTGACTGTGTTGCTGCGCAGCAGAGAGCAGGCTCTGGACTGATTCCATTCAAATGCTTTTCCTGTATGAAAGTGAGCAGTGAAAGCAACGATGGAGGCACCAATGTAAAGGGGATTGTGTGCTGAACAGGTCCAGCACCAGCTTTCAATCCTGGCTCTTCTGCTGTGGGAGCAGAGGCCAAACGTTCGTGCTGTACTAACTGTGCTGCTGGGCAGCTGAGAGACACCACCTGAGAATTTGGATTCAAATGGACTTTTAGGTATGAAACCGAGGAGAGACTGCAATGATGGTGACCCCGTTGCAAAGCTGCTTGTGTGCTGAAGAGACACAGCACTAGCTTTCCCTGCTGGTCCTTCTGCCGTGTGAGCAGATGCCCCTGTTCATTCTGTGCTGTGTTGCTGCCAGCAGGGAGCAGGCTCAGGGCTGATTCCATTCAAATGCTTTTCCTGTATGAGTGTTAGCAGTGAAAGCAACGATGGAGGCACCAATGTAAAGGGGATTGTGTGCTGAACAGGTCCAGCACCAGCTTTCAATCCTTGCTCTTCTGCTGTGGGAGCAGATGCAAAACGTTCGTGCTGTACTCACTGTGCTGCTGGGCAGCTGAGAGACACCACCTGAGAATTTGGATTCAAATGGACTTTTAGGTATGAAACCGAGGAGAGACTGCAATGATGGTGACCCCGTTGCAAAGCTGCTTGTGTGCTGAAGAAGCAGAGCACTAGCTTTCCCTGCTGCTCCTTCTGCCGTGTGAGCAGATGCCACTGTTCAGGCTGTGCTGACTGTGTTGCTGCGCAGCAGAGAGCAGCCTCTGGACTGATTCCATTCAAATGCTTTTCCTGTATGAATGTGAGCAGTGAAAGCAACGATGGAGGCACCAATGTAAAGGTGATTGTGTGCTGAACAGGTCCAGCACTAGCTTTCAATCCTGGCTCTTCTGCTGTGGGAGCAGAGGCCAAACGTTCGTGCTGTACTAACTGTGCTGCTGGGCAGCTGAGAGACACCACCTGAGAATTTGGATTCAAATGGACTTTTAGGTATGAACCCGAGGAGAGACTGCAATGATGGTGACCCCTTTGTAAAGCTGCTTGTGTGCTGAAGAAGCAGAGCACTAGCTTTCCCAGCTGCTCCTTCTGCCATGTGAGCAGATGCCACTGTTCATTCTGTGCTGACTGTGTTCCTGCGCAGCAGAGAGCAGGCTCTGGCCTGATTCCATTCAAATGCTTTTCCTGTATGAAAGTGAGCAGTGAAAGCAACGATGGAGGCACCAATGTAAAGGGGATTGTGTGCTGAACAGGTCCAGCACCAGCTTTCAATCCTGGCTCTTCTGCTGTGGGAGCAGAGGCCAAACGTTCGTGCTGTACTCACTGTGCTGCTGGGCAGCTGAGAGACACCACCTGAGAATTTGGATTCAAATGGACTTTTAGGTAGGAAACCGAGGAGAGACTGCAATGATGGTGACCCCGTTGCAAAGCTGCTTGTGTGCTGAAGAAGCAGAGCACTAGCTTTCCCTGCTGCTTCTTCTGCCGTGTGAGCAGATGCCACTGTTCATTCTGTGCTGACTGTGTTGCTGCGCAGCAGAGAGCAGCCTCTGGACTGATTCCATTCAAATGCTTTTCCTGTATGAATGTGAGCAGTGAAAGCAAGGATGGAGGCACCAATGTAAAGGTGATTGTGTGCTGAACAGGTCCAGCACCAGCTTTCAATCCTGGCTCTTCTGCTGTGGGAGCAGATGCCAAACGTTCGTGCTGTACTAACTGTGCTGCTGGGCAGCTGAGAGACACCACCTGAGAATTTGGATTCAAATGGACTTTTAGATATGAACCCGAGGAGAGACTGCAATGATGGTGACCCCTTTGCAAAGCTGCTTGTGTGCTGAAGAAGCAGAGCACTAGCTTTCCCAGCTGGTCCTTCTGCCGTGTGAGCAGATGCCCCTGTTCATTCTGTGCTGTGTTGCTGCCAGCACGGAGCAGGCTCAGGGCTGATTCCATTCAAATGCTTTTCCTGTATGAGTGTTAGCAGTGAAAGCAACGATGGAGGCACCAATGTAAAGGGGATTGTGTGCTGAACAGGTCCAGCACCAGCTTTCAATCCTGGCTCTTCTGCTGTGGGAGCAGATGCAAAACGTTCGTGCTGTACTCACTGTGCTGCTGGGCAGCTGAGAGACACCACCTGATAATTCGGATTCAAATGGACTTTTAGGTATGAAGCCGAGGAGAGACTGCAATGATGGTGACCCCGTTGCAAAGCTGCTTGTGTGCTGAAGAAGCAGAGCACTAGCTTTCCCTGCTGCTCCTTCTGCCGTGTGAGCAGATGCCACTGTTCATTCTGTGCTGTGTTCCTGGGCAGCAGAGAGCAAGCTCTGGACTGATGCCATTCAATTGCTTTTCCTGTATGAAAGTGAGCAGTGAAAGCAACCATGGAGGCACCAATGTAAAGGGGATTGTGTGCTGAACAGGTCCAGCACCAGCTTTCAATCCTTGCTCTTCTGCTGTGGGAGCAGATGCCAAACGTTCGTGCTGTACTCACTGTGCTGCTGGGCAGCTGAGACCGCTTGAGAATTTGGATTCAAATGGACTTTTAGGTATGAAACCGAGGAGAGACTGAAATGATGGTGACCCCGTTGCAAAGCTGCTTGTGTGCTGAAGAAGCAGAGCACTAGCTTTCCCTGCTGCTCCTTCTGCCGTGTGAGCAGATGCCACTGTTCATTCTGTGCTGACTGTGTTGCTGCGCAGCAGAGAGCAGCCTCTGGACTGATTCCATTCAAATGCTTTTCCTGTATGAAAGTGAGCAGTGAAAGCAACGATGAATGCACCAATGTAAAAGGGATTGTGTGCTGAACAGGTCCAGCACCAGCTTTCAATCCTGGCTCTTCTGCTGTGGGAGCAGAGGCCAAACGTTCGTGCTGTACTAACTGTGCTGCTGGGCAGCTGAGAGACACCACCTGAGAATTTGGATTCAAATAGACTTTTAGGTAGGAAACCGAGGAGAGACTGCAATGATGGTGACCCCGTTGCAAAGCTGCTTGTGTGCTGAAGAGACACAGCACTAGCTTTCCCTGCTGGTCCTTCTGCCGTGTGAGCAGATGCCCCTGTTCATTCTGTGCTGTGTTGCTGCCAGCAGGGAGCAGGCTCAGGGCTGATTCCATTCAAATGCTTTTCCTGTATGAGTGTTAGCAGTGAAAGCAACGATGGAGGCACCAATGTAAAGGGGATTGTGTGCTGAACAGGTCCAGCACCAGCTTTCAATCCTTGCTCTTCTGCTGTGGGAGCAGATGCCAAACGTTCGTGCTGTACTCACTGTGCTGCTGGGCAGCTGAGACCGCTTGAGAATTCGGATTCAAATGGACTTTTAGGTATGAAACCGAGGAGAGACTGCAATGATGGTGACCCCGTTGCAAAGCTGCTTGTGTGCTGAAGAAGCAGAGCACTAGCTTTCCCTGCTGCTCCTTCTGCCGTGTGAGCAGATGCCACTGTTCAGTCTGTGCTGACTGTGTTGCTGCGCAGCAGAGAGCAGCCTCTGGACTGATTCCATTCAAATGCTTTTCCTGTATGAAAGTGAGCAGTGAAAGCAACGATGGAGGCACCAATGTAAAGGTGATTGTTTGCTGAACAGGTCCAGCACCAGCTTTCAATCCTGGCTCTTCTGCTGTGGGAGCAGAGGCCAAACGTTCGTGCTGTACTCACTGTGCTGCTGGGCAGCTGAGAGACATCACCTGAGAATTTGGATTCAAATGGACTTTTAGGTATGAACCCGAGGAGAGACTGCAATGATGGTGACCCCTTTGCAAAGCTGCTTGTGTGCTGAAGAAGCAGAGCACTAGCTTTCCCAGCTGCTCCTTCTGCCGTGTGAGCAGATGCCACTGTTCATTCTGTGCTGACTGTGTTGCTGCGCAGCAGAGAGCAGGCTCTGGCCTGATTCCATTCAAATGCTTTTCCTGTATGAAAGTGAGTAGTGAAAGCAACGATGGAGGCACCAATGTAAAGGGGATTGTGTGCTGAACAGGTCCAGCACCAGCTTTCAATCCTGGCTCTTCTGCTGTGGGAGCAGAGGCCAAACGTTCGTGCTGTACTCACTGTGCTGCTGGGCAGCTGAGAGACACCACCTGAGAATTTGGATTCAAATGGACTTTTAGGTAGGAAACCGAGGAGAGACTGCAATGATGGTGACCCCGTTGCAAAGCTTCTTGTGTGCTGAAGAAGCAGAGCACTAGCTTTCCCTGCTGCTCCTTCTGCCTTTTGAGCAGATGCCACTGTTCATTCTGTGCTGTGTTGCTGCCAGCAGGGAGCAGGCTCAGGGCTGATTCCATTCAAATGCTTTTCCTGTATGAGTGTTAGCAGTGAAAGCTACGATGGAGGCACCAATGTAAAGGGGATTGTGTGCTGAACAGGTCCAGCACCAGCTTTCAATCCTGGCTCTTCTGCTGTGGGAGCAGATGCAAAAAGTTCGTGCTGTACTCACTGTGCTGCTGGGCAGCTGAGAGACACCACCTGAGAATTCGGATTCAAATGGACTTTTAGGTATGAAGCCGAGGAGAGACTGCAATGATGGTCACCCCGTTGCAAAGCTGCTTGTGTGCTGAAGAAGCAGAGCACTAGCTTTCCCTGCTGCTCCTTCTGCCGTGTGAGCAGATGCCACTGTTCATTCTGTGCTGTGTTCCTGCGCAGCAGAGAGCAGGCTCTGGACTGATTCCATTCAAATGCTTTTCCTGTATGAAAGTGAGCAGTGAAAGCAACCATGGAGGCACCAATGTAAAGGGGATTGTGTGCTGAACAGGTCCAGCACCAGCTTTCAATCCTGGCTCTTCTGCTGTGGGAGCAGAGGCCAAACGTTCGTGCTGTACTAACTGTGCTGCTGGGCAGCTGAGAGACACCACCTGAGAATTTGGATTCAAATGGACTTTTAGGTATGAAACCGAGGAGAGACTGCAATGATGGTGACCCCTTTGCAAAGCTGCTTGTGTGCTGAAGAAGCAGAGCACTAGCTTTTCCTGCTGCTCCTTCTGCCTTGTGAGCAGATGCCACTGTTCATTCTGTGCTGACTGTGTTGCTGCGCAGCAGAGAGCAGCCTCTGGACTGATTCCATTCAAATGCTTTTCCTGTATGAATGTGAGCAGTGAAAGCAACGATGGAGGCACCAATGTAAAGGTGATTGTGTGCTGAACAGGTCCAGCACCAGCTTTCAATCCTGGCTCTTCTGCTGTTGGAGCAGAGGCCAAACGTTCGTGCTGTACTAACTGTGCTGCTGGGCAGCTGAGAGAGACCACCTGAGAATTTGGATTCAAATGGACTTTTAGGTATGAAACCGAGGAGAGACTGCAATGATGGTGACCCCGTTGCAAAGCTGCTTGTGTGCTGAAGAAGCAGAGCACTAGCATTCCCTGCTGCTCCTTCTGCCGTGTGAGCAGATGCCACTGTTCATTCTGTGCTGTGTTGCTGCCAGCAGGGAGGAGGCTCAGGGCTGATTCCATTCAAATGCTTTTCCTGTATGAGTGTTAGCAGTGAAAGCAACGATGGAGGCACCAATGTAAAGGGGATTGTGTGCTGAACAGGTCCAGCACCAGCTTTCAATCCTGGCTCTTCTGCTGTGGGAGCAGATGCAAAACGTTCGTGCTGTACTCACTGTGCTGCTGGGCAGCTGAGAGACACCACCTGAGAATTCGGATTCAAATGGACTTTTAGGTATGAAGCCGAGGAGAGACTGCAATGATGGTGACCCCGTTGCAAAGCTGCTTGTGTGCTGAAGAAGCAGAGCACTAGCTTTCCCTGCTGCTCCTTCTGCCGTGTGAGCAGATGCCACTGTTCATTCTGTGCTGACTGTGTTGCTGCGCAGCAGAGAGCAGCCTCTGGACTGATTCCATTCAAATGCTTTTCCTGTATGAAAGTGAGCAGTGAAAGCAACGATGAATGCACCAATGTAAAAGGGATTGTGTGCTGAACAGGTCCAGCACCAGCTTTCAATCCTGGCTCTTCTGCTGTGGGAGCAGAGGCCAAACGTTCGTGCTGTACTAACTGTGCTGCTGGGCAGCTGAGAGACACCACCTGAGAATTTGGATTCAAATAGACTTTTAGGTAGGAAACCGAGGAGAGACTGCAATGATGGTGACCCCGTTGCAAAGCTGCTTGTGTGCTGAAGAGACACAGCACTAGCTTTCCCTGCTGGTCCTTCTGCCGTGTGAGCAGATGCCCCTGTTCATTCTGTGCTGTGTTGCTGCCAGCAGGGAGCAGGGTCAGGGCTGATTCCATTCAAATGCTTTTCCTGTATGAGTGTTAGCAGTGAAAGCAACGATGGAGGCACCAATGTAAAGGGGATTGTGTGCTGAACAGGTCCAGCACCAGCTTTCAATCCTGGCTCTTCTGCTGTGGGAGCAGATGCAAAACGTTCGTGCTGTACTCACTGTGCTGCTGGGCAGCTGAGAGACACCACCTGAGAATTCGGATTCAAATGGACTTTTAGGTATGAAGCCGAGGAGAGACTGCAATGATGGTGACCCCGTTGCAAAGCTGCTTGTGTGCTGAAGAAGCAGAGCACTAGCTTTCCCTGCTGCTCCTTCTGCCGTGTGAGCAGATGCCACTGTTCATTCTGTGCTGACTGTGTTGCTGCGCAGCAGAGAGCAGCCTCTGGACTGATTCCATTCAAATGCTTTTACTGTATGAATGTGAGCACTGAAAGCAACGATGGAGGCACCAATGTAAAGGTGATTGTGTGCTGAACAGGTCCAGCACCAGCTTTCAATCCTGGCTCTTCTGCTGTGGGAGCAGAGGCCAAACGTTCGTGCTGTACTCACTGTGCTGCTGGGCAGCTGAGAGACACCACCTGAGAATTTGGATTCAAATGGACTTTTAGGTAGGAAACCGAGGAGAGACTGCAATGATGGTGACCCCGTTGCAAAGCTTCTTGTGTGCTGAAGATACACAGCACTAGCTTTCCCTGCGGGTCCTTCTGCCGTGTGAGCAGATGCCCCTGTTCATTCTGTGCTGTGTTGCTGCCAGCAGGGAGCAGGCTCTACTCTGATTCTATTCAACTGCTTTTCCTGTACGAGTGTTAGCAGTGAAAGCAACGATGGAGGCACCAATGTAAAGGGGATTGTGTGCTGAACAGGTCCAGCACCAGCTTTCAATCCTTGCTCTTCTGCTGTGGGAGCAGATGCCAAACGTTCGTGCTGTACTCACTGTGCTGCTGGGCAGCTGAGACCGCTTGAGAATTCGGATTCAAATGGACTTTTAGGTATGAAACCGAGGAGAGACTGCAATGATGGTGACCCCGTTGCAAAGCTGCTTGTGTGCTGAAGAAGCAGAGCACTAGCTTTCCCTGCTGCTCCTTCTGCCGTGTGAGCAGATGCCACTGTTCATTCTGTGCTGACTGTGTTCCTGCGCAGCAGAGAGCAGCCTCTGGACTGATTCCATTCAAATGCTTTTCCTGTATGAATGTGAGCACTGAAAGCAACGATGGAGGCACCAATGTAAAGGTGATTGTTTGCTGAACAGGTCCAGCACCAGCTTTCAATCCTGGCTCTTCTGCTGTGGGAGCAGAGGCCAAACGTTCGTGCTGTACTAACTGTGCTGCTGGGCAGCTGAGAGACACCACCTGAGAATTTGGATTCAAATGGACTTTTAGGTATGAACCCGAGGAGAGACTGCAATGATGGTGACCCCTTTGCAAAGCTGCTTGTGTGCTGAAGAAGCAGAGCACTAGCTTTCCCAGCTGCTCCTTCTGCCGTGTGAGCAGATGCCACTGTTCATTCTGTGCTGACTGTGTTCCTGCGCAGCAGAGAGCAGGCTCTGGCCTGATTCCACTCAAATGCTTTTCCTGTATGAAAGTGAGCAGTGAAAGCAACGATGGAGGCACCAATGTAAAGGGGATTGTGTGCTGAACAGGTCCAGCACCAGCTTTCAATCCTGGCTCTTCTGCTGTGGGAGCAGATGCAAAACGTTCGTGCTGTACTCACTGTGCTGCTGGGCAGCTGAGAGACACCACCTGAGAATTTGGATTCAAATGGACTTTTAGGTAGGAAACCGAGGAGAGACTGCAATGATGGTGACCCCGTTGCAAAGCTTCTTGTGTGCTGAAGAAGCAGAGCACTAGCTTTCCCTGCTGCTCCTTCTGCCTTGTGAGCAGATGCCACTGTTCATTCTGTGCTGTGTTGCTGCCAGCAGGGAGCAGGCTCAGGGCTGATTCCATTCAAATGCTTTTCCTGTATGAGTGTTAGCAGTGAAAGCAACGATGGAGGCACCAATGTAAAGGGGATTGTGTGCTGAACAGGTCCAGCACCAGCTTTCAATCCTTGCTCTTCTGCTGTGGGAGCAGAGGCCAAACCTTCGTGCTGTACTCACTGTGCTGCTGGGCAGCTGAGAGACACCACCTGAGAATTTGGATTCAAATGGACTTTTAGGTAGGAAACCGAGGAGAGACTGCAATGATGGTGACCCCGTTGCAAAGCTTCTTGTGTGCTGAAGAAGCAGAGCACTAGCTTTCCCTGCTGCTCCTTCTGCCTTGTGAGCAGATGCCACTGTTCATTCTGTGCTGACTGTGTTGCTGCGCAGCAGAGAGCAGCCTCTGGACTGATTCCATTCAAATGCTTTTCCTGTATGAATGTGAGCAGTGAAAGCAACGATGGAGGCACCAATGTAAAGGTGATTGTGTGCTGAACAGGTCCAGCACCAGCTTTCAATCCTGGCTCTTCTGCTGTGGGAGCAGAGGCCAAACGTTCGTGCTGTACTAACTGTGCTGCTGGGCAGCTGAGAGACACCACCTGAGAATTTGGATTCAAATGGACTTTTAGGTAGGAAACCGAGGAGAGACTGCAATGATGGTGACCCCTTTGCAAAGCTGCTTGTGTGCTGAAGAAGCAGAGCACTAGCTTTCCCAGCTGGTCCTTCTGCCGTGTGAGCAGATGCCCCTGTTCATTCTGTGCTGTGTTGCTGCCAGCAGGGAGCAGGCTCAGGGCTGATTCCATTCAAATGCTTTTCCTGTATGAGTGTTAGCAGTGAAAGCAACGATGGAGGCACCAATGTAAAGGGGATTGTGTGCTGAACAGGTCCAGCACCAGCTTTCAATCCTGGCTCTTCTGCTGTGGGAGCAGATGCCAAACGTTCGTGCTGTACTCACTGTGCTGCTGGGCAGCTGAGAGACACCACCTGAGAATTCGGATTCAAATGGACTTTTAGGTATGAAGCCGAGGAGAGACTGAAATGATGGTGACCCCGTTGCAAAGCTCCTTGTGTGCTGAAGAAGCAGAGCACTAGCTTTCCCTGCTGCTCCTTCTGCCGTGTGAGCAGATGCCACTGTTCATTCTGTGCTGTGTTCCTGCGCAGCAGAGAGCAGGCTCTGGACTGATTCCATTCAAATGCTTTTCCTGTATGAAAGTGAGCAGTGAAAGCAACCATGGAGGCACCAATGTAAAGGGGATTGTGTGCTGAACAGGTCCAGCACCAGCTTTCAATCCTGGCTCTTCTGCTGTGGGAGCAGATGCCAAACGTTCGTGCTGTACTCACTGTGCTGCTGGGCAGCTGAGACCGCTTGAGAATTTGGATTCAAATGGACTTTTAGGTATGAAACCGAGGAGAGACTGAAATGATGGTGACCCCGTTGCAAAGCTGCTTGTGTGCTGAAGAAGCAGAGCACTAGCTTTCCCTGCTGCTCCTTCTGCCGTGTGAGCAGATGCCACTGTTCATTCTGTGCTGACTGTGTTGCTGCGCAGCAGAGAGCAGCCTCTGGACTGATTCCATTCAAATGCTTTTCCTGTATGAAAGTGAGCAGTGAAAGCAACGATGAATGCACCAATGTAAAAGGGATTGTGTGCTGAACAGGTCCAGCACCAGCTTTCAATCCTGGCTCTTCTGCTGTGGGAGCAGAGGCCAAACGTTCGTGCTGTACTAACTGTGCTGCTGGGCAGCTGATAGACACCACCTGAGAATTTGGATTCAAATAGACTTTTAGGTAGGAAACCGAGGAGAGACTGCAATGATGGTGACCCCGTTGCAAAGCTGCTTGTGTGCTGAAGAGACACAGCACTAGCTTTCCCTGCTGGTCCTTCTGCCGTGTGAGCGGATGCCCCTGTTCATTCTGTGCTGTGTTGCTGCCAGCAGGGAGCAGGCTCAGGGCTGATTCCATTCAAATGCTTTTCCTGTATGAGTGTTAGCAGTGAAAGCAACGATGGAGGCACCAATGTAAAGGGGATTGTGTGCTGAACAGGTCCAGCACCAGCTTTCAATCCTGGCTCTTCTGCTGTGGGAGCAGAGGCCAAACCTTCGGGCTGTACTCACTGTGCTGCTGGGCAGCTGAGAGACACCACCTGAGAATTTGGATTCAAATGGACTTTTAGGTAGGAAACCGAGGAGAGACTGCAATGATGGTGACCCCGTTGCAAAGCTTCTTGTGTGCTGAAGAAGCAGAGCACTAGCTTTCCCTGCTGCTCCTTCTGCCTTGTGAGCAGATGCCACTGTTCATTCTGTGCTGACTGTGTTCCTGCGCAGCAGAGAGCAGGCTCTGGACTGATTCCATTCAAATGCTTTTCCTGTATGAATGTGAGCAGTGAAAGCAACGATGGAGGCACCAATGTAAAGGGGATTGTGTGCTGAACAGGTCCAGCACCAGCTTTCAATCCTGGCTCTTCTGCTGTGGGAGCAGAGGCCAAACGTTCGTGCTGTACTAACTGTGCTGCTGGGCAGCTGAGAGACACCACCTGAGAATTTGGATTCAAATGGACTTTTAGGTAGGAAACCGAGGAGAGACTGCAATGATGGTGACCCCGTTGCAAAGCTTCTTGTGTGCTGAAGAGACACAGCACTTGCTTTCCCTGCGGGTCCTTCTGCCGTGTGAGCAGATGCCCCTGTTCATTCTGTGCTGTGTTGCTGCCAGCAGGGAGCAGGCTCTACTCTGATTCTATTCAACAGCTTTTCCTGTACGAGTGTTAGCAGTGAAAGCAACGATGGAGGCACCAATGTAAAGGGGATTGTGTGCTGAACAGGTCCAGCACCAGCTTTCAATCCTTGCTCTTCTGCTGTGGGAGCAGATGCCAAACGTTCGTGCTGTACTCACTGTGCTGCTGGGCAGCTGAGACCGCTTGAGAATTTGGATTCAAATGGACTTTTAGGTATGAAACCGAGGAGAGACTGCAATGATGGTGACCCCGTTGCAAAGCTGCTTGTGTGCTGAAGAAGCAGAGCACTAGCTTTCCCTGCTGCTCCTTCTGCCGTGTGAGCAGATGCCACTGCTCATTCTGTGCTGACTGTGTTGCTGCGCAGCAGAGAGCAGCCTCTGGACTGATTCCATTCAAATGCTTTTCCTGTATGAAAGTGAGCAGTGAAAGCAACGATGAATGCACCAATGTAAAAGGGATTGTGTGCTGAACAGGTCCAGCACCAGCTTTCAATCCTGGCTCTTCTGCTGTGGGAGCAGAGGCCAAACGTTCGTGCTGTACTAACTGTGCTGCTGGGCAGCTGAGAGACACCACCTGAGAATTTGGATTCAAATGGACTTTTAGGTAGGAAACCGAGGAGAGACTGCAATGATGGTGACCCCGTTGCAAAGCTGCTTGTGTGCTGAAGAAGCAGAGCACTAGCTTTCCCTGCTGCTCCTTCTGCCGTGTGAGCAGATGCCACTGTTCATTCTGTGCTGACTGTGTTCCTGCGCAGCAGAGAGAAGCCTCTGGACTGATTCCATTCAAATGCTTTTCCTGTATGAAAGTGAGCAGTGAAAGCAACGATGAATGCACCAATGTAAAAGGGATTGTGTGCTGAACAGGTCCAGCACCAGCTTTCAATCCTGGCTCTTCTGCTGTGGGAGCAGAGGCCAAACGTTCGTGCTGTACTAACTGTGCTGCTGGGCAGCTGAGAGACACCACCTGAGAATTTGGATTCAAATGGACTTTTAGGCATGAAACCGAGGAGAGACTGCAATGATGGTGACATCGTTGCAAAGCTGCTTGTGTGCTGAAGAAGCAGAGCACTAGCTTTCCCTGCTGCTCCTTCTGCCGTGTGAGCAGATGCCACTGTTCATTCTGTGCTGACTGTGTTGCTGCGCAGCAGAGAGCAGCCTCTGGACTGATTCCATTCAAATGCTTTTCCTGTATGAAAGTGAGCAGTGAAAGCAACGATGAATGCACCAATGTAAAGGGATTGTGTGCTGAACAGGTCCAGCACCAGCTTTCAATCCTGGCTCTTCTGCTGTGGGAGCAGAGGCCAAACGTTCGTGCTGTACTCACTGTGCTGCTGGGCAGCTGAGAGACACCACCTGAGAATTTGGATTCAAATGGACTTTTAGGTAGGAAACCGAGGAGAGACTGCAATGATGGTGACCCCGTTGCAAAGCTTCTTGTGTGCTGAAGAAGCAGAGCACTAGCTTTCCCTGCTGCTCCTTCTGCCTTGTGAGCAGATGCCACTGTTCATTCTGTGCTGTGTTGCTGCCAGCAGGGAGCAGGCTCAGGAGATTCCATTCAAATGCTTTTCCTGTATGAGTGTTAGCAGTGAAAGCAACGATGGAGGCACCAATGTAAAGGGGATTGTGTGCTGAACAGGTCCAGCACCAGCTTTCAATCCTTGCTCTTCTGCTGTGGGAGCAGAGGCCAAACCTTCGTGCTGTACTCACTGTGCTGCTGGGCAGCTGAGAGACACCACCTGAGAATTTGGATTCAAATGGACTTTTAGGTAGGAAACCGAGGAGAGACTGCAATGATGGTGACCCCGTTGCAAAGCTTCTTGTGTGCTGAAGAAGCAGAGCACTAGCTTTCCCTGCTGCTCCTTCTGCCTTGTGAGCAGATGCCACTGTTCATTCTGTGCTGACTGTGTTGCTGCGCAGCAGAGAGCAGCCTCTGGACTGATTCCATTCAAATGCTTTTCCTGTATGAATGTGAGCAGTGAAAGCAACGATGGAGGCACCAATGTAAAGGGGATTGTGTGCTGAACAGGTCCAGCACCAGCTTTCAATCCTGGCTCTTCTGCTGTGGGAGCAGATGCCAAACGTTCGTGCTGTACTCACTGTGCTGCTGGGCAGCTGAGACCGCTTGAGAATTTGGATTCAAATGGACTTTTAGGTATGAAACCGAGGAGAGACTGAAAATGATGGCGACCCCGTTGCAAAGCTGCTTGTGTGCTGAAGAAGCAGAGCACTAGCTTTCCCTGCTGCTCCTTCTGCCGTGTGAGCAGATGCCACTGTTCTTTCTGTGCTGACTGTGTTGCTGCGCAGCAGAGAGCAGCCTCTGGACTGATTCCATTCAAATGCTTTTCCTGTAGTGAAAGTGAGTAGTGAAAGCAACGATGAATGCACCAATGTAAAAGGGATTGTGTGCTGAACAGGTCCAGCACCAGCTTTCAATCCTGGCTCTTCTGCTGTGGGAGCAGAGGCCAAACGTTCGTGCTGTACTAACTGTGCTGCTGGGCAGCTGAGAGACCACCACCTGAGAATTTGGATTCAAATAGACTTTTAGGTAGGAAACCGAGGAGAGACTGCAATGATGGTGACCCCGTTGCAAAGCTGCTTGTGTGCTGAAGAGACACAGCTCTAGCTTTCCAGCTGGTCCTTCTGCCGTGTGAGCAGATGCCCCTGTTCATTCTGTGCTGTGTTGCTGCCAGCAGGGAGCAGGCTCTACTCTGATTCTATTCAACAGCTTTTCCTGTACGAGTGTTAGCAGTGAAAGCAACGATGGAGGCACCAATGTAAAGGGGATTGTGTGCTGAACAGGTCCAGCACCAGCTTTCAATCCTTGCTCTTCTGCTGTGGGAGCAGATGCCAAACGTTCGTGCTGTACTCACTGTGCTGCTGGGCAGCTGAGACCGCTTGAGAATTTGGATTCAAATGGACTTTTAGGTATGAAGCCGAGGAGAGACTGCAATGATGGTGACCCGTTGCAAAGCTGCTTGTGTGCTGAAGAAGCAGAGCACTAGGTTTCCCTGCTGCTCCTTCTGCCGTGTGAGCAGATGCCACTGTTCATTCTGTGCTGACTGTGTTGCCGCGCAGCAGAGAGCAGCCTCTGGACTGATTCCATTCAAATGCTTTTCCCTGTATGAAAGTGAGCAGTGAAAGCAACGATGAATGCACCAATGTAAAAGGGATTGTGTGCTGAACAGGTCCAGCACCAGCTTTCAATCCTGGCTCTTCTGCTGTGGGAGCAGAGGCCAAACGTTCGTGCTGTACTAACTGTGCTGCTGGGCAGCTGAGAGACACCACCTGAGAATTTGGATTCAAATGGACTTTTAGGTATGAAACCGAGGAGAGACTGCAATGATGGTGACCCCGGTGCAAAGCTGCTTGTGTGCTGAAGAAGCAGAGCACTAGCTTTCCCTGCTGCTCCTTCTGCCGTGTGAGCAGATGCCACTGTTCATTCTGTGCTGACCGTGTTCCTGCGCAGCAGAGAGCAGCCTCTGGACTGATTCCATTCAAATGCTTTTCCTGTATGAAAGTGAGCAGTGAAAGCAACGATGAATGCACCAATGTAAAAGGGATTGTGTGCTGAACAGGTCCAGCACCAGCTTTCAATCCTGGCTCTTGTGCTGTGGGAGCAGAGGCCAAACGTTCGTGCTGTACTAACTGTGCTGCTTGGCAGCTGAGAGACACCACCTGAGAATTTGGATTCAAATGGACTTTTAGGTATGAAACCGAGGAGAGACTGCAATGATGGTGACATCGTTGCAAATCTCCTTGTGTGCTGAAGAAGCAGAGCACTAGCTTTCCCTGCTGCTCCTTCTGCCGTGTGAGCAGATGCCACTGTTCATTCTGTGCTGACTGTGTTGCTGCGCAGCAGAGAGCAGCCTCTGGACTGATTCCATTCAAATGCTTTTCCTGTATGAAAGTGAGCAGTGAAAGCAACGATGGAGGCACCAATGTAAAGGGGATTGTGTGCTGAACAGGTCCAGCACCAGCTTTCAATCCTGGCTCTTCTGCTGTGGGAGCAGAGGCCAAACGTTCGTGCTGTACTAACTGTGCTGCTGGGCAGCTGAGAGACACCACCTGAGAATTTGGATTCAAATGGACTTTTAGGTAGGAAACCGAGGAGAGACTGCAATGATGGTGACCCCGTTGCAAAGCTTCTTGTGTGCTGAAGAGACACAGCACTAGCTTTCCCTGCGGGTCCTTCTGCCTTGTGAGCAGATGCCCCTGTTCATTCTGTGCTGTGTTGCTGCCAGCAGGGAGCAGGCTCTACTCTGATTCTATTCAACTGCTTTTCCTGTACGAGTGTTAGCAGTGAAAGCAACGATGGAGGCACCAATGTAAAGGGATTGTGTGCTGAACAGGTCCAGCACCAGCTTTCAATCCTGGCTCTTCTGCTGTGGGAGCAGAGGCCAAACGTTCGTGCTGTACTCACTGTGCTGCTGGGCAGCTGAGAGACACCACCTGAGAATTTGGATTCAAATGGACTTTTAGGTATGAAACCGAGGAGAGACTGCAATGATGGTGACCCCGTTGCAAAGCTGCTTGTGTGCTGAAGAAGCAGAGCACTAGCTTTCCCTGCTGCTCCTTCTGCCGTGTGAGCAGATGCCACTGTTCATTCTGTGCTGACTGTGTTCCTGCACAGCAGAGAGCAGGCTCTGGACTGATTCCATTCAAATGCTTTTCCTGTATGAGTGTTAGCAGTGAAAGCAACGATGGAGGCACCAATGTAAAGGTGATTGTGTGCTGAACAGGTCCAGCACCAGCTTTCAATCCTGGCTCTTCTGCTGTGGGAGCAGAGGCCAAACGTTCGTGCTGTACTAACTGTGCTGCTGGGCAGCTGAGAGACACCACCTGAGAATTTGGATTCAAATGGACTTTTAGGTATGAAACCCGAGGAGAGACTGCAATGATGGTGACCCCGTTGCAAAGCTGCTTGTGTGCTGAAGAAGCAGAGCACTAGCTTTCCTGCTGCTCCTTCTGCCGTGTGAGCAGATGCCACTGTTCATTCTGTGCTGTGTTGCTGCCAGCAGGGAGCAGGCTCTGGACTGATTCTATTCAAATGCTTTTCCTGTATGAGTGTTAGCAGTGAAAGCAACGATGGAGGCACCAATGTAAAGGGGATTGTGTGCTGAACAGGTCCAGCACCAGCTTTCAATCCTGGCTCTTCTGCTGTGGGAGCAGAGGCCAAACATTCGTGCTGTACTCACTGTGCTGCTGGGCAGCTGAGCGACACCACCTGAGAATTCGGATTCAAATGGACTTTTAGGTATGAAGCCGAGGAGAGACTGCAATGATGGTGACCCCGTTGCAAAGCTGCTTGTGTGCTGAAGAAGCAGAGCACTAGCTTTCCCTGCTGCTCCTTCTGCCGTGTGAGCAGATGCCACTGTTCATTCTGTGCTGACTGTGTTGCTGCGCAGCAGAGAGCAGCCTCTGGACTGATTCCATTCAAATGCTTTTCCTGTATGAATGTGAGCAGTGAAAGCAACGATGGAGGCACCAATGTAAAGGGGATTGTGTGCTGAACAGGTCCAGCACCAGCTTTCAATCCTGGCTCTTCTGCTGTGGGAGCAGAGGCCAAACGTTCGTGCTGTACTAACTGTGCTGCTGGGCAGCTGAGAGACACCACCTGAGAATTTGGATTCAAATGGACTTTTAGGTAGGAAACCGAGGAGAGACTGCAATGATGGTGACCCCGTTGCAAAGCTTCTTGTGTGCTGAAGAGACACAGCACTTGCTTTCCCTGCGGGTCCTTCTGCCGTGTGAGCAGATGCCCCTGTTCATTCTGTGCTGTGTTGCTGCCAGCAGGGAGCAGCTCTACTCTGATTCTATTCAACAGCTTTTCCTGTACGAGTGTTAGCAGTGAAAGCAACGATGGAGGCACCAATGTAAAGGGGATTGTGTGCTGAACAGGTCCAGCACCAGCTTTCAATCCTTGCTCTTCTGCTGTGGAGCAGATGCCAAACGTTCGTGCTGTACTCACTGTGCTGCTGGGCAGCTGAGACCGCTTGAGAATTTGGATTCAAATGGACTTTTAGGTATGAAACCGAGGAGAAGACTGCAATGATGGTGACCCCGTTGCAAAGCTGCTTGTGTGCTGAAGAAGCAGAGCACTAGCTGTTCCCTGCTGCTCCTTCTGCCGTGTGAGCAGATGCCACTGCTCATTCTGTGCTGACTGTGTTGCTGCGCAGCAGAGAGCAGCCTCTGGACTGATTCCATTCAAATGCTTTTCCTGTATGAAAGTGAGCAGTGAAAGCAACGATGAATGCACCAATGTAAAAGGGATTGTGTGCTGAACAGGTCCAGCACCAGCTTTCAATCCTGGCTCTTCTGCTGTGGGAGCAGAGGCCAAACGTTCGTGCTGTACTAACTGTGCTGCTGGGCAGCTGAGAGACACCACCTGAGAATTTGGATTCAAATGGACTTTTAGGTAGGAAACCGAGGAGAGACTGCAATGATGGTGACCCCGTTGCAAAGCTGCTTGTGTGCTGAAGAAGCAGAGCACTAGCTTTTCCCTGCTGCTCCTTCTGCCGTGTGAGCAGATGCCACTGTTCATTCTGTGCTGACTGTGTTCCTGCGCAGCAGAGAGAAGCCTCTGGACTGATTCCATTCAAATGCTTTTCCTGTATGAAAGTGAGCAGTGAAAGCAACGATGAATGCACCAATGTAAAAGGGATTGTGTGCTGAACAGGTCCAGCACCAGCTTTCAATCCTGGCTCTTCTGCTGTGGGAGCAGAGGCCAAACGTTCGTGCTGTACTAACTGTGCTGCTGGGCAGCTGAGAGACACCACCTGAGAATTTGGATTCAAATGGACTTTTAGGCATGAAACCGAGGAGAGACTGCAATGATGGTGACATCGTTGCAAAGCTGCTTGTGTGCTGAAGAAGCAGAGCACTAGCTTCCCTGCTGCTCCTTCTGCCGTGTGAGCAGATGCCACTGTTCATTCTGTGCTGACTGTGTTGCTGCGCAGCAGAGAGCAGCCTCTGGACTGATTCCATTCAAATGCTTTTCCTGTATGAAAGTGAGCAGTGAAAGCAACGATGAATGCACCAATGTAAAGGGATTGTGTGCTGAACAGGTCCAGCACCAGCTTTCAATCCTGGCTCTTCTGCTGTGGGAGCAGAGGCCAAACGTTCGTGCTGTACTCACTGTGCTGCTGGGCAGCTGAGAGACACCACCTGAGAATTTGGATTCAAATGGACTTTTAGGTAGGAAACCGAGGAGAGACTGCAATGATGGTGACCCCGTTGCAAAGCTTCTTGTGTGCTGAAGAAGCAGAGCACTAGCTTTCCCTGCTGCTCCTTCTGCCTTGTGAGCAGATGCCACTGTTCATTCTGTGCTGTGTTGCTGCCAGCAGGGAGCAGGCTCAGGGCTGATTCCATTCAAATGCTTTTCCTGTATGAGTGTTAGCAGTGAAAGCAACGATGGAGGCACCAATGTAAAGGGGATTGTGTGCTGAACAGGTCCAGCACCAGCTTTCAATCCTTGCTCTTCTGCTGTGGGAGCAGAGGCCAAACCTTCGTGCTGTACTCACTGTGCTGCTGGGCAGCTGAGAGACACCACCTGAGAATTTGGATTCAAATGGACTTTTAGGTAGGAAACCGAGGAGAGACTGCAATGATGGTGACCCCGTTGCAAAGCTTCTTGTGTGCTGAAGAAGCAGAGCACTAGCTTTCCCTGCTGCTCCTTCTGCCTTGTGAGCAGATGCCACTGTTCATTCTGTGCTGACTGTGTTGCTGCGCAGCAGAGAGCAGCCTCTGGACTGATTCCATTCAAATGCTTTTCCTGTATGAATGTGAGCAGTGAAAGCAACGATGGAGGCACCAATGTAAAGGGGATTGTGTGCTGAACAGGTCCAGCACCAGCTTTCAATCCTGGCTCTTCTGCTGTGGGAGCAGATGCCAAACGTTCGTGCTGTACTCACTGTGCTGCTGGGCAGCTGAGACCGCTTGAGAATTTGGATTCAAATGGACTTTTAGGTATGAAACCGAGGAGAGACTGAAATGATGGCGACCCCGTTGCAAAGCTGCTTGTGTGCTGAAGAAGCAGAGCACTAGCTTTCCCTGCTGCTCCTTCTGCCGTGTGAGCAGATGCCACTGTTCTTTCTGTGCTGACTGTGTTGCTGCGCAGCAGAGAGCAGCCTCTGGACTGATTCCATTCAAATGCTTTTCCTGTATGAAAGTGAGTAGTGAAAGCAACGATGAATGCACCAATGTAAAAGGGATTGTGTGCTGAACAGGTCCAGCACCAGCTTTCAATCCTGGCTCTTCTGCTGTGGGAGCAGAGGCCAAACGTTCGTGCTGTACTAACTGTGCTGCTGGGCAGCTGAGAGACACCACCTGAGAATTTGGATTCAAATAGACTTTTAGGTAGGAAACCGAGGAGAGACTGCAATGATGGTGACCCCGTTGCAAAGCTGCTTGTGTGCTGAAGAGACACAGCTCTAGCTTTCCCAGCTGGTCCTTCTGCCGTGTGAGCAGATGCCCCTGTTCATTCTGTGCTGTGTTGCTGCCAGCAGGGAGCAGGCTCTACTCTGATTCTATTCAACAGCTTTTCCTGTACGAGTGTTAGCAGTGAAAGCAACGATGGAGGCACCAATGTAAAGGGGATTGTGTGCTGAACAGGTCCAGCACCAGCTTTCAATCCTTGCTCTTCTGCTGTGGGAGCAGATGCCAAACGTTCGTGCTGTACTCACTGTGCTGCTGGGCAGCTGAGACCGCTTGAGAATTTGGATTCAAATGGACTTTTAGGTATGAAGCCGAGGAGAGACTGCAATGATGGTGACCCCGTTGCAAAGCTGCTTGTGTGCTGAAGAAGCAGAGCACTAGGTTTCCCTGCTGCTCCTTCTGCCGTGTGAGCAGATGCCACTGTTCATTCTGTGCTGACTGTGTTGCCGCGCAGCAGAGAGCAGCCTCTGGACTGATTCCATTCAAATGCTTTTCCTGTATGAAAGTGAGCAGTGAAAGCAACGATGAATGCACCAATGTAAAAGGGATTGTGTGCTGAACAGGTCCAGCACCAGCTTTCAATCCTGGCTCTTCTGCTGTGGGAGCAGAGGCCAAACGTTCGTGCTGTACTAACTGTGCTGCTGGGCAGCTGAGAGACACCACCTGAGAATTTGGATTCAAATGGACTTTTAGGTATGAAACCGAGGAGAGACTGCAATGATGGTGACCCCGGTGCAAAGCTGCTTGTGTGCTGAAGAAGCAGAGCACTAGCTTTCCCTGCTGCTCCTTCTGCCGTGTGAGCAGATGCCACTGTTCATTCTGTGCTGACCGTGTTCCTGCGCAGCAGAGAGCAGCCTCTGGACTGATTCCATTCAAATGCTTTTCCTGTATGAAAGTGAGCAGTGAAAGCAACGATGAATGCACCAATGTAAAAGGGATTGTGTGCTGAACAGGTCCAGCACCAGCTTTCAATCCTGGCTCTTGTGCTGTGGGAGCAGAGGCCAAACGTTCGTGCTGTACTAACTGTGCTGCTGGGCAGCTGAGAGACACCACCTGAGAATTTGGATTCAAATGGACTTTTAGGTATGAAACCGAGGAGAGACTGCAATGATGGTGACATCGTTGCAAATCTCCTTGTGTGCTGAAGAAGCAGAGCACTAGCTTTCCCTGCTGCTCCTTCTGCCGTGTGAGCAGATGCCACTGTTCATTCTGTGCTGACTGTGTTGCTGCGCACCAGAGAGCAGCCTCTGGACTGATTCCATTCAAATGCTTTTCCTGTATGAAAGTGAGCAGTGAAAGCAACGATGGAGGCACCAATGTAAAGGGGATTGTGTGCTGAACAGGTCCAGCACCAGCTTTCAATCCTGGCTCTTCTGCTGTGGGAGCAGAGGCCAAACGTTCGTGCTGTACTAACTGTGCTGCTGGGCAGCTGAGAGACACCACCTGAGAATTTGGATTCAAATGGACTTTTAGGTAGGAAACCGAGGAGAGACTGCAATGATGGTGACCCCGTTGCAAAGCTTCTTGTGTGCTGAAGAGACACAGCACTAGCTTTCCCTGCGGGTCCTTCTGCCTTGTGAGCAGATGCCCCTGTTCATTCTGTGCTGTGTTGCTGCCAGCAGGGAGCAGGCTCTACTCTGATTCTATTCAACTGCTTTTCCTGTACGAGTGTTAGCAGTGAAAGCAACGATGGAGGCACCAATGTAAAGGGGATTGTGTGCTGAACAGGTCCAGCACCAGCTTTCAATCCTGGCTCTTCTGCTGTGGGAGGAGAGGCCAAACGTTCGTGCTGTACTCACTGTGCTGCTGGGCAGCTGAGAGACACCACCTGAGAATTTGGATTCAAATGGACTTTTAGGTATGAAACCGAGGAGAGACTGCAATGATGGTGACCCCGTTGCAAAGCTGCTTGTGTGCTGAAGAAGCAGAGCACTAGCTTTCCCTGCTGCTCCTTCTGCCGTGTGAGCAGATGCCACTGTTCATTCTGTGCTGACTGTGTTCCTGCACAGCAGAGAGCAGGCTCTGGACTGATTCCATTCAAATGCTTTTCCTGTATGAGTGTTAGCAGTGAAAGCAACGATGGAGGCACCAATGTAAAGGTGATTGTGTGCTGAACAGGTCCAGCACCAGCTTTCAATCCTGGCTCTTCTGCTGTGGGAGCAGAGGCCAAACGTTCGTGCTGTACTAACTGTGCTGCTGGGCAGCTGAGAGACACCACCTGAGAATTTGGATTCAAATGGACTTTTAGGTATGAAACCGAGGAGAGACTGCAATGATGGTGACCCCGTTGCAAAGCTGCTTGTGTGCTGAAGAAGCAGAGCACTAGCTTTCCCTGCTGCTCCTTCTGCCGTGTGAGCAGATGCCACTGTTCATTCTGTGCTGTGTTGCTGCCAGCAGGGAGCAGGCTCTGGACTGATTCTATTCAAATGCTTTTCCTGTATGAGTGTTAGCAGTGAAAGCAACGATGGAGGCACCAATGTAAAGGGGATTGTGTGCTGAACAGGTCCAGCACCAGCTTTCAATCCTGGCTCTTCTGCTGTGGGAGCAGAGGCCAAACATTCGTGCTGTACTCACTGTGCTGCTGGGCAGCTGAGCGACACCACCTGAGAATTCGGATTCAAATGGACTTTTAGGTATGAAGCCGAGGAGAGACTGCAATGATGGTGACCCCGTTGCAAAGCTGCTTGTGTGCTGAAGAAGCAGAGCACTAGCTTTCCCTGCTGCTCCTTCTGCCGTGTGAGCAGATGCCACTGTTCATTCTGTGCTGACTGTGTTGCTGCGCAGCAGAGAGCAGCCTCTGGACTGATTCCATTCAAATGCTTTTCCTGTATGAATGTGAGCAGTGAAAGCAACGATGGAGGCACCAATGTAAAGGTGATTGTGTGCTGAACAGGTCCAGCACCAGCTTTCAATCCTGGCTCTTCTGCTGTGGGAGCAGAGGCCAAACGTTCGTGCTGTACTAACTGTGCTGCTGGGCAGCTGAGAGACACCACCTGAGAATTTGGATTCAAATGGACTTTTAGGTAGGAAACCGAGGAGAGACTGCAATGATGGTGACCCCGTTGCAAAGCTGCTTGTGTGCTGGAGAGACACAGCACTAGCTTTCCCTGCGGGTACTTCTGCCGTGTGAGCAGATGCCCCTGTTCATTCTGTGCTGTGTTGCTGCGCAGCAGGGAGCAGGCTCTGGACTGATTCTATTCAAATGCTTTTCCTGTACGAGTGTTAGCAGTGAAAGCAACGATGGATGCACCAATGTAAAGGGGATTGTGTGCTGAACAGGTCCAGCACCAGCTTTCAATCCTTGCTCTTCTGCTGTGGGAGCAGATGCCAAACGTTCGTGCTGTACTCACTGTGCTGCTGGGCAGCTGAGCGACACCACCTGAGAATTTGGATTCAAATGGACTTTTAGGTATGAAGCCGAGGAGAGACTGCAATGATGGTGACCCCGTTGCAAAGCTGCTTGAGTGCTGAAGAAGCAGAGCACTAGCTTTCCCTGCTGCTCCTTCTGCCGTGTGAGCAGATGCCACTGTTCATTCTGTGCTGACTGTGTTGCTGCCAGCAGGTAGCAGGTTCTGGACTGATTCCATTCAAATGCTTTTCCTGTATGAAAGTGAGCAGTGAAAGCAACGATGGATGCACCAATGTAAAAGGGATTGTGTGCTGAACAGGTCCAGCACCAGCTTTCAATCCTGGCTCTTCTGCTGTGGGAGCAGAGGCCAAACGTTCGTGCTGTACTAACTGCGCTGCTGGGCAGCTGAGAGACTCCACCTGAGAATTTGGATTCAAATGGACTTTTAGGTATGAAACCGAGGATGAGAAGCTGGTGACCGTTCAGCACACAATCCCCTTTACATTGGTGCATCCACGTTGCTTTCCCTGCGGGTAACACTCTTACGGAAAAGCGAGTTGAATAGAATCAGTTCCAACCTCTCTGTTGCTGCCAGCAGGGAGCAGGCTCTGGACTGATTCTATTCAAATGCTTTTCCTGTACGAGTGTTAGCAGTGAAAGCAACGATGGATGCACCAATGTAAAGGGGATTGTGTGCTGAACAGGTCCAGCACCAGCTTTCAATCCTTGCTCTTCTGCTGTGGGAGCAGATGCCAAACGTTCGTGCTGTACTAACTGTGCTGCTGGGCAGCTGAGACCGCTTGAGAATTTGGATTCAAATGGACTTTTAGGTATGAAACCGAGGAGAGACTGAAATGATGGTGACCCCGTTGCAAAGCTGCTTGTGTGCTGAAGAAGCAGAGCACTAGCTTTCCCTGCTGCTCCTTCTGCCGTGTGAGCAGATGCCACTGTTCATTCTGTGCTGACTGTGTTGCTGCGCAGCAGAGAGCAGGCTCTGGACTGATTCCATTCAAGTGCTTTTCCTGTATGAAAGTGAGCAGTGAAAGCAACGATGAATGCACCAATGTAAAAGGGATTGTGTGCTGAACAGGTCCAGCACCAGCTTTCAATCCTGGCTCTTCTGCTATGGGAGCAGAGGCCAAACGTTCGTGCTGTACTAACTGTGCTGCTGGGCAGCTGAGAGACACCACCTGAGAATTTGGATTCAAATGGACTTTTAGGTATGAAACCGAGGAGAGACTGCAATGATGGTGACCCCGTTGCAAAGCTGCTTGTGTGCTGAAGAAGCAGAGCACTAGCTTTCCCTGCTGCTCCTTCTGCCGTGTGAGCAGATGCCACTGTTCATTCTGTGCTGACTGTGTTGCTGCGCAGCAGAGAGCAGCCTCTGGACTGATTCCATTCAAATGCTTTTCCTGTATGAATGTGAGCAGTGAAAGCAACGATGGAGGCACCAATGTAAAGGTGATTGTGTGCTGAACAGGTCCAGCACCAGCTTTCAATCCTGGCTCTTCTGCTGTGGGAGCAGAGGCCAAACGTTCGTGCTGTACTAACTGTGCTGCTGGGCAGCTGAGAGACACCACCTGAGAATTTGGATTCAAATGGACTTTTAGGTAGGAAACCGAGGAGAGACTGCAATGATGGTGACCCCGTTGCAAAGCTTCTTGTGTGCTGAAGAGACACAGCACTAGCTTTCCCTGCGGGTCCTTCTGCCGTGTGAGCAGATGCCCCTGTTCATTCTGTGCTGTGTTGCTGCCAGCAGGGAGCAGGCTCTGGACTGATTCCATTCAAATGCTTTTCCTGTACGAGTGTTAGCAGTGAAAGCAACGATGGATGCACCAATGTAAAGGGGATTGTGTGCTGAACAGGTCCAGCACCAGCTTTCAATCCTTGCTCTTCTGCTGTGGGAGCAGATGCCAAACGTTCGTGCTGTACTAACTGTGCTGCTGGGCAGCTGAGACCGCTTGAGAATTTGGATTCAAATGGACTTTTAGGTATGAAACCGAGGAGAGACTGAAATGATGGTGACCCCGTTGCAAAGCTGCTTGTGTGCTGAAGAAGCAGAGCACTAGCTTTCCCTGCTGCTCCTTCTGCCGTGTGAGCAGATGCCACTGTTCATTCTGTGCTGACTGTGTTGCTGCGCAGCAGAGAGCAGGCTCTGGACTGATTCCATTCAAGTGCTTTTCCTGTATGAAAGTGAGCAGTGAAAGCAACGATGAATGCACCAATGTAAAAGGGATTGTGTGCTGAACAGGTCCAGCACCAGCTTTCAATCCTGGCTCTTCTGCTATGGGAGCAGAGGCCAAACGTTCGTGCTGTACTAACTGTGCTGCTGGGCAGCTGAGAGACACCACCTGAGAATTTGGATTCAAATGGACTTTTAGGTATGAAACCGAGGAGAGACTGCAATGATGGTGACCCCGTTGCAAAGCTGCTTGTGTGCTGAAGAAGCAGAGCACTAGCTTTCCCTGCTGCTCCTTCTGCCGTGTGAGCAGATGCCACTGTTCATTCTGTGCTGACTGTGTTGCTGCGCAGCAGAGAGCAGCCTCTGGACTGATTCCATTCAAATGCTTTTCCTGTATGAATGTGAGCAGTGAAAGCAACGATGGAGGCACCAATGTAAAGGTGATTGTGTGCTGAACAGGTCCAGCACCAGCTTTCAATCCTGGCTCTTCTGCTGTGGGAGCAGAGGCCAAACGTTCGTGCTGTACTAACTGTGCTGCTGGGCAGCTGAGAGACACCACCTGAGAATTTGGATTCAAATGGACTTTTAGGTAGGAAACCGAGGAGAGACTGCAATGATGGTGACCCCGTTGCAAAGCTTCTTGTGTGCTGAAGAGACACAGCACTAGCTTTCCCTGCGGGTCCTTCTGCCGTGTGAGCAGATGCCCCTGTTCATTCTGTGCTGTGTTGCTGCCAGCAGGGAGCAGGCTCTGGACTGATTCTATTCAAATGCTTTTCCTGTACGAGTGTTAGCAGTGAAAGCAACGATGGATGCACCAATGTAAAGGTGATTGTGTGCTGAACAGGTCCAGCACCAGCTTTCAATCCTTGCTCTTCTGCTGTGGGAGCAGATGCCAAACGTTCGTGCTGTACTAACTGTGCTGCTGGGCAGCTGAGACCGCTTGAGAATTTGGATTCAAATGGACTTTTAGGTATGAAACCGAGGAGAGACTGAAATGATGGTGACCCCGTTGCAAAGCTGCTTGTGTGCTGAAGAAGCAGAGCACTAGCTTTCCCTGCTGCTCCTTCTGCCGTGTGAGCAGATGCCACTGTTCATTCTGTGCTGACTGTGTTGCTGCGCAGCAGAGAGCAGGCTCTGGACGGATTCTATTCAAATGCTTTTCCTGTATGAGTGTTAGCAGTGAAAGCAACGATGGAGGCACCAATGTAAAGGGGATTGTGTGCTGAACAGGTCCAGCACCAGCTTTCAATCCTGGCTCTTCTGCTGTGGGAGCAGAGGCCAAACGTTCGTGCTGTACTCACTGTGCTGCTGCGCAGCTGAGCGACACCACCTGAGAATTCGGATTCAAATGGACTTTTAGGTATGAAGCCGAGGAGAGACTGCAATGATGGTGACCCCGTTGCAAAGCTGCTTGTGTGCTGAAGAAGCAGAGCACTAGCTTTCCCTGCTGCTCCTTCTGCCGTGTGAGCAGATGCCACTGTTCATTCTGTGCTGACTGTGTTGCTGCGCAGCAGAGAGCAGCCTCGGGACTGATTCCATTCAAATGCTTTTCCTGTATGAATGTGAGCAGTGAAAGCAACGATGGAGGCACCAATGTAAAGGTGATTGTGTGCTGAACAGGTCCAGCACCAGCTTTCAATCCTGGCTCTTCTGCTGTGGGAGCAGAGGCCAAACGTTCGTGCTGTACTCACTGTGCTGCTGGGCAGCTGAGAACGCTTGAGAATTTGGATTCAAATGGACTTTTAGGTAGGAAACCGAGGAGAGACTGCAATGATGGTGACCCCGTTGCAAAGCTGCTTCTGTGCTGAAGAGACACAGCCCGAGCTTTCCCTGCTGTTCCTTCTGCCGTGTGAGCAGATGCCCCTGTTCATTCTGTGCTGTGTTGCTGCCAGCAGGGAGCAGGCTCTGGACGTATTCTATTCAAATGCTTTTCCTGTATGAAAGTGAGCAGTGAAAGCAACGATGGAGGCACCAATGTAAAGGGGATTGTGTGCTGAACAGGTCCAGCACCAGCTTTCAATCCTGGCTCTTCTGCTGTGGGAGCAGAGGCCAAACGTTCGTGCTGTACTCACTGTGCTGCTGGGCAGCTGAGAGACACCACCTGAGAATTTGGATTCAAATGGACTTTTAGGTTTGAAACCGAGGAAAGACTGCAATGATGGTGACCCCGTTGCAAAGCTGCTTGTGTGCTGAAGAAGCAGAGCACTAGCTTTCCCTGCTGCTCCTTCTGCCGTGTGAGCAGATGCCACTGTTCATTCTGTGCTGACTGTGTTGCTGCGCAGCAGAGAGCAGCCTCTGGACTGATTCCATTCAAATGCTTTTCCTGTATGAATGTGAGCAGTGAAAGCAACGATGGAGGCACCAATGTAAAGGTGATTGTGTGCTGAACAGGTCCAGCACCAGCTTTCAATCCTGGCTCTTCTGCTGTGGGAGCAGAGGCCAAACGTTCGTGCTGTACTAACTGTGCTGCTGGGCAGCTGAGAGACACCACCTGAGAATTTGGATTCAAATGGACTTTTAGGTAGGAAACCGAGGAGAGACTGCAATGATGGTGACCCCGTTGCAAAGCTTCTTGTGTGCTGAAGAGACACAGCACTAGCTTTCCCTGCGGGTCCTTCTGCCGTGTGAGCAGATGCCCCTGTTCATTCTGTGCTGTGTTGCTGCCAGCAGGGAGCAGGCTCTGGACTGATTCTATTCAAATGCTTTTCCTGTACGAGTGTTAGCAGTGAAAGCAACGATGGATGCACCAATGTAAAGGGGATTGTGTGCTGAACAGGTCCAGCACCAGCTTTCAATCCTTGCTCTTCTGCTGTGGGAGCAGATGCCAAACGTTCGTGCTGTACTAACTGTGCTGCTGGGCAGCTGAGACCGCTTGAGAATTTGGATTCAAATGGACTTTTAGGTATGAAACCGAGGAGAAGACTGAAATGATGGTGACCCCGTTGCAAAGCTGCTTGTGTGCTGAAGAAGCAGAGCACTAGCTTTCCCTGCTGCTCCTTCTGCCGTGTGAGCAGATGCCGCTGTTCATTCTGTGCTGACTGTGTTGCTGCGCAGCAGAGAGCAGGCTCTGGACGGGATTCTATTCAAATGCTTTTCCTGTATGAGTGTTAGCAGTGAAAGCAACGATGGAGGCACCAATGTAAAGGGGATTGTGTGCTGAACAGGTCCAGCACCAGCTTTCAATCCTGGCTCTTCTGCTGTGGGAGCAGAGGCCAAACGTTCGTGCTGTACTCACTGTGCTGCTGCGCAGCTGAGCGACACCACCTGAGAATTCGGATTCAAATGGACTTTAGGTATGAAGCCGAGGAGAGACTGCAATGATGGTGACCCCGTTGCAAAGCTGCTTGTGTGCTGAAGAAGCAGAGCACTAGCTTTCCCTGCTGCTCCTTCTGCCGTGTGAGCAGATGCCACTGTTCATTCTGTGCTGACTGTGTTGCTGCACAGCAGAGAGCAGCCTCGGGACTGATTCCATTCAAATGCTTTTCCTGTATGAATGTGAGCAGTGAAAGCAACGATGGAGGCACCAATGTAAAGGTGATTGTGTGCTGAACAGGTCCAGCACCAGCTTTCAATCCTGGCTCTTCTGCTGTGGGAGCAGAGGCCAAACGTTCGTGCTGTACTCACTGTGCTGCTGGGCAGCTGAGACCGCTTGAGAATTTGGATTCAAATGGACTTTTAGGTAGGAAACCGAGGAGAGACTGCAATGATGGTGACCCCGTTGCAAAGCTGCTTCTGTGCTGAAGAGACACAGCCCGAGCTTTCCCTGCTGTTCCTTCTGCCGTGTGAGCAGATGCCACTGTTCATTCTGTGCTGTGTTGCTGCCAGCAGGGAGCAGGCTCTGGACGGATTCTATTCAAATGCTTTTCCTGTATGAAAGTGAGCAGTGAAAGCAACGATGGAGGCACCAATGTAAAGGGGATTGTGTGCTGAACAGGTCCAGCACCAGCTTTCAATCCTGGCTCTTCTGCTGTGGGAGCAGAGGCCAAACGTTCGTGCTGTACTCACTGTGCTGCTGGGCAGCTGAGAGACACCACCTGAGAATTTGGATTCAAATGGACTTTTAGGTATGAAACCGAGGAGAGACTGCAATGATGGTGACCCCGTTGCAAAGCTGCTTGTGTGCTGAAGAAGCAGAGCACTAGCTTTCCCTGCTGCTCCTTCTGCCGTGTGAACAGATGCCACTGTTCATTCTGTGCTGACTGTGTTGCTGCGCAGCAGAGAGCAGCCTCTGGACTGATTCCATTCAAATGCTTTTCCTGTATGAAAGTGAGCAGTGAAAGCAACGATGAATGCACCAATGTAAAAGGGATTGTGTGCTGAACAGGTCCAGCACCAGCTTTCAATCCTGGCTCTTCTGCTGTGGGAGCAGAGGCCAAACGTTCGTGCTGTACTAACTGTGCTGCTGGGCAGCTGAGAGACACCACCTGAGAATTTGGATTCAAATGGACTTTTAGGTATGAAACCGAGGAGAGACTGCAATGATGGTGACATCGTTGCAAAGCTGCTTGTGTGCTGAAGAAGCAGAGCACTAGCTTTCCCTGCTGCTCCTTCTGCCGTGTGAGCAGATGCCACTGTTCATTCTGTGCTGACTGTGTTGCTGCGCAGCAGAGAGCAGCCTCTGGACTGATTCCATTCAAATGCTTTTCCTGTATGAAAGTGAGCAGTGAAAGCAACGATGAATGCACCAATGTAAAGGGATTGTGTGCTGAACAGGTCCAGCACCAGCTTTCAATCCTGGCTCTTCTGCTGTGGGAGCAGAGGCCAAACGTTCGTGCTGTACTAACTGTGCTGCTGGGCAGCTGAGAGACACCACCTGAGAATTTGGATTCAAATGGACTTTTAGGTAGGAAACCGAGGAGAGACTGCAATGATGGTGACCCCGTTGCAAAGCTTCTTGTGTGCTGAAGAGACACAGCACTAGCTTTCCCTGCGGGTCCTTCTGCCGTGTGAGCAGATGCCCCTGATCATTCTGTTCTCTGTTGCTGCCAGCAGGGAGCAGGCTCTACTCTGATTCTATTCAACTGCTTTTCCTGTACGAGTGTTAGCAGTGAAAGCAACGATGGAGGCACCAACGTAAAGGGGATTGTGTGCTGAACAGGTCCAGCACCAGCTTTCAATCCTTGCTCTTCTGCTGTGGGAGCAGATGCCAAACGTTCGTGCTGTACTCACTGTGCTGCTGGGCAGCTGAGCGACACCACCTGAGAATTCGGATTCAAATGGACTTTTAGGTATGAAACCGAGGAGAGACTGCAATGATGGTGACCCCGTTGCAAAGCTGCTTGTGTGCTGAAGAAGCAGAGCACTAGCTTTCCCTGCTGCTCCTTCTGCCGTGTGAGCAGATGCCACTGTTCATTCTGTGCTGACTGTGTTCCTGCACAGCAGAGAGCAGGCTCTGGACTGATTCCATTCAAATGCTTTTCCTGTATGAAAGTGAGCAGTGAAAGCAACGATGGATGCACCAATGTAAAAGGGATTGTGTGCTGAACAGGTCCATACCAGCTTTCTATCCTGGCTCTTCTGCTGTGGGAGCAGAGGCCAAACGTTCGTGCTGTACTAACTGTGCTGCTGGGCAGCTGAGAGACACCACCTGAGAATTTGGATTCAAATGGACTTTTAGGTAGGAAACCGAGGAGAGACTGCAATGATGGTGACCCCGTTGCAAAGCTTCTTGTGTGCTGAAGAGACACAGCACTAGCTTTCCCCTGCGGGTCCTTCTGCCGTGTGAGCAGATGCCCCTGTTCATTCTGTGCTGTGTTGCTGCGCAGCAGGGAGCAGGCTCTGGACGGATTCTATTCAAATGCTTTTCCTGTACGAGTGTTAGCAGTGAAAGCAACGATGGATGCACCAATGTAAAGGGGATTGTGTGCTGAACAGGTCCAGCACCAGCTTTCAATCCTTGCTCTTCTGCTGTGGGAGCAGATGCAAAACGTTCGTGCTGTACTCACTGTGCTGCTGGGCAGCTGAGACCGCTTGAGAATTTGGATTCAAATGGACTTTTAGGTATGAAACCGAGGAGAGACTGAAATGATGGTGACCCCGTTGCAAAGCTGCTTGTGTGCTGAAGAAGCAGATCACTAGCTTTCCCTGCTGGTCCTTCTGCCGTGTGAGCAGATGCCACTGTTCATTCTGTGCTGACTGTGTTGCTGCGCAGCAGAGAGCAGCCTCTGGACTGATTCCATTCAAATGCTTTTCCTGTATGAATGTGAGCAGTGAAAGCAACGATGGAGGCACCAATGTAAAGGTGATTGTGTGCTGAACAGGTCCAGCACCAGCTTTCAATCCTGGCTCTTCTGCTGTGGGAGCAGAGGCCAAACGTTCGTGCTGTACTAACTGTGCTGCTGGGCAGCTGAGAGACACCACCTGAGAATTTGGATTCAAATGGACTTTTAGGTAGGAAACCGAGGAGAGACTGCAATGATGGTGACCCCGTTGCAAAGCTTCTTGTGTGCTGAAGAGACACAGCACTAGCTTTCCCTGCGGGTCCTTCTGCCGTGTGAGCAGATGCCCCTGTTCATTCTGTGCTGTGTTGCTGCGCAACAGGGAGCTGGCTCTGGACTGATTCTATTCAAATGCTTTTCCTGTACGAGTGTTAGCAGTGAAAGCAACGATGGATGCACCAATGTAAAGGGGATTGTGTGCTGAACAGGTCCAGCACCAGCTTTCAATCCTTGCTCTTCTGCTGTGGGAGCAGATGCCAAACGTTCGTGCTGTACTCACTGTGCTGCTGGGCAGCTGAGCGACACCACCTGAGAATTCGGATTCAAATGGACTTTTAGGTATGAAGCCGAGGAGAGACTGCAATGATGGTGACCCCGTTGCAAAGCTGCGTGTGTGCTGAAGAAGCAGAGCACTAGCTTTCCCTGCTGCTCCTTCTGCCGTGTGAGCAGATGCCACTGTTCATTCTGTGCTGTGTTCCTGCGCAGCAGAGAGCAGGCTCTGGACTGATTCTATTCAAATGCTTTTCCTGTACGAGTGTTAGCAGTGAAAGCAACGATGGAGGCACCAATGTAAAGGGGATTGTGTGCTGAACAGGTCCAGCACCAGCTTTCAATCCTTGCTCTTCTGCTGTGGGAGCAGATGCCAAACGTTCGTGCTGTACTCACTGTGCTGCTGGGCAGCTGAGACCGCTTGAGAATTTGGATTCAAATGGACTTTATGTATGAAACCGAGGAGAGACTGAAATGATGGTGACCCCGTTGCAAAGCTTCTTGTGTGCTGAAGAAGCAGAGCACTAGGTTTCCCTGCTGGTCCTTCTGCGGTGTGAGCAGATGCCACTGTTCATTCTGGGCTGTCTGTGTTGCTGCACGGCAGAGAGCAGCCTCTGGACTGATTCCATTCAAATGCTTTTCCTGTATGAAAGTGAGCAGTGAAAGCAACGATGAATGCACCAATGTAAAAGGGATTGTGTGCTGAACAGGTCCAGCACCAGCTTTCAATCCTGGCTCTTCTGCTGTGGGAGCAGATGCCAAACGTTCGTGCTGTACTCACTGTGCTGCTGGGCAGCTGAGAGACACCACCTGAGAATTTCGATTCAAATGGACTTTTAGGTATGAAACCGAGGAGAGACTCCAATGATGGTGACCCCGTTGCAAAGCTGCTTGTGTGCTGAAGAAGCAGAGCACTAGCTTTCCCTGCTGCTCCTTCTGCCTTGTGAGCAGATGCCACTGTTCATTCTGTGCTGACTGTGTTGCTGCGCAGCAGAGAGCTGCCTCTGGACTGATTCCATTCAAATGCTTTTACTGTATGAATGTGAGCAGTGAAAGCAACGATGGAGGCACCAATGTAAAGGTGATTGTTTGCTGAACAGGTCCAGCACCAGCTTTCAATCCTGGCTCTTCTGCTGTGGGAGCAGATGCAAAAAGTTCGTGCTGTACTCACTGTGCTGCTGGGCAGCTGAGAGACACCACCTGAGAATTTGGATTCAAATGGACTTTTAGGTATGAACCCGAGGAGAGACTGCAATGATGGTGACCCCTTTGCAAAGCTGCTTGTGTGCTGAAGAAGCAGAGCACTAGCTTTCCCTGCTGCTCCTTCTGCCGTGTGAGCAGATGCCACTGTTCATTCTGTGCTGACTGTGTTCCTGCGCAGCAGAGAGCAGGCTCTGGACTGATTCCATTCAAATGCTTTTCCTGTATGAATGTGAGCAGTGAAAGCAACGATGGAGGCACCAATGTAAAGGGGATTGTGTGCTGAACAGGTCCAGCACCAGCTTTCAATCCTGGCTCTTCTGCTGTGGGAGCAGAGGCCAAACGTTCGTGATGTACTCACTGTGCTGCTGGGCAGCTGAGAGACACCACCTGAGAATTTGGATTCAAATGGACTTTTAGGTATGAAACCGAGGAGAGACTGCAATGATGGTGACCCCGTTGCAAAGCTGCTTGTGTGCTGAAGAAGCAGAGCACTAGCTTTCCCTGCTGCTCCTTCTGCCGTGTGAGCAGATGCCACTGTTCATTCTGTGCTGACTGTGTTGCTGCGCAGCAGAGAGCAGGCTCAGGGCTGATACCATTCAAATGCTTTTCCTGTATGAAAGTGAGCAGTGAAAGCAACGATGAATGCACCAATGTAAAAGGGATTGTGTGCTGAACAGGTCCAGCACCAGCTTTCAATCCTGGCTCTTCTGCTGTGGGAGCAGAAGCCAAACGTTCGTGCTGTACTAACTGTGCTGCTGGGCAGCTGAGAGACACCACCTGAGAATTTGGATTCTAATGGACTTTTAGGTAGGAAACCGAGGAGAGACTGCAATGATGGTGACCCCGTTGCAAAGCTGCTTGTGTGCTGAAGAGACACAGCACTAGCTTTCCCTGCTGGTCCTTCTGCCGTGTGAGCAGATGCCACTGTTCATTCTGTGCTGTGTTGCTGCCAGCAGGGAGCAGGCTCAGGGCTGATTCCATTCAAATGCTTTTCCTGTATGAGTGTTAGCAGTGAAAGCAACGATGGAGGCACCAATGTAAAGGGGATTGTGTGCTGAACAGGTCCAGCACCAGCTTTCAATCCTGGCTCTTCTGCTGTGGGAGCAGAGGCCAAACGTTCGTGCTGTACTCACTGTGCTGCTGGGCAGCTGAGAGACACCATTTGAGAATTTGGATTCAAATGGACTTTTAGGTATGAAGCCGAGGAGAGACTGCAATGATGGTGACCCCGTTGCAAAGCTGCTTATGTGCTGAAGAAGCAGAGCACTAGCATTCCCTGCTGCTCCTTCTGCCGTGTGAGCAGATGCCACTGTTCATTCTGTGCTGTGTTGCTGCCAGCAGGGAGCAGGCTCTGGACGGATTCTATTCAAATGCTTTTCCTGTATGAGTGTTAGCAGTGAAAGCAACGATGGAGGCACCAATGTAAAGGGGATTGTGTGCTGAACAGGTCCAGCACCAGCTTTCAATCCTGGCTCTTCTGCTGTGGGAGCAGAGGCCAAACGTTCGTGCTGTACTCACTGTGCTGCTGGGCAGCTGAGAGAGACCACCTGAGAATTCGGATTCAAATGGACTTTTAGGTATGAAACCGAGGAGAGACTGAAATGATGGTGACCCCGTTGCAAAGCTTCTTGTGTGCTGAAGAGACACAGCACTAGCTTTCCCTGCGGGTCCTTCTGCCGTGTGAGCAGATGCCCCTGTTCATTCTGTGCTGTGTTGCTGCCAGCAGGGAGCAGGCTCTACTCTGATTCTATTCAAATGCCTTTCCTGTACGAGTGTTAGCAGTGAAAGCAACGATGGAGGCACCAATGTAAAGGGGATTGTGTGCTGAACAGGTCCAGCACCAGCTTTCAATCCTTGCTCTTCTGCTGTGGGAGCAGATGCCAAACGTTCGTGCTGTACTCACTGTGCTGCTGGGCAGCTGAGACCGCTTGAGAATTTGGATTCAAATGGACTTTTAGG
Source organism: Pezoporus flaviventris (assembly GCF_033815535.1). Lineage (NCBI taxonomy): Eukaryota > Metazoa > Chordata > Aves > Psittaciformes > Psittacidae > Pezoporus > Pezoporus flaviventris. The sequence goes on along the minus strand of NW_026892748.1, from coordinate 95,509 downwards.
TATGAAACCGAGGAGAGACTGCAATGATGGTGACCCCGTTGCAAAGCTGCTTGTGTGCTGAAGAAGCAGAGCACTAGCTTTCCCTGGGGCTCCTTCTGCCGTGTGAGCAGATGCCACTCTTCATTCTGTGCTGACTGTGTTGCTGCGCAGCAGAGAGCAGCCTCTGGACTGATTCCATTCAAATGCTTTTCCTGTATGAATGTGAGCAGAGAAAGCAACGATGGAGGCACCAATATAAAGGTGATTGTGTGCTGAACAGGTCCAGCACCAGCTTTCAATCCTGGCTCTTCTGCTGTGGGAGCAGAGGCCAAACGTTCGTGCTGTACTAACTGTGCTGCTGGGCAGCTGAGAGACACCACCTGAGAATTTGGATTCAAATGGACTTTTAGGTATGAACCCGAGGAGAGACTGCAATGATGGTGACCCCGTTGCAAAGCCGCTTGTGTGCTGAAGAAGCAGAGCACTAGCTTTCCCTGCTGCTCCTTCTGCCGTGTGAGCAGATGCCACTGTTCATTCTGTGCTGTGTTGCTGCGCAGCAGAGAGCAGGCTCTGGACTGATTCCATTCAAATGCTTTTCCTGTATGAAAGTGAGCAGTGAAAGCAACGATGGAGGCACCAATGTAAAGGTGATTGTGTGCTGAACAGGTCCAGCACCAGCTTTCAATCCTGGCTCTTCTGCTGTGGGAGCAGAGGCCAAACGTTCGTGCTGTACTCACTGTGCTGCTGGGCAGCTGAGAGACACCACCTGAGAATTTGGATTCAAATGGACTTTTAGGTATGAAACCGAGGAGAGACTGCAATGATGGTGACCCCGTTGCAAAGCTGCTTGTGTGCTGAAGAAGCAGAGCACTAGCTTTCCCTGCTGCTCCTTCTGCCGTGTGAGCAGATGCCACTGTTCATTCTGTGCTGACTGTGTTGCTGCGCAGCAGAGAGCAGGCTCTGGACTGATTCCACTCAAATGCTTTTCCTGTATGAAAGTGAGCAGTGAAAGGAACGATGAATGCACCAATGTAAAAGGGATTGTGTGCTGAACAGGTCCAGCACCAGCTTTCAATCCTGGCTCTTCTGTTGTGGGAGCAGAGGCCAAACGTTCGTGCTGTACTAACTGTGCTGCTGGCCAGCTGAGAGACACCACCTGAGAATTTGGATTCAAATGGACTTTTAGGTAGGAAACCGAGGAGAGACTGCAATGATGGTGACCCCGTTGCAAAGCTGCTTGTGTGCTGAAGAGACACAGCACTAGCTTTCCCTGCTGGTCCTTCTGCCGTGTGAGCAGATGCCACTGTTCATTCTGTGCTGTGTTGCTGCCAGCAGGGAGCAGGCTCAGGGCTGATTCCATTCAAATGCTTTTCCTGTATGAGTGTTAGCAGTGAAAGCAACGATGGAGGCACCAATGTAAAGGGGATTGTGTGCTGAACAGGTCCAGCACCAGCTTTCAATCCTGGCTCTTCTGCTGTGGGAGCAGAGGCCAAACGTTCGTGCTGTACTAACTGTGCTGCTGGGCAGCTGAGAGACACCATTTGAGAATTTGGATTCAAATGGACTTTTAGGTATGAACCCGAGGAGAGACTGCAATGATGGTGACCCCGTTGCAAAGCTGCTTGTGTGCTGAAGAAGCAGAGCACTAGCATTCCCTGCTGCTCCTTCTGCCGTGTGAGCAGATGCCACTGTTCATTCTGTGCTGTGTTGCTGCCAGCAGGGAGCAGGCTCTGGACGGATTCTATTCAAATGCTTTTCCTGTATGAGTGTTAGCAGTGAAAGCAACGATGGAGGCACCAATGTAAAGGGGATTGTGTGCTGAACAGGTCCAGCACCAGCTTTCAATCCTGGCTCTTCTGCTGTGGGAGCAGAGGCCAAACGTTCGTGCTGTACTCACTGTGCTGCTGGGCAGCTGAGCGACACCACCTGAGAATTCGGATTCAAATGGACTTTTAGGTATGAAACCGAGGAGAGACTGCAATGATGGTGACCCCGTTGCAAAGCTGCTTGTGTGCTGAAGAAGCAGAGCACTAGTTTTCCCTGCTGGTCCTTCTGCCGTGTGAGCAGATGCCACTGTTCATTCTGTGCTGACTGTGTTGCTGCGCAGCAGAGAGCAGCCTCTGGACTGATTCCATTCAAATGCTTTTCCTGTATGAATGTGAGCAGTGAAAGCAACGATGGAGGCACCAATGTAAAGGTGATTGTGTGCTGAACAGGTCCAGCACCAGCTTTCAATCCTGGCTCTTCTGCTGTGGGAGCAGAGGCCAAACGTTCGTGCTGTACTAACTGTGCTGCTGGCCAGCTGAGAGACACCACCTGAGAATTTGGATTCAAATGGACTTTTAGGTATGAAACCGAGGAGAGACTGCAATGATGGTGACCCCGTTGCAAAGCTTCTTGTGTGCTGAAGAGACACAGCACTAGCTTTCCCTGCTGCTCCTTCTGCCGTGTGAGCAGATGCCCCTGTTCATTCTGTGCTGTGTTGCTGCCAGCAGGGAGCAGGCTCTACTCTGATTCTATTCAAATGCCTTTCCTGTACGAGTGTTAGCAGTGAAAGCAACGATGGAGGCACCAATGTAAAGGGGATTGCGTGCTGAACAGGTCCAGCACCAGCTTTCAATCCTTGCTCTTCTGCTGTGGGAGCAGATGCCAAACGTTCGTGCTGTACTCACTGTGCTGCTGGGCAGCTGAGACCGCTTGAGAATTTGGATTCAAATGGACTTTTAGGTATGAAACCGAGGAGAGACTGCAATGATGGTGACCCCGTTGCAAAGCTGCTTGTGTGCTGAAGAAGCAGAGCACTAGCTTTCCCTGCTGCTCCTTCTGCCGTGTGAGCAGATGCCACTCTTCATTCTGTGATGACTGTGTTGCTGCGCACCAGAGAGCAGCCTCTGGACTGATTCCATTCAAATGCTTTTCCTGTATGAATGTGAGCAGAGAAAGCAACGATGGAGGCACCAATGTAAAGGTGATTGTGTGCTGAACAGGTCCAGCACCAGCTTTCAATCCTGGCTCTTCTGCTGTGGGAGCAGAGGCCAAACGTTCGTGCTGTACTAACTGTGCTGCTGGGCAGCTGAGAGACACCACCTGAGAATTTGGATTCAAATGGACTTTTAGGTATGAACCCGAGGAGAGACTGCAATGATGGTGACACCTTTGCAAAGCTGCTTGTGTGCTGAAGAAGCAGAGCACTAGCTTTCCCTGCTGCTCCTTCTGCCGTGTGAGCAGATGCCACTGTTCATTCTGTGCTGACTGTGTTCCTGCGCAGCAGAGAGCAGGCTCTGGACTGATTCCATTCAAATGCTTTTCCTGTATGAAAGTGAGCAGTGAAAGCAACGATGGAGGCACCAATGTAAAGGTGATTGTGTGCTGAACAGGTCCAGCACCAGCTTTCAATCCTGGCTCTTCTGCTGTGGGAGCAGAGGCCAAACGTTCGTGCTGTACTCACTGTGCTGCTGGGCAGCTGAGAGACACCACCTGAGAATTTGGATTCAAATGGACTTTTAGGTATGAAACCGGGGAGAGACTGCAATGATGGTGACCCCGTTGCAAAGCTGCTTGTGTGCTGAAGAAGCAGAGCACTAGCTTTCCCTGCTGCTCCTTCTGCCGTGTGAGCAGATGCCACTGTTCATTCTGTGCTGACTGTGTTGCTGCGCAGCAGAGAGCAGGCTCTGGACTGATTCCACTCAAATGCTTTTCCTGTATGAAAGTGAGCAGTGAAAGGAACGATGAATGCACCAATGTAAAAGGGATTGTGTGCTGAACAGGTCCAGCACCAGCTTTCAATCCTGGCTCTTCTGCTGTGGGAGCAGAGGCCAAACGTTCGTGCTGTACTAACTGTGCTGCTGGGCAGCTGAGAGACACCACCTGAGAATTTGGATTCAAATGGACTTTTAGGTAGGAAACCGAGGAGAGACTGCAATGATGGTGACCCCGTTGCAAAGCTGCTTGTGTGCTGAAGAGACACAGCACTAGCTTTCCCTGCTGGTCCTTCTGCCGTGTGAGCAGATGCCACTGTTCATTCTGTGCTGTGTTGCTGCCAGCAGGGAGCAGGCTCAGGGCTGATTCCATTCAAATGCTTTTCCTGTATGAGTGTTAGCAGTGAAAGCAACGATGGAGGCACCAATGTAAAGGGGATTGTGTGCTGAACAGGTCCAGCACCAGCTTTCAATCCTGGCTCTTCTGCTGTGGGAGCAGAGGCCAAACGTTCGTGCTGTACTAACTGTGCTGCTGGGCAGCTGAGAGACACCATTTGAGAATTTGGATTCAAATGGACTTTTAGGTATGAACCCGAGGAGAGACTGCAATGATGGTGACCCCGTTGCAAAGCTGCTTGTGTGCTGAAGAAGCAGAGCACTAGCATTCCCTGCTGCTCCTTCTGCCGTGTGAGCAGATGCCACTGTTCATTCTGTGCTGTGTTGCTGCCAGCAGGGAGCAGGCTCTGGACGGATTCTATTCAAATGCTTTTCCTGTATGAGTGTTAGCAGTGAAAGCAACGATGGAGGCACCAATGTAAAGGTGATTGTGTGCTGAACAGGTCCAGCACCAGCTTTCAATCCTGGCTCTTCTGCTGTGGGAGCAGAGGCCAAACGTTCGTGCTGTACTCACTGTGCTGCTGGGCAGCTGAGCGACACCACCTGAGAATTCGGATTCAAATGGACTTTTAGGTATGAAACCGAGGAGAGACTGCAATGATGGTGACCCCGTTGCAAAGCTTCTTGTGTGCTGAAGAGACACAGCACTAGCTTTCCCTGCTGCTCCTTCTGCCGTGTGAGCAGATGCCCCTGTTCATTCTGTGCTGTGTTGCTGCCAGCAGGGAGCAGGCTCTACTCTGATTCTATTCAAATGCCTTTCCTGTACGAGTGTTAGCAGTGAAAGCAACGATGGAGGCACCAATGTAAAGGGGATTGTGTGCTGAACAGGTCCAGCACCAGCTTTCAATCCTGGCTCTTCTGCTGTGGGAGCAGAGGCCAAACGTTCGTGATGTACTCACTGTGCTGCTGGGCAGCTGAGAGACACCACCTGAGAATTTGGATTCAAATGGACTTTTAGGTATGAAACCGAGGAGAGACTGCAATGATGGTGACCCCGTTGCAAAGCTGCTTGTGTGCTGAAGAAGCAGAGCACTAGCTTTCCCTGCTGCTCCTTCTGCCGTGTGAGCAGATGCCACTGTTCATTCTGTGCTGTGTTGCTGCCAGCAGGGAGCAGGCTCTGGACGGATTCTATTCAAATGCTTTTCCTGTACGAGTGTTAGCAGTGAAAGCAACGATGGAGGCACCAATGTAAAGGGGATTGTGTGCTGAACAGGTCCAGCACCAGCTTTCAATCCTGGCTCTTCTGCTGTGGGAGCAGAGGCCAAACGTTCGTGCTGTACTCACTGTGCTGCTGGGCAGCTGAGACCGCTTGAGAATTTGGATTCACATGGACTTTTAGGTATGAAACCGAGGAGAGACTGCAATGATGGTGACCCCGTTGCAAAGCTGCTTGTGTGCTGAAGAAGCAGAGCACTAGCTTTCCCTGCTGCTCCTTCTGCCGTGTGAGCAGATGCCACTGTTCATTCTGTGCTGACTGTGTTCCTGCGCAGCAGAGAGCAGGCTCTGGACTGATTCCATTCAAATGCTTTTCCTGTATGAAAGTGAGCAGTGAAAGCAACGATGAATGCACCAATGTAAAAGGGACTGTGTGCTGAACAGGTCCAGCACCAGCTTTCAATCCTGGCTCTTCTGCTGTGGGAGCAGAGGCCAAACGTTCGTGCTGTACTCACTGTGCTGCTGGGCAGCTGAGAGACACCACCTGAGAATTTGGATTCAAATGGACTTTTAGGTATGAAACCGAGGAGAGACTGCAATGATGGTGACCCCGGTGCAAAGCTGCTTGTGTGCTGAAGAAGCAGAGCACTAGCTTTCCCTGCTGCTCCTTCTGCCGTGTGAGCAGATGCCACTGTTCATTCTGTGCTGACTGTGTTGCTGCGCAGCAGAGAGCAGGCTCTGGACTGATTCCATTCAAATGCTTTTCCTGTATGAAAGTGAGCAGTGAAAGCAACGATGAATGCACCAATGTAAAAGGGATTGTGTGCTGAACAGGTCCAGCACCAGCTTTCAATCCTGGCTCTTCTGCTGTGGGAGCAGAGGCCAAACGTTCGTGCTGTACTAACTGTGCTGCTGGGCAGCTGAGAGACACCACCTGAGAATTTGGATTCAAATGGACTTTTAGGTATGAAACCGAGGAGAGACTGCAATGATGGTGACCCCGTTGCAAAGCTGCTTGTGTGCTGAAGAAGCAGAGCACTAGCTTTCCCTGCTGCTCCTTCTGCCGTGTGAGCAGATGCCACTGTTCATTCTGTGCTGTGTTGCTGCCAGCAGGGAGCAGGCTCTGGACGGATTCTATTCAAATGCTTTTCCTGTATGAGTGTTAGCAGTGAAAGCAACGATGGAGGCACCAATGTAAAGGGGATTGTGTGCTGAACAGGTCCAGCACCAGCTTTCAATCCTTGCTCTTCTGCTGTGGGAGCAGATGCCAAACGTTCGTGCTGTACTCACTGTGCTGCTGGGCAGCTGAGAGACACCACCTGAGAATTTGGATTCAAATGGACTTTATGTATGAAACCGAGGAGAGACTGCAATGATGGTGACCCCGTTGCAAAGCTTCTTGTGTGCTGAAGAGACACAGCACTAGCTTTCCCTGCGGGTCCTTCTGCCGTGTGAGCAGATGCCCCTGTTCATTCTGTGCTGTGTTGCTGCCAGCAGGGAGCAGGCTCTACTCTGATTCTATTCAACTGCTTTTCCTGTACGAGTGTTAGCAGTGAAAGCAACGATGGATGCACCAATGTAAAGGGGATTGTGTGCTGAACAGGTCCAGCACCAGCTTTCAATCCTTGCTCTTCTGCTGTGGGAGCAGATGCCAAATGTTCGTGCTGTACTCACTGTGCTGCTGGGCAGCTGAGACCGCTTGAGAATTTGGATTCAAATGGACTTTTAGGTATGAAACCGAGGAGAGACTGCAATGATGGTGACCCCGTTGCAAAGCTGCTTGTGTGCTGAAGAAGCAGAGCACTAGCTTTCCCTGCTGCTCCTTCTGCCGTGTGAGCAGATGCCACTGTTCATTCTGTGCTGTGTTGCTGCCAGCAGGGAGCAGGCTCTGGACTGATTCTATTCAAATGCTTTTCCTGTATGAGTGTTAGCAGTGAAAGCAACGATGGAGGCACCAATGTAAAGGGGATTGTGTGCTGAACAGGTCCAGCACCAGCTTTCAATCCTGGCTCTTCTGCTGTGGGAGCAGAGGCCAAACGTTCGTGCTGTACTCACTGTGCTGCTGGGCAGCTGAGCGACACCACCTGAGAATTCGGATTCAAATGGACTTTTAGGTATGAAGCCGAGGAGAGACTGCAATGATGGTGACCCCGTTGCAAAGCTGCGTGTGTGCTGAAGAAGCAGAGCACTAGCTTTCCCTGCTGCTCCTTCTGCCGTGTGAGCAGATGCCACTGTTCATTCCGTGCTGTGTTGCTGCGCCGCAGAGAGAAGCCTCTGGACTGATTCCATTCAAATGCTTTTCCTGTATGAATGTGAGCACTGAAAGGAACGATGGAGGCACCAATGTAAAGGTGATTGTGTGCTGAACAGGTCCAGCACCAGCTTTCAATCCTGGCTCTTCTGCTGTGGGAGCAGAGGCCAAACGTTCGTGCTGTACTAACTGTGCTGCTGGGCAGCTGAGAGACACCACCTGGGAATTTGGATTCAAATGGACTTTTAGGTATGAAACCGAGGAGAGACTGCAATGATGGTGACCCCGTTGCAAAGCTGCTTGTGTGCTGAAGAAGCAGAGCACTAGCTTTCCCTGCTGCTCCTTCTGCCGTGTGAGCAGATGCCACTGTTCATTCTGTGCTGACTGTGTTCCTGCACAGCAGAGAGCAGGCTCTGGACTGATTCCATTCAAATGCTTTTCCTGTATGAAAGTGAGCAGTGAAAGCAACGATGGAGGCACCAATGTAAAGGTGATTGTGTGCTGAACAGGTCCAGCACCAGCTTTCAATCCTGGCTCTTCTGCTGTGGGAGCAGAGGCCAAACGTTCGTGCTGTACTCACTGTGCTGCTGGGCAGCTGAGAGACACCACCTGAGAACTTGGATTCAAATGGACTTTTAGGTATGAAACCGAGGAGAGACTGCAATGATGGTGACCCCGTTGCAAAGCTGCTTGTGTGCTGAAGAAGCAGAGCACTAGCTTTCCCTGCTGCTCCTTCTGCCGTGTGAGCAGATGCCACTGTTCATTCTGTGCTGTGTTGCTGCCAGCAGGGAGCAGGCTCTGGACGGATTCTATTCAAATGCTTTTCCTGTATGAGTGTTAGCAGTGAAAGCAACGATGGAGGCACCAATGTAAAGGGGATTGTGTGCTGAACAGGTCCAGCACCAGCTTTCAATCTTGGCTCTTCTGCTGTGGGAGCAGAGGCCAAACGTTCGTGCTTTACTCACTGTGCTGCTGGGCAGCTGAGCGACACCACCTGAGAATTCGGATTCAAATGGACTTTTAGGTATGAAGCCGAGGAGAGACTGCAATGATGGTGACCCCGTTGCAAAGCTGCGTGTGTGCTGAAGAAGCAGAGCACTAGCTTTCCTGCTGGTCCTTCTGCCGTGTGAGCAGATGCCACTGTTCATTCTGTGCTGACTGTGTTGCTGCGCAGCAGAGAGCAGCCTCTGGACTGATTCCATTCAAATGCTTTTCCTGTATGAATGTGAGCAGAGAAAGCAACGATGGAGGCACCAATGTAAAGGTGATTGTGTGCTGAACAGGTCCAGCACCAGCTTTCAATCCTGGCTCTTCTGCTGTGGGAGCAGAGGCCAAAACGTTCGTGCTGTACTAACTGTGCTGCTGGGCAGCTGAGAGACACCACCTGAGAATTTGGATTCAAATGGACTTTTAGGTAGGAAACCGAGGAGAGACTGCAATGATGGTGACCCCGTTGCAAAGCTTCTTGTGTGCTGAAGAGACACAGCACTAGCTTTCCCTGCGGGTCCTTCTGCCGTGTGAGCAGATGCCCCTGTTCATTCTGTGCTGTGTTGCTGCGCAGCAGGGAGCAGGCTCTGGACGGATTCTATTCAAATGCTTTTCCTGTACGAGTGTTAGCAGTGAAAGCAACGATGGATGCACCAATGTAAAGGGGATTGTGTGCTGAACAGGTCCAGCACCAGCTTTCAATCCTTGCTCTTCTGCTGTGGGAGCAGATGCCAAACGTTCGTGCTGTACTCACTGTGCTGCTGGGCAGCTGAGACCGCTTGAGAATTTGGATTCAAATGGACTTTTAGGTATGAAACCGAGGAGAGACTGAAATGATGGTGACCCCGTTGCAAAGCTGCTTGTGTGCTGAAGAAGCAGAGCACTAGCTTTCCCTGCTGCTCCTTCTGCCGTGTGAGCAGATGCCACTGTTCATTCTGTGCCTGACTGTGTTGCTGCGCAGCAGAGAGCAGCCTCTGACTGATTCCATTCAAATGCTTTTTCCTGTATGAAAGTGAGCAGTGAAAGCAACGATGGAATGCACCAATGTAAAAGGGATTGTGTGCTGAACAGGTCCAGCACCAGCTTTCAATCCTGGCTCTTCTGCTGTGGGAGCAGAGGCCAAACGTTCGTGCTGTACTCACTGTGCTGCTGGGCAGCTGAGAGACACCACCTGAGAATTTGGATTCAAATGGACTTTTAGGTATGAAACCGAGGAGAGACTGCAATGATGGTGACCCCGTTGCAAAGCTGCTTGTGTGCTGAAGAAGCAGAGCACTAGCTTTCCCTGCTGCTCCTTCTGCCTTGTGAGCAGATGCCACTGTTCATTCTGTGCTGACTGTGTTGCTGCGCAGCAGAGAGCAGCCTCTGAACTGATTCCATTCAAATGCTTTTCCTGTATGAATGTGAGCAGTGAAAGCAACGATGGAGGCACCAATGTAAAGGGGATTGTGTGCTGAACAGGTCCAGCACCGCTTTCAATCCTGGCTCTTCTGCTGTGGGAGCAGATGCCAAACGTTCGTGCTGTACTAACTGTGCTGCCTGGGCAGCTGAGAGACACCACCTGAGAATTTGGATTCAAATGGACTTTTAGGTATGAAACCGAGGAGAGACTGCAATGATGGTGACCCCGTTGCAAAGCTGCTTGTGTGCTGAAGAAGCCCAGCACTAGCTTTCCCTGCTGCTCCTTCTGCCGTGTGAGCAGATGCCACTGTTCATTCTGTGCTGACTGTGTTGCTGCGCAGCAGAGAGCAGCCTCTGGACTGATTCCATTCAAATGCTTTTCCTGTATGAATGTGAGCAGAGAAAGCAACGATGGAGGCACCAATGTAAAGGTGATTGTGTGCTGAACAGGTCCAGCACCAGCTTTCAATCCTGGCTCTTCTGCTGTGGGAGCAGAGGCCAAACGTTCGTGCTGTACTAACTGTGCTGCTGGGCAGCTGAGAGACCACACCTGAGAATTTGGATTCAAATGGACTTTTAGGTAGGAAACCGAGGAGAGACTGCAATGATGGTGACCCCGTTGCAAAGCTTCTTGTGTGCTGAAGAGACACAGCACTAGCTTTCCCTGCGGGTCCTTCTGCCGTGTGAGCAGATGCCACTGTTCATTCTGTGCTGTGTTGCTGCCAGCAGGGAGCAGGCTCTGGACTGATTCTATTCAAATGCTTTTCCTGTAGGAGTGTTAGCAGTGAAAGCAACGATGGATGCACCAATGTAAAGGGGATTGTGTGCTGAACAGGTCCAGCACCAGCTTTCAATCCTGGCTCTTCTGCTGTGGGAGCAGATGCCAAACATTCGTGCTGTACTCACTGTGCTGCTGGGCAGCTGAGAGACACCACCTGAGAATTTGGATTCAAATGGACTTTTAGGTATGAAACCGAGGAGAGACTGCAATGATGGTGACCCCGTTGCAAAGCTGCTTGTGTGCTGAAGAAGCAGAGCACTAGCTTTCCCTGCTGCTCCTTCTGCCTTGTGAGCAGATGCCACTGTTCATTCTGTGCTGACTGTGTTGCTGCGCAGCAGAGAGCAGCCTCTGGACTGATTCCATTCAAATGCTTTTCCTGTATGAATGTGAGCAGTGAAAGCAACGATGGAGGCACCAATGTAAAGGTGATTGTGTGCTGAACAGGTCCAGCACCAGCTTTCAATCCTGGCTCTTCTGCTGTGGGAGCAGATGCCAAACGTTCGTGCTGTACTAACTGTGCTGCTGGGCAGCTGAGAGAGACCACCTGAGAATTTGGATTCAAATGGACTTTTAGGTATGAACCCGAGGAGAGACTGCAATGATGGTGACCCCTTTGCAAAGCTGCTTGTGTGCTGAAGAAGCAGAGCACTAGCTTTCCCTGCTGCTCCTTCTGCCGTGTGAGCAGATGCCACTGTTCATTCTGTGCTGACTGTGTTGCTGCGCAGCAGAGAGCAGCCTCTGGACTGATTCCATTCAAATGCTTTTCCTGTATGAAAGTGAGCAGTGAAAGCAACGATGAATGCACCAATGTAAAAGGGATTGTGTGCTGAACAGGTCCAGCACCAGCTTTCAATCCTGGCTCTTCTGCTGTGGGAGCAGAGGCCAAACGTTCGTGCTGTACTCACTGTGCTGCTGGGCAGCTGAGAGACACCACCTGAGAATTTGGATTCAAATGGACTTTTAGGTATGAAACCGAGGAGAGACTGCAATGATGGTGACCCCCGTTGCAAAGCTGCTTGTGTGCTGAAGAAGCAGAGCACTAGCTTTTCCCTGCTGCTCCTTCTGCCTTGTGAGCAGATGCCACTGTTCATTCTGTGCTGACTGTGTTGCTGCGCAGCAGAGAGCAGCCTCTGAACTGATTCCATTCAAATGCTTTTCCTGTATGAATGTGAGCAGTGAAAGCAACGATGGAGGCACCAATGTAAAGGGGATTGTGTGCTGAACAGGTCCAGCACCAGCTTTCAATCCTGGCTCTTCTGCTGTGGGAGCAGATGCCAAACGTTCGTGCTGTACTAACTGTGCTGCTGGGCAGCTGAGAGACACCACCTGAGAATTTGGATTCAAATGGACTTTTATGTATGAAACCGAGGAGAGACTGCAATGATGGTGACCCCGTTGCAAAGCTGCTTGTGTGCTGAAGAAGCCCAGCACTAGCTTTCCCTGCTGCTCCTTCTGCCGTGTGAGCAGATGCCACTGTTCATTCTGTGCTGACTGTGTTGCTGAGCAGCAGAGAGCAGCCTCTGGACTGATTCCATTCAAATGCTTTTCCTGTATGAATGTGAGCAGAGAAAGCAACGATGGAGGCACCAATGTAAAGGTGATTGTGTGCTGAACAGGTCCAGCACCAGCTTTCAATCCTGGCTCTTCTGCTGTGGGAACAGAGGCCAAACGTTCGTGCTGTACTAACTGTGCTGCTGGGCAGCTGAGAGACACCACCTGAGAATTTGGATTCAAATGGACTTTTAGGTAGGAAACCGAGGAGAGACTGCAATGATGGTGACCCCGTTGCAAAGCTTCTTGTGTGCTGAAGAGACACAGCACTAGCTTTCCCTGCGGGTCCTTCTGCCGTGTGAGCAGATGCCACTGTTCATTCTGTGCTGTGTTGCTGCCAGCAGGGAGCAGGCTCTGGACTGATTCTATTCAAATGCTTTTCCTGTATGAGTGTTAGCAGTGAAAGCAACGATGGATGCACCAATGTAAAGGGATTGTGTGCTGAACAGGTCCAGCACCAGCTTTCAATCCTGGCTCTTCTGCTGTGGGAGCAGATGCCAAACATTCGTGCTGTACTCACTGTGCTGCTGGGCAGCTGAGAGACACCACATGAGAATTTGGATTCAAATGGACTTTTAGGTATGAAACCGAGGAGAGACTGCAATGATGGTGACCCCGTTGCAAAGCTGCTTGTGTGCTGAAGAAGCAGAGCACTAGCTTTCCCTGCTGCTCCTTCTGCCGTGTGAGCAGATGCCACTGTTCATTCTGTGCTGTGTTGCTGCCAGCAGGGAGCAGGCTCTGGACGGATTCTATTCAAATGCTTTTCCTGTATGAGTGTTAGCAGTGAAAGCAACGATGGAGGCACCAATGTAAAGGGGATTGTGTGCTGAACAGGTCCAGCACCAGCTTTCAATCCTGGCTCTTCTGCTGTGGAGCAGAGGCCAAACGTTCGTGCTGTACTAACTGTGCTGCTGGGCAGCTGAGAGACACCACCTGAGAATTTGGATTCAAATGGACTTTTAGGTATGAAACCGAGGAGAGACTGCAATGATGGTGACCCCGTTGCAAAGCTGCTTGTGTGCTGAAGAAGCAGAGCACTAGCTTTCCCTGCTGCTCCTTCTGCCGTGTGAGCAGATGCCACTGTTCATTCTGTGCTGTGTTGCTGCGCAGCAGAGAGCAGCCTCTGGACTGATTCCATTCAAATGCTTTTCCTGTACGAGTGTTAGCAGTGAAAGCAACGATGGATGCACCAATGTAAAGGTGATTGTGTGCTGAACAGGTCCAGCACCAGCTTTCAATCCTGGCTCTTCTGCTGTGGGAGCAGAGGCCAAACGTTCGTGCTGTACTAACTGTGCTGCTGGGCAGCTGAGAGACACCACCTGAGAATTTGGATTCAAATGGACTTTTAGGTATGAAACCGAGGAGAGACTGCAATGATGGTGACCCCTTTGCAAAGCTTCTTGTGTGCTGAAGAGACACAGCACTAGCTTTCCCTGCTGGTCCTTCTGCCGTGTGAGCAGATGCCCCTGTTCATTCTGTGCTGTGTTGCTGCCAGCAGGGAGCAGGCTCTGGACTGATTCTATTCAAATGCTTTTCCTGTACGAGTGTTAGCAGTGAAAGCAACGATGGATGCACCAATGTAAAGGTGATTGTGTGCTGAACAGGTCCAGCACCAGCTTTCAATCCTTGCTCTTCTGCTGTGGGAGCAGATGCCAAACGTTCGTGCTGTACTCACTGTGCTGCTGGGCAGCTGAGACCGCTTGAGAATTTGGATTCAAATGGACTTTTAGGTATGAAACCGAGGAGAGACTGCAATGATGGTGACCCCGTTGCAAAGCTGCTTGTGTGCTGAAGAAGCAGAGCACTAGCTTTCCCTGCTGCTCCTTCTGCCGTGTGAGCAGATGCCACTGTTCATTCTGTGCTGACTGTGTTGCTGCGAAGCAGAGAGGAGCCTCTGGACTGATTCCATTCAAATGCTTTTCCTGTATGAAAGTGAGCAGTGAAAGCAACGATGAATGCACCAATGTAAAAGGGATTGTGTGCTGAACAGGTCCAGCACCAGCTTTCAATCCTGGCTCTTCTGCTGTGGGAGCAGAGGCCAAACGTTCGTGCTGTACTCACTGTGCTGCTGGGCAGCTGAGAGACACCACCTGAGAATTTGGATTCAAATGGACTTTTAGGTATGAAACCGAGGAGAGACTGCAATGATGGTGACCCCGTTGCAAAGCTGCTTGTGTGCTGAAGAAGCAGAGCACTAGCTTTCCCTGCTGCTCCTTCTGCCGTGTGAGCAGATGCCACTGTTCATTCTGTGCTGACTGTGTTGCTGCGCAGCAGAGAGCAGGCTCTGGACTGATTCCATTCAAATGCTTTTCCTGTATGAAAGTGAGCAGTGAAAGCAACGATGGAGGCACCAATGTAAAAGGGAATGTGTGCTGAACAGGTCCAGCACCAGCTTTCAATCCTGGCTCTTCTGCTGTGGGAGCAGAGGCCAAACGTTCGTGCTGTACTAACTGTGCTGCTGGGCAGCTGAGAGACACCACCTGAGAATTTGGATTCAAATGGACTTTTAGGTATGAAACCGAGGAGAGACTGCAATGATGGTGACCCCGTTGCAAAGCTGCTTGTGTGCTGAAGAAGCAGAGCACTAGCTTTCCCTGCTGCTCCTTCTGCCGTGTGAGCAGATGCCACTGTTCATTCTGTGCTGTGTTGCTGCCAGCAGGGAGCAGGCTCTGGACGGATTCTATTCAAATGCTTTTCCTGTATGAGTGTTAGCAGTGAAAGCAACGATGGAGGCACCAATGTAAAGGAGATTGTGTGCTGAACAGGTCCAGCACCAGCTTTCAATCCTGGCTCTTCTGCTGTGGGAGCAGAGGCCAAACGTTCGTGCTGTACTCACTGTGCTGCTGGGCAGCTGAGCGACACCACCTGATAATTCGGATTCAAATGGACTTTTAGGTATGAAGCCGAGGAGAGACTGCAATGATGGTGACCCCGTTGCAAAGCTGCTTGTGTGCTGAAGAAGCAGAGCACTAGCTTTCCCTGCTGCTCCTTCTGCCGTGTGAGCAGATGCCACTGTTCATTCTGTGCTGTGTTGCTGCGCAGCAGAGAGCAGCCTCTGGACTGATTCCATTCAAATGCTTTTCCTGTATGAATGTGAGCAGTGAAAGCAACGATGGAGGCACCAATGTAAAGGAGATTGTGTGCTGAACAGGTCCAGCACCAGCTTTCAATCCTGGCTCTTCTGCTGTGGGAGCAGAGGCCAAACGTTCGTGCTGTACTCACTGTGCTGCTGGGCAGCTGAGCGACACCACCTGATAATTCGGATTCAAATGGACTTTTAGGTATGAAGCCGAGGAGAGACTGCAATGATGGTGACCCCGTTGCAAAGCTGCTTGTGTGCTGAAGAAGCAGAGCACTAGCTTTCCCTGCTGCTCCTTCTGCCGTGTGAGCAGATGCCACTGTTCATTCTGTGATGTGTTGCTGCCAGCAGGGAGCAGGCTCTGGACGGATTCTATTCAAATGCTTTTCCTGTATGAGTGTTAGCAGTGAAAGCAACGATGGAGGCACCAATGTAAAGGGGATTGTGTGCTGAACAGGTCCAGCACCAGCTTTCAATCCTGGCTCTTCTGCTGTGGGAGCAGAGGCCAAACAATCGTGCTGTACTCGCTGTGCTGCTGGGCAGCTGAGAGACACCACCTGAGAATTTGGATTCAAATGGACTTTTAGGTAGGAAACCGAGGAGAGACTGCAATGATGGTGACCCCGTTGCAAAGCTGCTTGTGTGCTGAAGAAGCAGAGCACTAGCTTTCCCTGCTGCTCCTTCTGCCGTGTGAGCAGATGCCACTGTTCATTCTGTGCTGACTGTGTTGCTGCGCAGCAGAGAGCAGCCTCTGGACTGATTCCATTCAAATGCTTTTCCTGTATGAATGTGAGCAGTGAAAGCAACGATGGAGGCACCAATGTAAAGGTGATTGTGTGCTGAACAGGTCCAGCACCAGCTTTCAATCCTGGCTCTTCTGCTGTGGGAGCAGAGGCCAAACGTTCGTGCTGTACTAACTGTGCTGCTGGGCAGCTGAGAGACACCACCTGAGAATTTGGATTCAAATGGACTTTTAGGTATGAACCCGAGGAGAGACTGCAATGATGGTGACCCCGTTGCAAAGCTGCTTGTGTGCTGAAGAAGCAGAGCACTAGCTTTCCCTGCTGGTCCTTCTGCCGTGTGAGCAGATGCCACTGTTCATTCTGTGCTGACTGTCTTGCTGCGCAGCAGAGAGCAGCCTCTGGACTAATTCCATTCAAATGCTTTTCCTGTATGAAAGTGAGCAGTGAAAGCAACGATGGAGGCACCAATGTAAAGGGGATTGTGTGCTGAACAGGTCCAGCACCAGCTTTCAATCCTGGCTCTTCTGCTGTGGGAGCAGAGGCCAAACGTTCGTGCTGTACTAACTGTGCTGCTGGGCAGCTGAGAGAGACCACCTGAGAATTTGGATTCAAATGGACTTTTAGGTATGAAACCGAGGAGAGACTGCAATGATGGTGACCCCGTTGCAAAGCTGCTTGTGTGCTGAAGAAGCAGAGCACTAGCTTTCCCTGCTGCTCTTTCTGCCGTGTGAGCAGATGCCACTGTTCATTCTGTGCTGACTGTGTTGCTGCGCAGCAGAGAGCAGCCTCTGGACTGATTCCATTCAAATGCTTTTCCTGTATGAATATGAGCAGTGAAAGCAACGATGGAGGCACCAATGTAAAGGTGATTGTGTGCTGAACAGGTCCAGCACCAGCTTTCAATCCTGGCTCTTCTGCTGTGGGAGCAGATGCCAAACGTTCGTGCTGTACTCACTGTGCTGCTGGGCAGCTGAGACCACTTGAGAATTTGGATTCAAATGGACTTTTAGGTATGAACCCGAGGAGAGACTGCAATGATGGTGACCCCGTTGCAAAGCTTCTTGTGTGCTGAAGAGACACAGCACTAGCTTTCCCTGCTGGTCCTTCTGCCGTGTGAGCAGATGCCCCTGTTCATTCTGTGCTGACTGTGTTGCTGCGCAGCAGAGAGCAGCCTCTGGACTGATTCCATTCAAATGCTTTTCCTGTATGAAAGTGAGCAGTGAAAGCAACGATGAATGCACCAATGTAAAAGGGATTGTGTGCTGAACAGGTCCAGCACCAGCTTTCAATCCTGGCTCTTCTGCTGTGGGAGCAGAGGCCAAACGTTCGTGCTGTACTAACTGTGCTGCTGGGCAGCTGAGAGACACCACCTGAGAATTTGGATTCAAATGGACTTTTAGGTAGGAAACCGAGGAGAGACTGCAATGATGGTGACCCCGTTGCAAAGCTGCTTGTGTGCTGAAGAAGCAGAGCACTAGCTTTCCCTGCTGCTCCTTCTGCCGTGTGAGCAGATGCCACTGCTCATTCTGTGCTGACTGTGTTGCTGCGCAGCAGAGAGCAGCCTCTGGACTGATTCCATTCAAATGCTTTTCCTGTATGAAAGTGAGCAGTGAAAGCAACGATGGAGGCACCAATGTAAAGGGGATTGTGTGCTGAACAGGTCCAGCACCAGCTTTCAATCCTGGCTCTTCTGCTGTGGGAGCAGAGGCCAAACGTTCGTGCTGTACTCACTGTGCTGCTGGGCAGCTGAGAGACACCACCTGAGAATTTGGATTCAAATGGACTTTTAGGTATGAAACCGAGGAGAGACTGCAATGATGGTGACCCCGTTGCAAAGCTGCTTGTGTGCTGAAGAGACACAGCCCGAGCTTTCCCTGCTGCTCCTTCTGCCGTGTGAGCAGATGCCACTGTTCATTCTGTGCTGTGTTGCTGCCAGCAGGGAGCAGGCTCTGGACGGATTCTATTCAAATGCTTTTCCTGTATGAAAGTGAGCAGTGAAAGCAACGATGGAGGCACCAATGTAAAGGGGATTGTGTGCTGAAAAGGTCCAGCACCAGCTTTCAATCCTGGCTCTTCTGCTGTGGGAGCAGAGGCCAAACGTTCGTGCTGTACTAACTGTGCTGCTGGGCAGCTGAGAGACATCACCTGAGAATTTGGATTCAAATGGACTTTTAGGTAGGAAACCGAGGAGAGACTGCAATGATGGTGACCCCGTTGCAAAGCTGCTTGTGTGCTGAAGAAGCAGAGCACTAGCTTTCCCTGCTGCTCCTTCTGCCGTGTGAGCAGATGCCACTGTTCATTCTGTGCTGTGTTGCTGCCAGCAGGGAGAAGGCTCTGGACGGATTCTATTCAAATGCTTTTCCTGTATGAGTGTTAGCAGTGAAAGCAACGATGGAGGCACCAATGTAAAGGGGATTGTGTGCTGAACAGTTCCAGCACCAGCTTTCAATCCTGGCTCTTCTGCTGTGGGAGCAGAGGCCAAACGTTCGTGCTGTACTAACTGTGCTGCTGGGCAGCTGAGAGACACCACCTGAGAATTTGGATTCAAATGGACTTTTAAGTATGAACCCGAGGAGATACTGCAATGATGGTGACCCCGTTGCAAAGCTGCTTGTGTGCTGAAGAAGTAGACCACTAGCTTTCCCTGCTGCTCCTTCTGCCGTGTGAGCAGATGCCACTGTTCATTCTGTGCTGACTGTGTTCCTGCGCAGCAGAGAGCAGGCTCTGGACTGATTCCATTCAAATGCTTTTCCTGTATGAGTGTTAGCAGTGAAAGCAACGATGGAGGCACCAATGTAAAGGGGATTGTGTGCTGAACAGGTCCAGCACCAGCTTTCAATCCTGGCTCTTCTGCTGTGGGAGCAGAGGCCAAACGTTCGTGCTGTACTCACTGTGCTGCTGGGCAGCTGAGAGACACCACCTGAGAATTTGGATTCAAATGGACTTTTAGGTATGAAACCGAGGAGAGACTGCAATGATGGTGACCCCGTTGCAAAGCTGCTTGTGCGCTGAAGAAGCAGAGCACTAGCTTTCCCTGCTGCTCCTTCTGCCGTGTGAGCAGATGCCACTGTTCATTCTGTGCTGACTGTGTTGCTGCGCAGCAGAGAGCAGCCTCTGGACTGATTCTATTCAAATGCTTTTCCTGTATGAAAGTGCGCAGTGAAAGCAACGATGAATGCACCAATGTAAAAGGGATTGTGTGCTGAACAGGTCCAGCACCAGCTTTCAATCCTGGCTCTTCTGCTGTGGGAGCAGAGGCCAAACTTTCGTGCTGTACTAACTGTGCTGCTGGGCAGCTGAGAGACACCACCTGAGAATTTGGATTCAAATGGACTTTTAGGTATGAAACCGAGGAGAGACTGCAATGATGGTGACCCCGTTGCAAAGCTGCTTGTGTGCTGAAGAAGCAGAGCACTAGCTTTCCCTGCTGCTCCTTCTGCCGTGTGAGCAGATGCTACTGTTCATTCTGTGCTGACTGTGTTGCTGCGCAGCAGAGAGCAGCCTCTGGACTGATTCCATTCAAATGCTTTTCCTGTATGAATGTGAGCACTGAAAGCAACGATGGAGGCACCAATGTAAAGGTGATTGTGTGCTGAACAGGTCCAGCACCAGCTTTCAATCCTGGCTCTTCTGCTGTGGGAGCAGAGGCCAAACGTTCGTGCTGTACTAACTGTGCTGCTGGGCAGCTGAGAGACACCACCTGAGAATTTGGATTCAAATGGACTTTTAGGTAGGAAACCGAGGAGAGACTGCAATGATGGTGACCCCGTTGCAAAGCTGCTTGTGTGCTGAAGAAGCAGAGCACTAGCTTTCCCTGCTGGTCCTTCTGCCGTGTGAGCAGATGCCACTGTTCATTCTGTGCTGACTGTGTTGCTGCGCAGCAGAGAGCAGCCTCTGGACTGATTCCATTCAAATGCTTTTCCTGTATGAAAGTGAGCAGTGAAAGCAACGATGGAGGCACCAATGTAAAGGGGATTGTGTGCTGAACAGGTCCAGCACCAGCTTTCAATCCTTGCTCTTCTGCTGTGGGAGCAGAGGCCAAACGTTCGTGCTGTACTAACTGTGCTGCTGGGCAGCAGAGAGACACCACCTGAGAATTTGGATTCAAATGGACTTTTAGGTAGGAAACCGAGGAGAGACTGCAATGATGGTGACCCCGTTGCAAAGCTGCTTGTGTGCTGAAGAAGCAGAGCACTAGCTTTCCCTGCAGCTCCTTCTGCCGTGTGAGCAGATGCCACTGTTCATTCTGTGCTGACTGTGTTGCTGCGCAGCAGAGAGCAGCCTCTGGACTGATTCCATTCAAATGCTTTTCCTGTATGAATGTGAGCAGTGAAAGCAACGATGGAGGCACCAATGTAAAGGTGATTGTGTGCTGAACAGGTCCAGCACCAGCTTTCAATCCTGGCTCTTCTGCTGTGGGAGCAGAGGCCAAACGTTCGTGCTGTACTCACTGTGCTGCTGGGGAGCTCAGAGACACCACCTGAGAATTTGGATTCAAATGGACTTTTAGGTATGAAACCGAGGAGAGACTGCAATGATGGTGACCCCGTTGCAAAGCTGCTTGTGTGCTGAAGAAGCAGAGCACTAGCTTTCCCTGCTGCTCCTTCTGCCGTGTGAGCAGATGCCACTGTTCATTCTGTGTTGACTGTGTTGCTGCGCAGCAGAGAGCACCCTCTGGACTGATTCCATTCAAATGCTTTTCCTGTATGAATGTGAGCAGTGAAAGCAACGATGGAGGCACCAATGTAAAGGTGATTGTGTGCTGAACAGGTCCAGCACCAGCTTTCAATCCTGGCTCTTCTGCTGTGGGAGCAGAGGCCAAACGTTCGTGCTGTACTAACTGTGCTGCTGGGCAGCTGAGAGAGACCACCTGAGAATTTGGATTCAAATGGACTTTTAGGTATGAACCCGAGGAGAGACTGCAATGATGGTGACCCCGTTGCAAAGCTGCTTGTGTGCTGAAGAAGCAGAGCACTAGCTTTCCCTGCTTCTCCTTCTGCCGTGTGAGCAGATGCCACTGTTCATTCTGTGCTGACTGTGTTGCTGCGCAGCATAGAGCAGCCTCTGGACTGATTCCATTCAAATGCTTTTCCTGTATGAAAGTGTGCAGTGAAAGCAACGATGAATGCACCAATGTAAAAGGGATTGTGTGCTGAACAGGTCCAGCACCAGCTTTCAATCCTGGCTCTTCTGCTGTGGGAGCAGAGGCCAAACGTTCGTGCTGTACTAACTGTGCTGCTGGGCAGCTGAGAGACACCACCTGAGAATTTGGATTCAAATGGACTTTTAGGTATGAAACCGAGGAGAGACTGCAATGATGGTGACCCCGTTGCAA
Organism: Pezoporus flaviventris; assembly: GCF_033815535.1. NCBI lineage: Eukaryota > Metazoa > Chordata > Aves > Psittaciformes > Psittacidae > Pezoporus > Pezoporus flaviventris. Next base: position 74,153 of record NW_026892748.1, on the reverse strand, counting down.
AGCTGCTTGTGTGCTGAAGAGACACAGCACTAGCTTTCCCTGCTGCTCCTTCTGCCGTGTGAGCAGATGCCACTGTTCATTCTGTGCTGACTGTGTTGCTGCGCAGCAGAGAGCAGGCTCTGGACTGATTCTATTCAAATGCTTTTCCTGTATGAAAGTGAGCAGTGAAAGCAACGATGGAGGCACCAATGTAAAGGGGATTGTGTGCTGAACAGGTCCAGCACCAGCTTTCAATCCTGGCTCTTCTGCTGTGGGAGCAGAGGCCAAACGTTCGTGCAGTACTCACTGTGCTGCTGGGCAGCTGAGACCGCTTGAGAATTTGGATTCAAATGGACTTTTAGGTATGAAACCGAGGAGAGACTGCAATGATGGTGACCCCGTTGCAAAGCTGCTTGTGTGCTGAAGAAGCAGAGCACTAGCTTTCCCTGCTGCTCATTCTGCCGTGTGAGCAGATGCCACTGTTCATTCTGTGCTGACTGTGTTGCTGCGCAGCAGAGAGCAGGCTCTGGACTGATTCTATTCAAATGCTTTTCCTGTACGAGTGTTAGCAGTGAAAGCAACGATGGATGCACCAATGTAAAGGGGATTGTGTGCTGAACAGGTCCAGCACCAGCTTTCAATCCTTGCTCTTCTGCTGTGGGAGCAGATGCCAAACGTTCGTGCAGTACTCACTGTGCTGCTGGGCAGCTGAGACCGCTTGAGAATTTGGATTCAAATGGACTTTTAGGTATGAAACCGAGGAGAGACTGCAATGATGGTGACCCCGTTGCAAAGCTGCTTGTGTGCTGAAGAAGCAGAGCACTAGCTTTCCCTGCTGCTCCTTCTGCCGCGTGAGCAGATGCCACTGTTCATTCTGTGCTGTCTGTGTTGCTGCGCAGCAGAGAGCAGCCTCTGGACTGATTCCCTTCAAATGCTTTTCCTGTATGAATGTGAGCAGTGAAAGCAACGATGGAGGCACCAATGTAAAGGTGATTGTGTGCTGAACAGGTCCAGCACCAGCTTTCAATCCTGGCTCTTCTGCTGTCGGAGCAGAGGCCAAACGTTCGTGCTGTACTAACTGTGCTGCTGGGCAGCTGAGAGACACCACCTGAGAATTTGGATTCAAATGGACTTTTAGGTATGAAATCGAGGAGAGACTGCAATGATGGTGACCCCGTTGCAAAGCTTCTTGTGTGCTGAAGAGACACAGCACTAGCTTTCCCTGCTGGTCCTTCTGCCGTGTGAGCAGATGCCACTGTTCATTCTGTGCTGACTGTGTTGCTGCGCAGCAGAGAGCAGGCTCTGGACTGATTCTATTCAAATGCTTTTCCTGTATGAGTGTTAGCAGTGAAAGCAACGATGGAGGCACCAATGTAAAGGGGATTGTGTGCTGAACAGGTCCAGCACCAGCTTTCAATCCTGGCTCTTCTGCTGTGGGAGCAGAGGCCAAACGTTCGTGCTGTACTCACTGTGCTGCTGGGCAGCTGAGACCGCTTGAGAATTTGGATTCAAATGGACTTTTAGGTATGAAACCGAGGAGAGACTGCAATGATGGTGACCCCGTTGCAAAGCTGCTTGTGTGCTGAAGAAGCAGAGCACTAGCTTTCCCTGCTGCTCCTTCTGCCGTGTGAGCAGATGCCACTGTTCATTCTGTGCTGACTGTGTTCCTGCGCAGCAGAGAGCAGCCTCTGGACTGATTCCATTCAAATGCTTTTCCTGTATGAAAGTGAGCAGTGAAAGCAACGATGGAGGCACCAATGTAAAGGTGATTGTGTGCTGAACAGGTCCAGCACCAGCTTTCAATCCTGGCTCTTCTGCTGTGGGAGCAGATGCCAAACGTTCGTGCTGTACTCACTGGTCTGCTGGGCAGCTGAGAGAGACCACCTGAGAATTTGGATTCAAATGGACTTTTAGGTATGAACCCGAGGAGAGACTGCAATGATGGTGACCCCTTTGCAAAGCTGCTTGTGTGCTGAAGAAGCAGAGCACTAGCTTTCCCTGCTGCTCCTTCTGCCGTGTGAGCAGATGCCACTGTTCATTCTGTGCTGTGTTGCTGCCAGCAGGGAGCAGGCTCTGGACGGATTCTATTCAAATGCTTTTCCTGTATGAGTGTTAGCAGTGAAAGCAACGATGGAGGCACCAATGTAAAGGGGATTGTGTGCTGAACAGGTCCAGCACCAGCTTTCAATCCTGGCTCTTCTGCTGTGGGAGCAGAGGCCAAACGTTCGTGCTGTACTCACTGTGCTGCTGGGCAGCTGAGCGACACCACCTGAGAATTCGGATTCAAATGGACTTTTAGGTAGGAAACCGAGGAGAGACTGCAATGATGGTGACCCCGTTGCAAAGCTGCTTGTGTGCTGAAGAGACACAGCACTAGCTTTCCCTGCTGGTCCTTCTGCCGTGTGAGCAGATGCCACTCTTCATTCTGTGCTGACTGTGTTGCTGCGCAGCAGAGAGCAGCCTCTGGACTGATTCCATTCAAATGCTTTTCCTGTATGAATGTGAGCAGTGAAAGCAACGATGGAGGCACCAATGTAAAGGTGATTGTGTGCTGAACAGGTCCAGCACCAGCTTTCAATCCTGGCTCTTCTGCTGTGGGATCAGAGGCCAAACGTTCGTGCTGTACTAACTGTGCTGCTGGGCAGCTGAGAGACACCACCTGAGAATTTGGATTCAAATGGACTTTTAGGTATGAAACCGAGGAGAGACTGCAATGATGGTGACCCCGTTGCAAAGCTGCTTGTGTGCTGAAGAGACACAGCACTAGCTTTCCCTGCTGGTCCTTCTGCCGTGTGAGCAGATGCCACTGTTCATTCTGTGCTGTGTTGCTGCCAGCAGGGAGCAGGCTCTGGACTGATTCTATTCAAATGCTTTTCCTGTATGAGTGTTAGCAGTGAAAGCAACGATGGATGCACCAATGTAAAGGGGATTGTGTGCTGAACAGGTCCAGCAGCAGCTTTCAATCCTGGCTCTTCTGCTGTGGGAGCAGATGCCAAACGTTCGTGCTGTACTCACTGTGCTGCTGGGCAGCTGAGACCACTTGAGAATTTGGATTCAAATGGACTTTTAGGTATGAAACCGAGGAGAGACGGCAATGATGGTAACCCCGTTGCAAAGCTGCTTGTGTGCTGAAGAGACACAGCCCGAGCTTTCCCTGCTGGTCCTTCTGCCGTGTGAGCAGATGCCACTGTTCATTCTGTGCTGTGTTGCTGCGCAGCAGAGAGCAGGCTCTGGACTGATACCATTCAAATGCTTTTCCTGTATGAAAGTGAGCAGTGAAAGCAACGATGGAGGCACCAATGTAAAGGTGATTGTGTGCTGAACAGGTCCAGCACCAGCTTTCAATCCTGGCTCTTCTGCTGTGGGAGCAGAGGCCAAACGTTCGTGCTGTACTAACTGTGCTGCTGGGCAGCTGAGAGACACCACCTGAGAATTTGGATTCAAATGGACTTTTAGGTATGAAACCGAGGAGAGACTGCAATGATGGTGACCCCGTTGCAAAGCTGCTTGTGTGCTGAAGAGACACAGCACTAGCTTTCCCTGCTGGTCCTTCTGCCGTGTGAGCAGATGCCACTGTTCATTCTGTGCTGTGTTGCTGCCAGCAGGGAGCAGGCTCTGGACTGATTCTATTCAAATGCTTTTCCTGTATGAGTGTTAGCAGTGAAAGCAACGATGGATGCACCAATGTAAAGGGGATTGTGTGCTGAACAGGTCCAGCAGCAGCTTTCAATCCTTGCTCTTCTGCTGTGGGAGCAGATGCCAAACGTTCGTGCTGTACTCACTGTGCTGCTGGGCAGCTGAGACCGCTTGAGAATTTGGATTCAAATGGACTTTTAGGTATGAAACCGAGGAGAGACTGCAATGATGGTGACCCCGTTGCAAAGCTTCTTGTGTGCTGAAGAAGCAGAGTACTAGCTTTCCCTGCTGCTCCTTCTGCCGTGTGAGCAGATGCCACTGTTCATTCTGTGCTGACTGTGTTGCTGCGCAGCAGAGAGCAGCCTCTGGACTGATTCCATTCAAATGCTTTTCCTGTATGAAAGTGAGCAGTGAAAGCAACGATGGAGGCACCAATGTAAAGGGGATTGTGTGCTGAACAGGTCCAGCACCAGCTTTCAATCCTGGCTCTTCTGCTGTGGGAGCAGAGGCCAAACGTTCGTGCTGTACTAACTGTGCTGCTGGGCAGCAGAGAGACACCACCTGAGAATTTGGATTCAAATGGACTTTTAGGTATGAACCCGAGGAGAGACTGCAATGATGGTGACCCCGTTGCAAAGCTGCTTGTGTGCTGAAGAAGCAGAGCACTAGCTTTCCCTGCTGCTCCTTCTGCCGTGTGAGCAGATGCCACTGTTCATTCTGTGCTGTGTTGCTGCCAGCAGGGAGTAGGCTCTGGACTGATTCTATTCAAATGCTTTTCCTGTACGAGTGTTAGCAGTGAAAGCAACGATGGATGCACCAATGTTAAGGGGATTGTGTGCTGAACAGGTCCAGCACCAGCTTTCAATCCTTGCTCTTCTGCTGTGGGAGCAGATGCCAAACGTTCGTGCTGTACTCACTGTGCTGCTGGGCAGCTGAGACCGCTTGAGAATTTGGATTCAAATGGACTTTTAGGTATGAAACCGAGGAGAGACGGCAATGATGGTAACCCCGTTGCAAAGCTGCTTGTGTGCTGAAGAGACACAGCACTAGCTTTCCCTGCTGGTCCTTCTGCCGTGTGAGCAGATGCCACTGTTCATTCTGTGCTGTGTTGCTGCCAGCAGGGAGCAGGCTCTGGACTGATTCTATTCAAATGCTTTTCCTGTACGAGTGTTAGCAGTGAAAGCAACGATGGATGCACCAATGTTAAGGGGATTGTGTGCTGAACAGGTCCAGCACCAGCTTTCAATCCTGGCTCTTCTGCTGTGGGAGCAGATGCCAAACGTTCGTGCTGTACTCACTGTGCTGCTGGGCAGCTGAGACCGCTTGAGAATTTGGATTCAAATGGACTTTTAGGTAGGAAACCGAGGAGAGACTGCAATGATGGTGATCCCGTTGCAAAGCTTCTTGTGTGCTGAAGAAGCAGAGCACTAGCTTTCCCTGCTGCTCCTTCTGCCGTGTGAGCAGATGCCACTGTTCATTCTGTGCTGACTGTGTTGCTGCGCAGCAGAGAGCAGCCTCTGGACTGATTCCATTCAAATGCTTTTCCTGTATGAAAGTGAGCAGTGAAAGCAACGATGGAGGCACCAATGTAAAGGGGATTGTGTGCTGAACAGGTCCAGCACCAGCTTTCAATCCTGGCTCTTCTGCTGTGGGAGCAGAGGCCAAACATTCGTGCTGTACTCACTGTGCTGCTGGGCAGCTGAGAGACACCACCTGAGAATTTGGATTCAAATGGACTTTTAGGTATGAAACCGAGGAGAGACTGCAATGATGGTGACCCCGTTGAAAAGCTGCTTGTGTGCTGAAGAAGTAGACCACTAGCTTTCCCTGCTGCTCCTTCTGCCGTGTGAGCAGATGCCACTGCTCATTCTCTGCTGACTGTGTTGCTGCGCAGCAGAGAGCAGGCTCTGGACTGATTCTATTCAAATGCTTTTCCTGTATGAAAGTGAGCAGTGAAAGCAACGATGAATGCACCAATGTAAAAGGGATTGTGTGCTGAACAGGTCCAGCACCAGCTTTCAATCCTGGCTCTTCTGCTGTGGGAGCAGAGGCCAAACGTTCGTGCTGTACTCACTGTGCTGCTGGGCAGCTGAGAGACACCACCTGAGAATTTGGATTCAAATGGACTTTTAGGTAGGAAACCGAGGAGAGACGGCAATGATGGTAACCCCGTTGCAAAGCTGCTTGTGTGCTGAAGAGACACAGCCCGAGCTTTCCCTGCTGGTCCTTCTGCCGTGTGAGCAGATGCCACTGTTCATTCTGTGCTGACTGTGTTCCTGCGCAGCAGAGAGCAGGCTCTGGACTGATTCCATTCAAATGCTTTTCCTGTATGAGTGTTAGCAGTGAAAGCAACGATGGATGCACCAATGTAAAGGTGATTGTGTGCTGAACAGGTCCAGCACCAGCTTTCAATCCTGGCTCTTCTGCTGTGGGAGCAGAGGCCAAACGTTCGTGCTGTACTAACTGTGCTGCTGGGCAGCTGAGCGACACCACCTGAGAATTCGGATTCAAATGGAGTTTTAGGTATGAAGCCGAGGAGAGACTGCAATGATGGTGGCCCTGTTGCAAAGCTGCTTGTGTGCTGAAGAAGCAGAGCACTAGCTTTCCCTGCTGCTCCTTCTGCCGTGTGAGCAGATGCCCCTGTTCATTCTGTGCTGTGTTGCTGGCAGCAGGGAACAGGCTCTGGACTGATTCTATTCAAATGCTTTTCCTGTATGAGTGTTAGCAGTGAAAGCAATGATGGAGGCACCAATGTAAAGGTGATTGTGTGCTGAACAGGTCCAGCACCAGCTTTCAATCCTGGCTCTTCTGCTGTGGGAGCAGAGGCCAAACGTTCGTGCTGTACTCACTGTGCTGCTGGGCAGCTGAGAGAGACCACCTGAGAATTTGGATTCAAATGGACTTTTAGGTATGAAGCCGAGGAGAGACTGCAATGATGGTGACCCCGTTGCAAAGCTGCTTGTGTGCTGAAGAGACACAGCACTAGCTTTCCCTGCTGGTCCTTCTGCCGTGTGAGCAGATGCCACTGTTCATTCTGTGCTGACTGTGTTGCTGGGCAGCAGAGAGCAGGCTCTGGACTGATTCCATTCAAATGCTTTTCCTGTATGAAAGTGAGCAGTGAAAGCAACGATGGATGCACCAATGTAAAGGGGATTGTGTGCTGAACAGGTCCAGCACCAGCTTTCAATCCTGGCTCTTCTGCTGTGGGAGCAGAGGCCAAACGTTCGTGCTGTACTCACTGTGCTGCTGGGCAGCTGAGAGACACCACCTGAGAATTTGGATTCAAATGGACTTTTAGGTATGAAACCGAGGAGAGACTGCAATGATGGTGACCCCGTTGCAAAGCTGCTTGTGTGCTGAAGAAGCAGAGCACTAGCTTTCCCTGCTGGTCCTTCTGCCGTGTGAGCAGATGCCACTGTTCATTCTGTGCTGTGTTGCTGCCAGCAGGGAGCAGGCTCTGGACTGATTCTATTCAAATGCTTTTCCTGTATGAAAGTGAGCAGTGAAAGCAACGATGGAGGCACCAATGTAAAGGGGATTGTGTGCTGAACAGGTCCAGCACCAGCTTTCAATCCTGGCTCTTCTGCTGTGGGAGCAGAGGCCAAACGTTCGTGCTGTACTAACTGTGCTGCTGGGCAGCTGAGAGACACCACCTGAGAATTTGGATTCAAATGGACTTTTAGGTAGGAATCCGAGGAGAGACTGCAAAGATGGTGACCCCGTTGCAAAGCTGCTTGTGTGTTGAAGAGACACAGCACTAGCTTTCCCTGCTGGTCCTTCTGCCGTGTGAGCAGATGCCACTGTTCATTCTGTGCTGACAGTGTTCCTGCGCAGCAGAGAGCAGGCTCTGGACTGATTCCATTCAAATGCTTTTCCTGTATGAAAGTGAGCAGTGAAAGCAACGATGGAGGCACCAATGTAAAGGGGATTGTGTGCTGAACAGGTCCAGCACCAGCTTTCAATCCTGGCTCTTCTGCTGTGGGAGCAGAGGCCAAACGTTCGTGCTGTACTCACTGTGCTGCTGGGCAGCTGAGAGAGACCACCTGAGAATTTGGATTCAAATGGACTTTTAGGTATGAAACCGAGGAGAGACTGGAGGGGCCCACTGACCTAGATACTTGCCCATACTATCCCACACACCCTGCCACTCATGGCTGTCCAGCCTCTGGGAAAATCTCTCGGTCCTCCTACATCGTCGTTTGACCCCAGACAAGACCCAAACCTGAATCTGCTTAACTCTTGAAATCAGTAGTGGGCAAAATACACTCTGTATGCGTGTTAGCATGGTGATTCCCATCACCATCAGCAAACAAGTCTCAAGAGCATTAAAAGGCCATTTAAAAAATTCAAAACTCTCAAATGTAAATGGTCTGGGGGGACGACTAGGAGGGTAAAAGGATGTCTCCTTCACAGGTTGAGCACCTGAGAAGGAGAAAAAAGATGTGTAATTGCTAAGCACCTCCATCATATACCTCCCAAAGTATAAAGGTGGTTACCACACTGGGAACATAAACCAGATCAGTTTCATGATCAATGATTCTATTGTATTGCAAGTCATTACCATAAAGTACAATGGGATAAAAACCTTAGCCCAAGCCCCACACTTGAAAAACACTAATACAGCCAATACCGGATGGACGTAAGATATGGTATACTGAAACTGTGAGATCAAGAGGAAAAACCTTGAGAGCCAATAAATCAGCATTGTGACGAGTGACTATCAATCCAGTCAGATCTGTTCTTATCTCAACCCCTCGAGCCCCACGTTGGGCGCCAAAAAGAACTGTCGTGGTTTAAACCCAGTCAGGTAACTTGTTCACTCACTCCCAGTGAGTGGTGCCAAGCTGACAACAATCAAGGTCCGTGTTCGTCTCCCCCCCCCTCCCTGCACCGGGGCTCTCCCCTTCCCCGCTCCCGGAGGAACGGGGAGGAGGATCGAGAGAGTGCAACTCCTACGGGTTGAGACAAGAACAGTCCAGCAACAAATCACCACCGCTACTATCAGCTAAAACAATGATAAGGGAAAATAACAAGGGAAGAGAATACGATACCACCGGCCAAGAAAACGAGTTCCACCCGGAAGCCCGTGTCCTTCCGGGCAACTCCCAGTTACCCCCCACCCCGGGCATGACGTGCTGTGGTATGGAATACCTCCCCGGCTAGCCCGGGGCAGGCGCCCCGTCTCTGCTTCCTCACAGCCTCCCCTCCTCCCTGGCAGAGCATGAGCCTCACAAAGTCCTTGGTCAGGGTAAACATCACTTAGCAACAACCGAAAACATCGGCTTCACCAACGCTGTTCTCAAAACTAGAAGTCAAAACACAGCACTGCACCAGTTAACACAAAGGAAAAAAACATGACTGCTACTGCTGAACCCAGGACATTATCCACCCCTTATTCCATACCATTCACGTCGTGCTCAGATCCCACATTTTCAATACACCATCGCTCTCCCACATATATACATCCATATACATACAGACCAAGAGGAAAAAAATCATTTTCTTAGTGCATGGACCAATCCCTATAATGCTGCCGAGTCCATTCGGTCCATGATGTTCCAAGTTCATTCTCTGTTGGGATGATGGCTGGAGGGAAGTCAGGGCCAGTCGCTGGTGACCTGGAGACATCTAGTTGATGGGCTATAAAAGCATTACACAGCAGGCAACAGCATACAATTGAGTTCACTGGCTGTTTTCCCCTAATATCAAATCCCCTTGAGGTATACATCGGACTTCCCCATCTTCCCGCATTACCCACCAAGTATATCCAGGTCCCTGAGCAAAAGCAATCCCACGAGTGGGTTTGCCTTTACCTGAAGCAGGAATAACCCAGACTGTCTTCCCCAGCAAATTCTTCATATGCACCACGGGAACTCTGTCCCCCTCTACAATATGTAAAAGTTCTGACTGGGCTGGGCCAGCCCTGTTGGCAGATCCTCTGGTGTTGACCAACCAGGTGGCCTTTGGTAAATGTGTATCCCAATGCTTGAAAGTTCCCCCACCCATCGCTCTCAGTGTAGTTTTTAACAGCCCATTGTACCGTTCGATTTTCCCAGAGGCTGGTGCATGGTAGGGGATGTGATATACCCACTCAATGCCATGCTCTTTGGCCCAAATATCTATAAGGTTATTCCGGAAATGAGTCCCATTGTCTGACTCAATTCTCTCTGGGGTGCCGTGTCGCCACAAAATCTGTTTCTCAAGGCCCAGGATGGTGTTCCGGGCAGTGGCATGGGGCACAGCGTATGTTTCCAGCCACCCGGTGGTTGCTTCCACCATGGTAAGCACATGGCGCTTGCCTTGGCGGGTTGGTGGCAGTGTGATATAGTCAATCTGCCAGGCCTCCCCATATTTATACTTCAACCATCGTCCTCCATACCAAAGAGGCTTTAACCGCTTGGCTTGTTTAATTGCAGCACATGTTTCACACTCATGAATAACCTGGGCAATAGTGTCCATTGTTAAGTCCACCCCTCGGTCACGGGCCCATCTATATGTTGCATCTCTGCCCTGATGGGCTGAAGTGTCATGGGCCCACCGGGCCAAAAATAATTCACCTTTATGTTGCCAATCTAAGTCCATCTGAGCCACTTCAATCTTAGCCGCTTTATCCACTTGTTGGTTGTTCTGGTGTTCCTCAGTGGCCCGACTCTTGGGTACATGGGCATCTACATGACGTACCTTCACCACCAGATTCTGCACCCGGGCAGCAATATCTTTCCACAGTGCAGCAGCCCAGATGGGTTTACCTCTGCGTTGCCAGTTGCTCTGCTTCCATTGCTTCAACCACCCCCACAGGGCATTTGCCACCATCCATGAGTCAGTATAGAGATAAAGTACTGGCCACTTTTCTCGTTCAGCAATGTCCAGGGCCAGCTGGATGGCTTTCACCTCAGCAAATTGACTCGATTCACCCTCTCCTTCAGCAGTTTCTGCAACTTGTCGTCCAGGACTCCATACAGCTGCCTTCCATCTCCGATGCTTTCCCACAATACGGCAAGAGCCATCAGTAAACAAGGCATACTGCTTTTCACTTTCTGACAGTTTATTATATGGTGGGGCCTCTTCAGCACGCACCACCTCCTCCTCTGGTGACATTCCGAAATCTTTGCCCTCTGGCCAGTCCATGATGACTTCTAGAATGCCTGGACGACTGGGATTTCCTATTCGAGTTCGTTGTGTAATTAGTGCAGCCCATTTACTCCATGTAGCATCAGTTGCATGATGTGTAGAGGAGACCCTGCCTTTGAACATCCAGCCCAGCACGGGCAGCCGGGGTGCCAGGAGGAGCTGTGCTTCAGTGCCAATCACTTCCGAAGCAGCTCGAACCCCTTCATAGGCTGCCAGTATCTCTTTCTCAGTTGGGGTATAGCTGGCCTCAGATCCTTTGTATCCCCGACTCCAAAAGCCGAGGGGTCGACCTCGAGTCTCCCCTGGAGCTTTCTGCCAGAGGCTCCAGGTAGGACCGTTCTCCCCAGCTGCAGTGTACAGCACATTTTTTACATCTGGTCCGGTTCGGACTGGTCCAAGGGCTACTGCATGAACTATCTCGCGTTTAATTTGCTCAAAGGCTTGTTGCTGCTCAGGGCCCCATTTAAAATCATTCTTCTTCCGGGTCACATGATAGAGAGGGCTTACAATCGAACTGTAATTTGGGATGTGCATTCTCCAGAACCCCACTGCACCCAAGAAAGCTTGCGTTTCTTTCTTATTAGTTGGTGGAGACATTGCTGTTATCTTGTTGATCACATCTGTGGGGATCTGTCTACGTCCATCTTGCCATTTTATTCCCAAAAATTGAATCTCCTGTGCAGGTCCCTTGACCTTACTCCGTTTTATGGCAAAACCGGCTTTCAGCAGGATTTGGATTATTTTCCTCCCTTTCTCAAAGACTTCTTCCGCTGTATCGCCCCACACAATAATGTCATCAATGTATTGCAGGTGTTCTGGAGCTTGCCCCTGTTCCAGTGCAGTCTGGATCAGTCCATGGCAAATGGTAGGGCTGTGTTTCCACCCCTGGGGCAGTCGGTTCCAAGTGAACTGGACACCCCTCCAAGTAAAAGCAAACTGTGGCCTGCACTCTGCTGCCAAAGGAATGGAGAAAAATGCATTGGCAATATCAATCGTGGCATACCACTTGGCTGCTTTTGACTCTAGTTCATACTGAAGTTCTAGCATGTCCGGTACGGCAGCACTCAATGGTGGTGTGACTTCATTCAGGCCACGATAGTCTACTGTTAGTCTCCATTCTCCATTAGACTTTCGCACTGGCCATATGGGGCTATTGAAGGGTGAGCGGGTCCTGCTGATCACCCCCTGACTCTCCAGTCTACGGATCAGCTGATGGATGGGAATCAGGGAGTCTCGGTTGGTGCGATATTGGCGCCGGTGCACTGTTGTGGTCGCAATTGGCACCTGTTGTTCTTCAACTTTCAGCAACCCCACAGCAGAGGGATCTTCTGAGAGACCAGGCAAGGTGGACAGCTGCTCAATTTCCTCAGTCTCCAAAGCAGCAATACCAAAAGCCCACCGGTACCCTTTTGGGTCTTTGAAGTACCCTCTCTTGAGGTAGTCTATGCCGAGGATGCATGGAGCCTCTGGACCAGTCACAATAGGGTGCTTTTGCCACTCCCTCCCAGTCAGGCTGATTTCAGCCTCCAGCACAGTCAACTCTTGGGATCCTCCTGTTACTCCAGAAATATAGATGGGTTCCACCCCTTGACAGCTTGATGGCATCAGGGTACACTGTGCACCGGTATCTACTAGAGCCTTATACTTCTGTGGGACTGATGTGCCAGGCCATCTGATCCACACAGTCCAGTAAATCCGATTGTCCCCTACCTCCACCTGGCTGGAGGCAGGGCCCCTCTAATGGTCGTCACAGCATTGGACACTTAAGTCGTGTTGAAAGGGATTATTCTTCGTTATCACAGGAGCTGGAGTAAAATCAGCTCTTCCACTCCATCTGGGAAACTGCTCACCAGAGACTGAAGCCGTAGCTCTCATGGGACGATCAGTCTTGGCCCTTGCTCCCCTCTTCAGTTCACTCACCCGTTCCTCCAAAGCTGAAGTAGGTTTTCCATCCCACTTTGTCATGTCTTCTCCGTGATCCAGCAGGTAAAACCATAGGGTACCCCGTGGCGTATACCTTCTGTATCTCCTCTCTTGAACAATAGGACGTCTTTTGTTAATAGCTGAGACGCGTGTTGGTACACGTGAGGAGCTGGATAAATCAGATACATCGTCCCTCAATTTGTCGAGGTCCTGGGACAGTTTTTTCACAGCTGAGATGATGGAAGGAGTGAGATTGTCTTCGAACTCTCGGAGTTTATGAACCATTTCATCCACTGTTAGTGGTACTATGTCATTCCAGGTCACTGTTGCCAATGAATGGGCATATGATGACGGTGCATTCCGTGTAAGTTTTCGCCACATGGGTCGTGTACATTCAACTTCATCTGGATCTATAGGTGTATCCCCGTTATTCGGCTTGATGTGATAGATCATCTCTACGATGGCCGATTCCCTCAGAGACTGGATGCCTTTGTCTATAGTAGTCCACTTGGCCGAACGACTCGTAACATCGTCCTTGTACGGAAACCTTTCTTTCACAGCTGCCAAGAGCCTCCTCCAAAGGCTGAGGGGCTTTTTCTCTCTTGCAATTGCTTTGTCAATTCCCCCTTCTCTAGCAAGTGATCCCAGCTGCTTGGCTTCTGTACCTTCTAGTTCGTGACCATCGGCCCCATTGTCCCAGCATCGGAGTAACCAGGTGATGATGTGCTCCCCTGGTTGACGGGTAAAATCTTTTCGCATATTCCGCAGCTCGGTTGAGGTCCGAGGTCGAGAAGTTACTTCTTCTTCTTCTTCGTCATGTGAGGATGACTCCTGATCAGATTCTGGACCGGGTGGTGAATTCATTGGTTCTTCATCTCGCTTCACCCTTTTTGCCTCCTTTTTGCTTGTTCTCTTGCGTACAGGGGCAACTGATATTGGTACGAATTGGTCCTCTGGTTTGGCTGCAGTGATTATCACTGTGGTTTGAGTAGCGACTGTACTTGTTGCTGGGGGTGGTGTAGCTACCGTGCTTGGAGCTGGGGTAACCGCGCTGTCTGTTGCAGTTGAAGTTTGAGCAGCTGCTGTACTTGCCACTGGGGTAGCTGCGCAGTTCATTGCAGCCAAAGTTTGAGTAGCGACTGTCACTTTGCCCTCAAATCCGCCGACATTCTTTTCCTTTTGAAGGTGCTGGATAGTGTTGAACAAGGCCCTGTAAGCATAGGCCAAGCCCCAGCACGTTGCCGTGATTTGTCCATCTCTGGTATGGCCAGAATGACCACACACCTCATTTAAGTGTTTTACTAATTCTTCTGGATTTTGCAGTTGTTCGGTAGTGAAATTCCAAAATACTGGAGGGGCCCACTGACCTAGATACTTGCCCATACTATCCCACACACCCTGCCACTCATGGCTGTCCAGCCTCTGGGAAAATCTCTCGGTCCTCCTACATCGTCGTTTGACCCCAGACAAGACCCAAACCTGAATCTGCTTAACTCTTGAAATCAGTAGTGGGCAAAACACACTCTGTATGCGTGTTAGCATGGTGATTCCCATCACCATCAGCAAACAAGTCTCAAGAGCATTAAAAGGCCATTTAAAAAATTCAAAACTCTCAAATGTAAATGGTCTGGGGGGACGACTAGGAGGGTAAAAGGATGTCTCCTTCACAGGTTGAGCACCTGAGAAGGAGAAAAAAGATGTGTAATTGCTAAGCACCTCCATCATATACCTCCCAAAGTATAAAGGTGGTGACCACACTGGGAACATAAACCAGATCAGTTTCATGATCAATGATTCTATTGTATTACAAGTCATTACCATAAAGTACAATGGGATAAAAACCTTAGCCCAAGCCCCACACTTGAAAAACACTAATACAGCCAATACCGGATGGACGTAAGATATGGTATACTGAAACTGTGAGATCAAGAGGAAAAACCTTGAGAGCCAATAAATCAGCATTGTGACGAGTGACTATCAATCCAGTCAGATCTGTTCTTATCTCAACCCCTCGAGCCCCACGTTGGGCGCCAAAAAGAACTGTCGTGGTTTAAACCCAGTCAGGTAACTTGTTCACTCACTCCCAGTGAGTGGTGCCAAGCTGACAACAATCAAGGTCCGTGTTCGTCTCCCCCCCCCTCCCTGCACCGGGGCTCTCCCCTTCCCCGCTCCCGGAGGAACGGGGAGGAGGATCGAGAGAGTGCAACTCCTACGGGTTGAGACAAGAACAGTCCAGCAACAAATCACCACCGCTACTATCAGCTAAAACAATGATAAGGGAAAATAACAAGGGAAGAGAATACGATACCACCGGCCAAGAAAACGAGTTCCACCCGGAAGCCCGTGTCCTTCCGGGCAACTCCCAGTTACCCCCCACCCCGGGCATGACGTGCTGTGGTATGGAATACCTCCCCGGCTAGCCCGGGGCAGGCGCCCCGTCTCTGCTTCCTCACAGCCTCCCCTCCTCCCTGGCAGAGCATGAGCCTCACAAAGTCCTTGGTCAGGGTAAACATCACTTAGCAACAACCGAAAACATCGGCTTCACCAACGCTGTTCTCAAAACTAGAAGTCAAAACACAGCACTGCACCAGTTAACACAAAGGAAAAAAACATGACTGCTACTGCTGAACCCAGGACACTGTATGAAAGTGAGCAGTGAAAGCAACGATGGATGCACCAATGTAAAGGTGATTGTGTGCTGAACAGGTCCAGCACCAGCTTTCAATCCTGGCTGTTCTGCTGTGGGAGCAGATGCCAAACGTTCGTGCTGTACTCACTGTGCTGCTGGGCAGCTGAGAGAGACCACCTGAGAATTTGGATTCAAATGGACCTTTAGATATGAAACCGAGGAGAGACTGCAATGATGGTGACCCCGTTGCAAAGCTGCTTGTGTGCTGAAGAAGCCCAGCACTAGCTTTCCCTGCTGGTCCTTCTGCCGTGTGAGCAAATGCCACTGTTGATTCTGTGCTGACTGTGTTGCTGCACAGCAGAGAGCAGGCTCTGGACTGATTCCATTCAAATGCTTTTCCTGTATGAAAGTGAGCAGTGAAAGCAAGGATGGAGGCACCAATGTAAAGGGGATTGTGTGCTGAACAGGTCCAGCACCAGCTTCCAATCCTGGCTCTTCTGCTGTGGGAGTAGAGGCCAAACGTTCGTGCTGTACTCACTGTGCTGCTGGGCAGCTGAGAGAGACCACCTGAGAATTTGGATTCAAATGGACTTTTAGGTATGAAACCGAGGAGAGACTGCAATGATGGTGACCCCGTTGCAAAGCTGCTTGTGTGCTGAAGAAGCCCAGCACTAGCTTTCCATGCTGGTCCTTCTGCCGTGTGAGCAAATGCCACTGTTGATTCTGTGCTGACTGTGTTGCTGCGCAGCAGAGAGCAGGCTCTGGACTGATTCCATTCAAATGCTTTTCCTGTATGAAAGTGAGCAGTGAAAGCAAGGATGGAGGCACCAATGTAAAGGGGATTGTGTGCTGAACAGGTCCAGCACCAGCTTCCAATCCTGGCTCTTCTGCTGTGGGAGTAGAGGCCAAACGTTCGTGCTGTACTCACTGTGCTGCTGGGCAGCTGAGAGAGACCACCTGAGAATTTGGATTCAAATGGACTTTTAGGTATGAAACCGAGGAGAGACTGCAATGATGGTGACCCCGTTGCAAAGCTGCTTGTGTGCTGAAGAAGCCCAGCACTAGCTTTCCATGCTGGTCCTTCTGCCGTGTGAGCAAATGCCACTGTTGATTCTGTGCTGACTGTGTTGCTGCGCAGCAGAGAGCAGGCTCTGGACTGATTCCATTCAAATGCTTTTCCTGTATGAAAGTGAGCAGTGAAAGCAACGATGGATGCACCAATGTAAAGGTGATTGTGTGCTGAACAAGTCCAGCACCAGATTTCAATCCTTGCTCTTCTGCTCTGGGAGCAGATGCCAAACGTTCGTGCTGTACTCACTGTGCTGCTGCGCAGCTGAGACCACCTGAGAATTTGGATTCAAATGGACTTTTAGGTATGAACCCGAGGAGAGACTGCAATGATGGTGACCCCGTTGCAAAGCTGCTTGTGTGCTGAAGAAGCCCAGCACTAGCTTTCCCTGCTGGTCCTTCTGCCGTGTGAGCAGATGCCACTGTTCATTCTGTGCTGACTGTGTTCCTGCGCAGCAGAGAGCAGGCTCTGGACTGATTTCATACAAATGCTTTTCCTGTATGAAAGTGAGCAGTGAAAGCAACGATGGAGGCACCAATGTAAAGGGGATTGTGTGCAGAACAGGTCCAACACCAGCTTTCAATCCTTGCTCTTCTGCTGCGGGAGCAGATGCCAAACGTTCGTGCTGTACTCACTGTGCTGCTGGGCAGCTGAGAGACACCACCTGAGAATTTGGATTCAAAAGGACTTTTAGGTATGAAACCGAGGAGAGACTGCAATGATGGTGACCCCGTTGCAAAGCTGCTTGTGTGCTGAAGAAGCCCAGCACTAGCTTTCCCTGATGATGCTTCTGCCGTGTGAGCAGATGCCACTGTTCATTCTGTGCTGTGTTTCTGCCAGCAGAGAGCAGGCTCTGGACTGATTCCATTCAAATGCTTTTCCTGTATGAAAGTGAGCAGTGAAAGCAACGATGGAGGCACCAATGTAAAGGGGATTGTGTGCTGAACAGGTCCAGCACCAGCTTCCAATCCTGGCTCTTCTGCTGTGGGAGCAGAGGCCAAACGTTCGTGCGGTACTCACTGTGCTGCTGGGCAGCTGAGAGACACCACCTGAGAATTTGGATTCAAATGGACTTTTAGGTATGAAACCGGGAGAGACTGCAATGATGGTGACCCCGTTGCAAAGCTGCTTGTGTGCTGAAGAAGCCCAGCACTAGCTTTCCCTGCTGGTCCTTCTGCTGTGCGAGCAGAATCCACTGTTCATTCTGTGCTGACTGTGTTCCTGCGCAGCAGAGAGCAGGCTCTGGACTGATTCCATTCAAATGCTTTTCCTGTATGAAAGTGAGCAGTGAAAGCAACGATGGAGTCACCAATGTAAAGGGGATTGTGTGCTGAACAGGTCCAGCACCAGCTTCCAATCCTGGCTCTTCTGCTGTGGGAGTAGAGGCCAAACGTTCGTGCTGTACTCACTGTGCTGCTGGGCAGCTGAGAGAGACCACCTGAGAATTTGGATTCAAATGGACTTTTAGGTATGAAACCGAGGAGAGACTGCAATGATGGTGACCCCGTTGCAAAGCTCCTTGTGTGCTGAAGAAGCCCAGCACTAGCTTTCCCTGCTGGTCCTTCTGCCGTGTGAGCAGATGCCACTGTTCATTCTGTGCTGACTGTGTTCCTGCGCAGCAGAGAGCAGGCTCTGGACTGATTTCATTCAAATGCTTTTCCTGTATGAAAGTGAGCAGTGAAAGCAACGATGGAGGCACCAATGTAAAGGTGATTGTGTGCTGAACAGGTCCAGCACCAGCTTTCAATCCTTGCTCTTCTGCTGCGGGAGCAGATGCCAAACGTTCGTGCTGTACTCACTGTGCTGCTGGGCAGCTGAGAGACACCACCTGAGAATTTGGATTCAAAAGGACTTTTAGGTATGAAACCGAGGAGAGACTGCAATGATGGTGACCCCGTTGCAAAGCTGCTTGTGTGCTGAAGAAGCAGAGCACTAGCTTTCCCTGATGATGCTTTTGCCGTGTGAGCAGATGCCACTGTTCATTCTGTGCTGTGTTGCTGCCAGCAGAGAGCAGGCTCTGGACTGATTCCATTCAAATCAGGAAAGCGTTTGACACAGTCTCCCACAGCATCCTCACGGCTAAAATGAGGAAGTGTGGACTGGATGATCAGGTAGTGAGGTGGACTGCGAACTGGCTGAAGGAGAGAAGCCAGAGAGTTGTAGTCTATGGGGCTGAGTCTAGTTGGAGGCCTGTAACTCGTGGAGTGCCTCAAGGGTCAGTACTGGGACCGGTATTATTTAATATATTCATCAATGATTTAGATGAGGGAATTGAGTGTACTATCAGCAAGTTTGCTGATGACACTAAGCTGGGAGGAGTGGCTGATACGCCAGAAGGCTGTGCTGCCATCCAGCGAGACCTGGATAGGCTGGAGAGTTGGGCAGGGAGTAACTTGATGAAATATAACAAGGGAAAGTGTAGAGTCCTGCATCTGGGCAGGAACAACCCCAGGTTCCAGTATAGGTTGGGGAACGACCTGTTAGAGAGCAGTGTAGGGGAGAGGGACCTGGGGGTCCTAGTGGACAACAGGATGACCATGAGCCAACACTGTGCCCTTGTGGCTAAGAAGGCCAATGGCATCCTGGGGTGTATTAGAAGGGCGGTGGTTAGTAGGTCGAGAGAGGTCCTCCTTCCCCTCTACTCTGCCCTGGTGAGACTGCATCTGGAGTATTGTGTCCAGTTCTGGGCCCCTCAGTTCAAGAAGGACAGGGAGCTGCTGGAGAGAGTCCAGCGCAGGGCAACAAAGATGATTAAGGGAGTGGAACATCTCCCTTATGAGGAAAGACTGAGGGAGCTGGGTCTCTATAGTTTGGAGAAGAGGAGACTGAGGGGTGACCTTATCAGTGTCTATAAATATATAAAGGGGGAGTGTCACGAGGATGGAGCCAGGCTCTACTCAGTGGCAAACAATGATAGGACAAGGGGTAGTGGGTACAAACTGGAACACAAGAGGTTCCACTTAAACTTGAGAAGAAACTTCTTCTCAGTGAGGGTGACGGAACACTGGAACAGGCTGCCCAGGGAGGTTGTGGAGTCTCCTTCCCTGGAGACATTCAAAACCCGCCTGGACGCATTCCTGTGTAACATTATCTAGGTGTTCCTGCTCCGGCAGGGGGATTGGACTAGATGATCTTTCGAGGTCCCTTCCAATCTCTAACATACTGTGATACTGTGATACTGTAAATGCTTTTCCTGTATGAAAGTGAGCAGTGAAAGCAACGATGGAGGCTCCAATGTAAAGGTGATTGTGTGCTGAACAGGTCCAGCACCAGCTTCCAATCCTGGCTCTTCTGCTGTGGGAGCAGAGGCCAAACGTTCGTGCTGTACTCACTGTGCTGCTGGGCAGCTGAGAGACACCACCTGAGAATTTGAATTCAAATGGACTTTTAGGTATGAAACCGAGGAGAGACTGTAATGATGGTGACCCCGTTGCAAAGCTCCTTGTGTGCTGAAGAGACACAGCCCTATCTTTCCCTGCTGCTCCTTCTGCCGTGTGAGCAGATGCCACTGTTCATTCTGTGCTGTGTTGCTGCGAGAAGGGAGCAGGCTCTGGACTGATTCCATTCAAATGCTTTTCCTGTATGAGGGTTAGCAGTGAAAGCAACGATGGAGGCACCAATGTAAAGGTGATTGTGTGCTGAACAGGTCCAGCACCAGCTTTCAATCCTTGCTTTTCTGCTGTGGGAGCAGATGCCAAACGTTCGTGCTGTACTCACTGTGCTGCTGGGCAGCTGAGAGACACCACCTGAGAATTTGGATTCAAATGGACTTTTAGGTATGAAACCAAGGAGAGACTGCAATGATGGTGACCCCGTTGCAAAGCTCCTTGTGTGCTGAAGAAGCCCAGCACTAGCTTTCCCTGCTGGTCCTTCTGCTGTGCGAGCAGAATCCACTGTTCATTCTGTGCGGTGTTGCTGCCAGCAGGGAGCAGGCTCTGGACTGATTCCATTCAAATGCTTTTCCTGTATGAGTGTTAGCAGTGAAAGCAACAACGGAGGCACCAATGTAAAGGGGATTGTGTGCTGAACATGTCCAGCACCAGCTTTCAATCCTGGCTCTTCTGCTGTGGGAGCAGATGCCAAACGTTCGTGCTGGACTCACTGTGCTGCTGGGCAGCTGAGACCACCTGAGAATTTGGATTCAAATGGACTTTTAGGTATGAAACCGAGGAGAGACTGCAATGATGGTGACCCCGTTGCAAAGCTGCTTGTGTGCTGAAGAAGCCCAGCACTAGCTTTCCCTGCTGGTCCTTCTGCCGTGCGAGCAGAATCCACTGTTCATTCTGTGCGGTGTTGCTGCCAGCAGGGAGCAGGCTCTGGACTGATTCCATTCAAATGCTTTTCCTGTATGAAAGTGAGCAGTGAAAGCTACGAAGGAGGCACCAATGTAAAGGGGATTGTGTGCTGAACAGGTCCAGCACCAGCTTTCAATCCTTGCTCTTCTGCTGAGGGAGCAGATGCCAAACGTTAGTGCTGTACTCACTGTGCTGCTGGGCAGCTGAGAGACACCACCTGAGAATTTCGATTCAAATGGACTTTTACGTATGAAACCGAGGAGAGACTGCAATGATGGTGACCCCGTTGCAAAGCTGCTTGTGTGCTGAAGAAGCCCAGCACTAGCTTTCCCTGCTGGTCCTTCTGCCGTGTGAGCAGATGCCACTGTTCATTCTGTGCTGACTGTGTTGCTGCGCAGCAGAGAGCAGGCTCTGGACTGATTTCATTCAAATGCTTTTCCTGTATGAAAGTGTTAGCAGGGAAAGCAACAATGGAGGCACCAATGTAAAGGTGATTGTGTGCTGAACAGGTCCAGCACCAGCTTTCAATCCTTGCTCTTCTGCTGTGGGAGCAGATGCCAAACGTTCGTGCTGTACTCACTGTGCTGCTGGGCAGCTGAGACCACCTGAGAATTTGGATTCAAATGGACTTTTAGGTATGAAACCGAGGAGAGACTGCAATGATGGTGACCCCGTTGCAAAGCTGCTTGTGTGCTGAAGAAGCCCAGCACTAGCTTTCCCTGCTGGTCCTTCTGCCGTGTGAGCAAATGCCACTGTTGATTCAGTGCTGACTGTGTTGCTGCGCAGCAGAGAGCAGTCTCTGGACTGATTCCATTCAAATGCTTTTCCTGTATGAAAGTGAGCAGTGAAAGCAACGATGGAGGCACCAATGTAAAGGGGATTGTGTGCTGAACAGGTCCAGCACCAGCTTCCAATCCTGGCTCTTCTGCTGTGGGAGCAGAGGCCAAACGTTCGTGCTGTACTCACTGTGCTGCTGGGCAGCTGAGAGAGACCACCTGAGAATTTGGATTCAAATGGACTTTTAGGTATGAAACCGAGGAGAGACTGCAATGATGGTGACCACGTTGCAAAGCTGCTTGTGTGCTGAAAAAGCCCAGCACAAGCTTTCCCTGCTGGTCCTTCTGCTGTGCGAGCAGAATCCACTGTTCATTCTGTGCGGTGTTGCTGCCAGCAGGGATCAGGCTCTGGACTGATTCCATTCAAATGCTTTTCCTGTATGAGTGTTAGCAGTGAAAGCAACGATGGAGGCACCAATGTAAAGGGGATTGTGTGCTGAACAGGTCCAGCACCAACTTCCAATCCTGGCTCTTCTGCTGTGGGAGCAGATGCCAAACGTTCGTGCTGTTCTCACTGTGCTGCTGGGCAGCTGAGAGACACCACCTGAGAATTTGGATTCAAAAGGACTTTTAGGTATGAAACCAAGGAGAGACTGCAATGATGGTGACCCCGTTGCAAAGCTCCTTGTGTGCTGAAGAAGCCCAGCACTAGCTTTCCCTGCTGCTCCTTCTGCTGTGCGAGCAGAATCCACTGTTCATTCTGAGCTGACTGTGTTGCTGCGCAGCAGAGAGCAGGCTCTGGACTGATTCCATTCAAATGCTTTTCTTGTATGAAAGTGAGCAGTGAAAGCAACGATGGAGGCACCAATGTAAAGGGGATTGTGTGCTGAACAGGTCCAGCACCAGCTTCCAATCCTGGCTCTTCTGCTGTGGGAGCAGAGGCCAAACGTTCGTGCTGTACTCACTGTGCTGCTGGGCAGCTGAGAGAGACCACCTGAGAATTTGGATTCAAATGGACTTTTAGGTATGAACCCGAGGAGAGACTGCAATGATGGTGACCCCGTTGCAAAGCTGCTTGTGTGCTGAAGAAGCCCAGCACTAGCTTTCCCTGCTGGTCCTTCTGCTGTGCGAGCAGAATCCACTGTTCATTCTGTGCTGACTGTGTTGCTGCGCAGCAAAGAGCAGGCTCTGGACTGATTCCATTCAAATGCTTTTCCTGTATGAGTGTTAGCAGTGAAAGCTACGACGGAGGCACCAATGTAAAGGGGATTGTGTGCTGAACAGGTCCAGCACCAGCTTTCAATCCTTGCTCTTCTGCTGTGGGAGCAGATGCCAAACGTTTGTGCTGTACTCACTGTGCTGCTGGGCAGCTGAGACCACCTGAGAATTTGGATTCAAATGGACTTTTAGGTATGAAACCGAGGAGAGACTGCAATGATGGTGACCCCGTTGCAAAGCTGCTTGTGTGCTGAAGAAGCCCAGCACTAGCTTTCCCTGCTGGTCCTTCTGCTGTGCGAGCAGAATCCACTGTTCATTCTGTGCTGACTGTGTTGCTGCGCAGCAGAGAGCAGGCTCTGGACTGATTCCATTCAAATGCTTTTCCTGTATGAAAGTGAGCAGTGAAAGCAACGATGGAGGCACCAATGTGAAGGTGATTGTGTGCTGAACAGGTCCAGCACCAGCTTTCAATCCTTGCTCTTCTGCTGTGGGAGCAGATGCCAAACGTTCGTGCTGTACTCACTGTGCTGCTGGGCAGCTGAGAGAGACCACCTGAGAATTTGGATTCAAATGGACTTTTAGGTATGAAACCGAGGAGAGACTGCAATGATGGTGACCCCGTTGCAAAGCTCCTTGTGTGCTGAAGAAGCCCAGCACTATAGCTTTCCCTGCTGGTCCTTCTGCTGTGCGAGCAGAATCCACTGTTCATTCTGTGCTGTGCTGCTGCGAGAAGGGAGCAGGCTCTGGACTGATTCCATTCAAATGCTTTTCCTGTATGAGTGTTAGCAGTGAAAGCTACGACGGAGGCACCAATGTAAAGGGGATTGTGTGCTGAACAGGTCCAGCACCAGCTTTCAATCCTTGCTCTTCTGCTGTGGGAGCAGATGCCAAACGTTCGTGCTGTACTCACTGTGCTGCTGGGCAGCTGAGACCACCTGAGAATTTGGATTCAAATGGACTTTTAGGTATGAAGCCGAGGAGAGACTGCAATGATGGTGACCCCGTTGCAAAGCTGCTTGTGTGCTGAAGAAGCCCAGCACTAGCTTTCCCTGCTGGTCCTTCTGCTGTGCGAGCAGAATCCACTGTTCATTCTGTGCTGTGTTGCTGCGAGCAGGGAGCAGGCTCTGGACTGATTCTATTCAAATGCTTTTCCTGTATGAGTGTTAGCAGTGAAAGCAAGGATGGAGGCACCAATGTAAAGGGGATTGTGTGCTGAACAGGTCCAGCACCAGCTTTCAATCCTTGCTCTTCTGCTGTGGGAGCAGATGCCAAACGTTCGTGCTGTACTCACTGTGCTGCTGGGCAGCTGAGAGAGACCACCTGAGAATTTGGATTCAAATGGACTTTTAGGTATGAAACCGAGGAGAGACTGCAATGATGGTGACCCCGTTGCAAAGCTCCTTGTGTGCTGAAGAAGCCCAGCACTAGCTTTCCCTGCTGGTCTATCTGCTGTGCGAGCAGAATCCACTGTTCATTCTCTGCTGTGCTGCTGCCAGCAGGTAGCAGGCTCTGGACTGATTCCATTCAAATGCTTTTCCTGTATGAGTGTTAGCAGTGAAAGCTACGACGGAAGCACCAATGTAAAGGGGATTGTGTGCTGAACAGGTCCAGCACCAGCTTTCAATCCTTGCTCTTCTGCTGTGGGAGCAGATGCCAAACGTTCGTGCTGTACTCACTGTGCTGCTGGGCAGCTGAGAGAGACCACCTGAGAATTTGGATTCAAAAGGACTTTTAGGTATGAAACCGAGGAGAGACTGCAATGATGGTGACCACGTTGCAAAGCTGCTTGTGTGCTGAAGAAGCAGAGCACTAGCTTTCCCTGATGATGCTTCTTCCGTGTGAGCAGATGCCACTGTTCATTCTGTGCTGTGTTGCTGCCAGCAGGGAGCAGGCTCTGGACTGATTCCATTCAAATGCTTTTCCTGTATGAGTGTTAGCAGTGAAAGCAACGACGGAGGCACCAATGTAAAGGGGATTGTGTGCTGAACAGGTCCAGCACCAGCTTTCAATCCTTGCTCTTCTGCTGTGGGAGCAGATGCTAAACGTTCGTGCTGTACTCACTGTGCTGCTGGGCAGCTGAGACCACCTGAGAATTTGGATTCAAATGGACTTTTAGGTATGAAACCGAGGAGAGACTGCAATGATGGTGACCCCGTTGCAAAGCTGCTTGTGTGCTGAAGAAGCCCAGCACTAGCTTTCCCTGCTGGTCCTTCTGCCGTGTGAGCAAATGCCACTGTTGATTCTGTGCTGACTGTGTTGCTGCGCAGCAGAGAGCAGGCTCTGGACTGATTCCATTCAAATGCTTTTCCTGTATGAAAGTGAGCAGTGAAAGCAACGATGGAGGCACCAATATAAAGGGGATTGTGTGCTGAACAGGTCCAGCACCAGCTTCCAATCCTGGCTCTTCTGCTGTGGGAGCAGAGGCCAAACGTTCGTGCTGTACTCACTGTGCTGCTGGGCAGCTGAGAGAGACCACCTGAGAATTTGGATTCAAATGGACTTTTAGGTATGAAACCGAGGAGAGACTGCAATGATGGTGACCCCGTTGCAAAGCTGCTTGTGTGCTGAAGAAGCCCAGCACTAGCTTTCCCTGCTGGTCCTTCTGCTGTGCGAGCAGAATCCACTGTTCATTCTGTGCGGTGTTGCTGACAGCAGGGAGCAGGCTCTGGACTGATTCCATTCAAATGCTTTTCCTGTATGAGTGTTAGCAGTGAAAGCAACGATGGAGGCACCAATGTAAAGGGGATTGTGTGCTGAACAGGTCCAGCACCAGCTTTCAATCCTCGCTCTTCTGCTGTGGGAGCAGATGCCAAACGTTCCTGCTGTACTCACTGTGCTGCTGGGCAGCTGAGACCGCTTGAGAATTCGGATTCAAATGGACTTTTAGGTATGAAACCGAGGAGAGACTGCAATGATGGTGACCCCGTTGCAAAGCTGCTTGTGTGCTGAAGAAGCAGAGCACTAGCTTTCCCTGCTGCTCCTTCTGCCGTGTGAGCAGATGCCACTGTTCATTCTGTGCTGACTGTGTTGCTGCGCAGCAGAGAGCAGCCTCTGGACTGATTCCATTCAAATGCTTTTCCTGTATGAATGTGAGCAGTGAAAGCAACGATGGAGGCACCAATGTAAAGGTGATTGTGTGCTGAACAGGTCCAGCACCAGCTTTCAATCCTGGCTCTTCTGCTGTGGGAGCAGAGGCCAAACGTTCGTGCTGTACTAACTGTGCTGCTGGGCAGCTGAGAGACACCACCTGAGAATTTGGATTCAAATGGACTTTTAGGTATGAAGCCGAGGAGAGACTGCAATGATGGTGACCCCGTTGCAAAGCTGCTTGTGTTCTGAAGAAGCAGAGCACTAGCTTTCCCGGCTGCTCTTCTGCCGTGTGAGCAGATGCCACTGTTCATTCTGTGCTGTGTTGCTGCCAGCAGGGAGCAGGCTCTGGACGGATTCTATTCAAATGCTTTTCCTGTATGAGTGTTAGCAGTGAAAGCAACGATGGAGGCACCAATGTAAAGGGGATTGTGTGCTGAACAGGTCCAGCACCAGCTTTCAATCCTGGCTCTTCTGCTGTGTGAGCAGAGGCCAAACGTTCGTGCTGTACTCACTGTGCTGCTGGGCAGCTGAGCGACACCACCTGAGAATTCGGATTCAAATGGACTTTTAGGTATGAAGCCGAGGAGAGACTGCAATGATGGTGACCCCGTTGCAAAGCGGCTTGTGTGCTGAAGAGACACAGCACTAGCTTTCCCTGCTGGTCCTTCTGCCGTGTGAGCAGATGCCCCTGTTCATTCTGTGCTGTGTTGCAGCCAGCAGGGAGCAGGCTCTGGACTGATTCTATTCAAATGCTTTTCCTGTACGAGTGTTAGCAGTGAAAGCAACGATGGATGCACCAATGTAAAGGGGATTGTGTGCTGAACAGGTCCAGCACCAGCTTTCAATCCTTGCTCTTCTGCTGTGGGAGCAGAGGCCAAACGTTCGTGCTGTACTCACTGTGTTGCTGGGCAGCTGAGACCGCTTGAGAATTTGGATTCAAATGGACTTTTAGGTATGAAACCGAGGAGAGACTGAAATGATGGTGACCCCGTTGCAAAGCTGCTTGTGTGCTGAAGAAGCAGAGCACTAGCTTTCCCTGCTGCTCCTTCTGCCGTGTGAGCAGATGCCACTGTTCATTCTGTGCTGTGTTGCTGCCAGCAGGGAGCAGGCTCTGGACGGATTCTATTCAAATGCTTTTCCTGTATGAGTGTTAGCAGTGAAAGCAACGATGGAGGCACCAATGTAAAGGGGATTGTGTGCTGAACAGGTCCAGCACCAGCTTTCAATCCTGGCTCTTCTGCTGTGGGAGCAGAGGCCAAACGTTCGTGCTGTACTAACTGTGCTGCTGGGCAGCTGAGAGACACCACCTGAGAATTTGGATTCAAATGGACTTTTAGGTATGAAACCGAGGAGAGACTGCAATGATGGTGACCCCGTTGCAAAGCTGCTTGTGTGCTGAAGAAGCAGAGCACTAGCTTTCCCTGCTGCTCCTTCTGCCGTGTGAGCAGATGCCACTGTTCATTCTGTGCTGACTGTGTTGCTGCGCAGCAGAGAGCAGCCTCTGGACTGATTCCATTCAAATGCTTTTCCTGTATGAAAGTGAGCAGTGAAAGCAACGATGAATGCACCAATGTAAAAGGGATTGTGTGCTGAACAGGTCCAGCACCAGCTTTCAATCCTGGCTCTTCTGCTGTGGGAGCAGAGGCCAAACGTTCGTGCTGTACTAACTGTGCTGCTGGGCAGCTGAGAGACACCACCTGAGAATTTGGATTCAAATGGACTTTTAGGTATGAAACCGAGGAGAGATTGCAATGATGGTGACCCCGTTGCAAAGCTGCTTGTGTGCTGAAGAAGCAGAGCACTAGCTTTCCCTGCTGCTCATTCTGCCGTGTGAGCAGATGCCACTGTTCATTCTGTGCTGTGTTGCTGCCAGCAGGGAGCAGGCTCTGGACGGATTCTATTCAAATGCTTTTCCTGTATGAGTGTTAGCAGTGACAGCAACGATGGAGGCACCAATGTAAAGGGGATTGTGTGCTGAACAGGTCCAGCACCAGCTTTCAATCCTGGCTCTTCTGCTGTGGGAGCAGAGGCCAAACGTTCGTGCTGTACTCACTGTGCTGCTGGGCAGCTGAGCGACACCACCTGAGAATTCGGATTCAAATGGACTTTTAGGTATGAAACCGAGGAGAGACTGCAATGATAGTGACCCCGTTGCAAAGCTGCGTGTGTGCTGAAGAAGCAGAGCACTAGCTTTCCCTGCTGGTCCTTCTGCCGTGTGAGCAGATGCCACTGTTCATTCTGTGCTGACTGTGTTCCTGCACAGCAGAGAGCAGGCTCTGGACTGATTCCATTCAAATGCTTTTCCTGTATGAATGTGAGCAGTGATAGCAACGATGGAGGCACCAATGTAAAGGGGATTGTGTGCTGAACAGGTCCAGCACCAGCTTTCAATCCTGGCTCTTCTGCTGTGGGAGCAGAGGCCAAACGTTCGTGCTGTACTAACTGTGCTGCTGGGCAGCTGAGAGACACCACCTGAGAATTTGGATTCAAATGGACTTTTAGGTAGGAAACCGAGGAGAGACTGCAATGATGGTGACCCCGTTGCAAAGCTTCTTGTGTGCTGAAGAGACACAGCACTAGCTTTCCCTGCTGGTCCTTCTGCCGTGTGAGCAGATGCCACTGTTCATTCTGTGCTGTGTTGCTGCCAGCAGGGAGCAGGCTCAGGGCTGATTCCATTCAAATGCTTTTCCTGTATGAGTGTTAGCAGTGAAATTAACGATGGAGGCACCAATGTAAAGGGGATTGTGTGCTGAAGAGGTCCAGCACCAGCTTTCAATCCTTGCTCTTCTGCTGTGGGAGCAGATGCCAAACGTTCGTGCTGTACTCACTGTGCTGCTGGGCAGCTGAGACCGCTCGACAATTTGGATTCAAATGGACTTTTAGGTATGAAACCGAGGAGAGACTGAAATGATGGTGACCCCGTTGAAAAGCTGCTTGTGTGCTGAAGAAGCAGAGCACTAGCTTTCCCTGCTGCTCCTTCTGCCGTGTGAGCAGATGCCACTGTTCATTCTGTGCTGACTGTGTTCCTGCACAGCAGAGAGCAGGCTCTGGACTGATTCCATTCAAATGCTTTTCCTGTATGAAAGTGAGCAGTGAAAGCAACGATGGAGGCACCAATGTAAAGGGGATTGTGTGCTGAACAGGTCCAGCACCAGCTTTCAATCCTGGCTCTTCTGCTGTGGGAGCAGAGGCCAAACGTTCGTGCTGTACTCACTGTGCTGCTGGGCAGCTGAGCGACACCACCTGAGAATTCGGATTCAAATGGACTTTTAGGTATGAAGCCGAGGAGAGACTGCAATGATGGTGACCCCGTTGCAAAGCTGCGTGTGTGCTGAAGAAGCAGAGCACTAGCTTTCCCTGCTGGTCCTTCTGCCTTGTGAGCAGATGCCACTGTTCATTCTGTGCTGTATTGCTGCGCAGCAGAGAGCAGCCTCTGGACTGATTCCATTCAAATGCTTTTCCTGTATGAATGTGAGCAGTGAAAGCAACGATGGAGGCACCAATGTAAAGGTGATTGTGTGCTGAACAGGTCCAGCACCAGCTTTCAATCCTTGCTCTTCTGCTGTGGGAGCAGAGGCCAAACGTTCGTGCTGTACTAACTGTGCTGCTGGGCAGCTGAGAGACACCACCTGAGAATTTGGATTCAAATGGACTTTTAGGTATGAAACCGAGGAGAGACTGCAATGATGGTGACCCCGTTGCAAAGCTGCTTGTGTGCTGAAGAAGCAGAGCACTAGCTTTCCCTGCTGGTCCTTCTGCCGTGTGAGCAGATGCCCCTGTTCATTCTGTGCTGTGTTGCTGACAGCAGGGAGCAGGCTCTGGACTGATTCTATTCAAATGCTTTTCCTGTACGAGTGTTAGCAGTGAAAGCAACGATGGATGCACCAATGTAAAGGGGATTGTGTGCTGAACAGGTCCAGCACCAGCTTTCAATCCTTGCTCTTCTGCTGTGGGAGCAGATGCCAAACGTTCGTGCTGTACTCACTGTGCTGCTGGGCAGCTGAGACCGCTTGAGAATTTGGATTCAAATGGACTTTTAGGTATGAAACCGAGGAGAGACTGAAATGATGGTGACCCCGTTGCAAAGCTGCTTGTGTGCTGAAGAAGCAGAGCACTAGCTTTCCCTGCTGCTCCTTCTGCCGTGTGAGCAGATGCCACTGTTCATTCTGTGCTGACTGTGTTGCTGCGCAGCAGAGAGCAGCCTCTGGACTGATTCCATTCAAATGCTTTTCCTGTATGAAAGTGAGCAGTGAAAGCAACGATGAATGCACCAATGTAAAAGGGATTGTGTGCTGAACAGGTCCAGCACCAGCTTTCAATCCTGGCTCTTCTGCTGTGGGAGCAGAGGCCAAACGTTCGTGCTGTACTAACTGTGCTGCTGGGCAGCTGAGAGACACCACCTGAGAATTTGGATTCAAATGGACTTTTAGGTATGAAACCGAGGAGAGATTGCAATGATGGTGACCCCGTTGCAAAGCTGCTTGTGTGCTGAAGAAGCAGAGCACTAGCTTTCCCTGCTGCTCCTTCTGCCGTGTGAGCAGATGCCACTGTTCATTCTGTGCTGTGTTGCTGCGCAGCAGGGAGCAGGCTCTGGACGGATTCTATTCAAATGCTTTTCCTGTATGAGTGTTAGCAGTGAAAGCAACGACGGAGGCACCAATGTAAAGGGGATTGTGTGCTGAACAGGTCCAGCACCAGCTTTCAATCCTTGCTCTTCTGCTGTGGGAGCAGATGCCAAACGTTCGTGCTGTACTCACTGTGCTGCTGGGCAGCTGAGACCGCTTGAGAATTTGGATTCAAATGGACTTTTAGGTATGAAACCGAGGACAGACTGAAATGATGGTGACCCCGTTGCAAAGCTGCTTGTGTGCTGAAGAAGCAGAGCACTAGCTTTCCCTGCTGCTCCTGCCGTGTGAGCAGATGCCACTGTTCATTCTGTGCTGACTGTGTTTCTGCGCAGCAGAGAGCAGGCTCTGGACTGATTCTATTCAAATGCTTTTCCTGTATGAATGTGAGCAGTGAAAGCAACGATGGAGGCACCAATGTAAAGGTGATTGTGTGCTGAACAGGTCCAGCACCAGCTTTCAATCCTGGCTCTTCTGCTGTGGGAGCAGAGGCCAAACGTTCGTGCTGTACTAACTGTGCTGCTGGGCAGCTGAGAGACACCACCTGAGAATTTGGATTCAAATGGACTTTTAGGTATGAAGCCAAGGAGAGACTGCAATGATGGTGACCCCTTTGCAAAGCTGCTTGTGTGCTGAAGAAGCAGAGCACTAGCTTTCCCTGCTGCTCCTTCTGCCGTGTGAGCAGATGCCACTCTTCATTCTGTGCTGACTGTGTTGCTGCGCAGCAGAGAGCAGGCCCTGGACTGATTCCATTCAAATGCTTTTCCTGTATGAAAGTGAGCAGTGAAAGCAACCATGGAGGCACCAATGTAAAGGGGATTGTGTGCTGAACAGGTCCAGCACCAGCTTTCAATCCTGGCTCTTCTGCTGTGGGAGCAGAGGCCAAACGTTCGTGCTGTACTCACTGTGCTGTTGGGCAGCTGAGAGACACCACCTGAGAATTTGGATTCAAATGGACTTTTACGTAGGAAACCGAGGAGAGACTGCAATGATGGTGACCCCGTTGCAAAGCTGCTTGTGTGCTGAAGAAGTAGACCACTAGCTTTCCCTGCTGGTCCTTCTGCCGTGTGAGCAGATGCCACTGTTCATTCTGTGCTGACTGTGTTCCTGCACAGCAGGGAGCAGGCTCTGGACTGATTCTATTCAAATGCTTTTCCTGTATGAAAGTGAGCAGTGAAAGCAACGATGGAGGCACCAATGTAAAGGGGATTGTGTGCTGAACAGGTCCAGCACCGGCTTTCAATCCTGGCTCTTCTGCTGTGGGAGCAGAGGCCAAACGTTCGTGCTGTACTAACTGTGCTGCTGGGCAGCTGAGAGACACCACCTGAGAATTTGGATTCAAATGGACTTTTAGGTATGAAACCGAGGAGAGACTGCAATGATGGTGACCCCGTTGCAAAGCTGCTTGTGTGCTGAAGAGACACAGCCCGAGCTTTCCCTGCTGGTCCTTCTGCCGTGTGTGCAGATGCCACTGTTCATTCTGTGCTGTGTTGCTGCCAGCAGGGAGCAGGCTCTGGACTGATTCTATTCAAATGCTTTTCCTGTATGAAAGTGAGCAGTGAAAGCAACGATGGAGGCACCAATGTAAAGGGGATTGTGTGCTGAACAGGTCCAGCACCAGCTTTCAATCCTTGCTCTTCTGCTGTGGGAGCAGAGGCCAAACGTTCGTGCTGTACTAACTGTGCTGCTGGGCAGCTGAGCGACACCACCTGAGAATTCGGATTCAAATGGACTTTTAGGTATGAAGCCGAGGAGAGACTGCAATGATGGTGACCCCGTTGCAAAGCTGCTTGTGTGCTGAAGAAGCAGAGCACTAGCTTTCCCTGCTGCTCCTTCTGCCGTGTGAGCAGATGCCACTGTTCATTCTGTGCTGACAGTGTTCCTGCGCAGCAGAGAGCAGGCTCTGGACTGATTCCATTCAAATGCTTTTCCTGTATGAAAGTGAGCAGTGAAAGCAACGATGGAGGCACCAATGTAAAGGGGATTGTGTGCTGAACAGGTCCAGCACCAGCTTTCAATCCTGGCTCTTCTGCTGTGGGAGCAGAGGCCAAACGTTCGTGCTGTACTAACTGTGCTGCTGGGCAGCTGAGAGACACCACCTGAGAATTTGGATTCAAATGGACTTTTAGGTAGGAAACCGAGGAGAGACTGCAATGATGGTGACCCCGTTGCAAAGCTTCTTGTGTGCTGAAGAGACACAGCACTAGCTTTCCCTGCTGGTCCTTCTGCCGTGTGAGCAGATGCCACTGTTCATTCTGTGCTGTGTTGCTGCCAGCAGGGAGCAGGCTCTGGACTGATTCTATTCAAATGCTTTTCCTGTACGAGTGTTAGCAGTGAAAGCAACGATGGATGCACCAATGTAAAGGGGATTGTGTGCTGAACAGGTCCAGCACCAGCTTTCAATCCTTGCTCTTCTGCTGTGGGAGCAGATGCCAAACGTTCGTGCTGTACTCACTGTGCTGCTGGGCAGCTGAGACCGCTTGAGAATTTGGATTCAAATGGACTTTTAGGTATGAAACCGAGGAGAGACTGCAATGATGGTGACCCCGTTGCAAAGCTGCTTGTGTGCTGAAGAAGCAGAGCACTAGCTTTCCCTGCTGCTCCTTCTGCCGTGTGAGCAGATGCCACTGTTCATTCTGTGCTAACTGTGTTGCTGCGCAGCAGAGAGCAGCCTCTGGAATGATTCCATTCAAATGCTTTTCCTGTATGAATGTGAGCAGTGAAAGCAACGATGGAGGCACCAATGTAAAGGTGATTGTGTGCTGAACAGGTCCAGCACCAGCTTTCAATCCTGGCTCTTCTGCTGTGGGAGCAGAGGCCAAACGTTCGTGCTGTACTAACTGTGCTGCTGGGCAGCTGAGAGACACCACCTGAGAATTTGGATTCAAATGGACTTTTAGGTATGAAGCCGAGGAGAGACTGCAATGATGGTGACCCCTTTGCAAAGCTGCTTGTGTGCTGAAGAAGCAGAGCACTAGCTTTCCCTGCTGCTCCTTCTGCCGTGTGAGCAGATGCCACTGTTCATTCTGTGCTGTGTTGCTGCGCAGCAGAGAGCAGCCTCTGGACTAATTCCATTCAAATGCTTTTCCTGTATGAAAGTGAGCAGTGAAAGCAACGATGAATGCACCAATGTAAAAGGGATTGTGTGCTGAACAGGTCCAGCACCAGCTTTCAATCCTTGCTCTTCTGCTGTGGGAGCAGATGCCAAACGTTCGTGCTGTACTCACTGTGCTGCTGGGCAGCTGAGACCTCTTGAGAATTTGGATTCAAATGGACTTTTAGGTATGAAACCGAGGAGAGACTGCAATGATGGTGACCCCGTTGCAAAGCTCCTTGTGTGCTGAAGAAGCAGAGCACTAGCTTTCCCTGCTGCTCCTTCTGCCGTGGGAGCAGATGCCACTGTTCATTCTGTGCTGACTGTGTTGCTGCGCAGCAGAGAGCAGCCTCTGGACTGATTCCATTCAAATGCTTTTCCTGTATGAAAGTGAGCAGTGGAAAGCAACGATGGAGGCACCAATAAAAGGGGATTGTGTGCTGAACAGGTCCAGCACCAGCTTTCAATCCTGGCTCTTCTGCTGTGGGAGCAGAGGCCAAACGTTCGTGCTGTACTAACTGTGCTGCTGGGCAGCTGAGAGACACCACCTGAGAATTTGGATTCAAATGGACTTTTAGGTATGAAACCGAGGAGAGACTGCAATGATGGTGACCCCGTTGCAAAGCTGCTTGTGTGCGGAAGAAGCAGAGCACTAGCTTTCCCTGCTGCTCCTTCTGCCGTGTGAGCAGATGCCACTGTTCATTCTGTGCTGACTGTGTTCCTGCGCAGCAGAGAGCAGCCTCTGGACTGATTCCATTCAAATGCTTTTCCTGTATGAAAGTGAGCAGTGAAAGCAACGATGAATGCACCAATGTAAAAGGGATTGTGTGCTGAACAGGTCCAGCACCAGCTTTCAATCCTGGCTCTTCTGCTGTGGGAGCAGAGGCCAAACGTTCGTGCTGTACTAACTGTGCTGCTGGGCAGCTGAGAGACACCACCTGAGAATTTGGATTCAAATGGACATTTAGGTAGGAAACCGAGGAGAGACTGCAATGATGGTGACCCCGTTGCAAAGCTTCTTGTGTGCTGAAGAGACACAGCACTAGCTTTCCCTGCTGGTCCTTCTGCCGTGTGAGCAGATGCCCCTCTTCATTCTGTGCTGTGTTGCTGCCAGCAGGGAGCAGGCTCTGGACTGATTCTATTCAAATGCTTTTCCTGTACGAGTGTTAGCAGTGAAAGCAACGATGGATGCACCAATGTAAAGGGATTGTGTGCTGAACAGGTCCAGCACCAGCTTTCAATCCTTGCTCTTCTGCTGTGGGAGCAGATGCCAAACGTTCGTGCTGTACTCACTGTGCTGCTGGGCAGCTGAGACCGCTTGACAATTTGGATTCAAATGGACTTTTAGGTATGAAACCGAGGAGAGACTGAAATGATGGTGACCCCGTTGCAAAGCCTGCTTGTGTGCTGAAGAAGCAGAGCACTAGCTTTCCCTGCTGCTCCTTCTGCCGTGTGAGCAGATGCCACTGTTCATTCTGTGCTGACTGTGTTGCTGCGCAGCAGAGAGCAGCCTCTGGACTGATTCCATTCAAATGCTTTCCTGTATGAAAGTGAGCAGTGAAAGCAACGATGAATGCACCAATGTAAAAGGGGATTGTGTGCTGAACAGGTCCAGCACCAGCTTTCCAATCCTGGCTCTTCTGCTGTGGGAGCAGAGGCCAAACGTTCGTGCTGTA
The DNA here is from genome assembly GCF_033815535.1 of Pezoporus flaviventris. Lineage (NCBI taxonomy): Eukaryota > Metazoa > Chordata > Aves > Psittaciformes > Psittacidae > Pezoporus > Pezoporus flaviventris. The sequence continues at coordinate 39,012 of NW_026892748.1, read as the reverse complement.
CTAACTGTGCTGCTGGGCAGCTGAGAGACACCACCTGAGAATTTGGATTCAAATGGACTTTTAGGTATGAAACCGAGGAGAGACTGCAATGATGGTGACCCCGTTGCAAAGCTGCTTGTGTGCTGAAGAAGCAGAGCACTAGCTTTCCCTGCTGCTCCTTCTGCCGTGTGAGCAGATGCCACTGTTCATTCTGTGCTGTGTTGCTGCCAGCAGGGAGCAGGCTCTGGACGGATTCTATTCAAATGCTTTTCCTGTATGAGTGTTAGCAGTGAAAGCAACGACGGAGGCACCAATGTAAAGGGGATTGTGTGCTGAACAGGTCCAGCACCAGCTTTCAATCCTGGCTCTTCTGCTGTGGGAGTAGAGGCCAAACGTTCGTGCTGTACTAACTGTGCTGCTGGGCAGCTGAGAGACACCACCTGAGAATTTGGATTCAAATGGACTTTTAGGTATGAAACCGAGGAGAGACTGCAATGATGGTGACCCCGTTGCAAAGCTGCTTGTGTGCGGAAGAAGCAGAGCACTAGCTTTCCCTGCTGCTCCTTCTGCCGTGTGAGCAGATGCCACTGTTCATTCTGTGCTGACTGTGTTCCTGCGCAGCAGAGAGCAGGCTCTGGACTGATTCCATTCAAATGCTTTTCCTGTATGAATGTGAGCAGTGAAAGCAACGATGGAGGCACCAATGTAAAGGGGATTGTGTGCTGAACAGGTCCAGCACCAGCTTTCAATCCTGGCTCTTCTGCTGTGGGAGCAGAGGCCAAACGTTCGTGCTGTACTCACTGTGCTGCTGGGCAGCTGAGAGACACCACCAGAGAATTTGGATTCAAATGGACATTTAGGTAGGAAACCGAGGAGAGACTGCAATGATGGTGACCCCGTTGCAAAGCTTCTTGTGTGCTGAAGAGACACAGAACTAGCTTTCCCTGCTGGTCCTTCTGCCGTGTGAGCAGATGCCCCTCTTCATTCTGTGCTGTGTTGCTGCCAGCAGGGAGCAGGCTCTGGACTGATTCTATTCAAATGCTTTTCCTGTACGAGTGTTAGCAGTGAAAGCAACGATGGATGCACCAATGTAAAGGGGATTGTGTGCTGAACAGGTCCAGCACCAGCTTTCAATCCTTGCTCTTCTGCTGTGGGAGCAGATGCCAAACGTTCGTGCTGTACTCACTGTGCTGCTGGGCAGCTGAGACCGCTTGAGAATTTGGATTCAAATGGACTTTTAGGTATGAAGCCGAGGAGAGACTGCAATGATGGGGACCCCGTTGCAAAGCTGCGTGTGTGCTGAAGAAGCAGAGCACTAGCTTTCCCTGCTGGTCCTTCTGCCGTGTGAGCAGATGCCACTGTTCATTCTGTGCTGTGTTGCTGCGCAGCACAGAGCAGCCTCTGGACTGATTCCATTCAAATGCTTTTCCTGTATGAATGTTAGCAGTGAAAGCAACGATGGAGGCACCAATGTAAAGGGGATTGTGTGCTGAACAGGTCCAGCACCAGCTTTCAATCCTGGCTCTTCTGCTGTGGGAGCAGAGGCCAAACGTTCGTGCTGTACTAACTGTGCTGCTGGGCAGCTGAGAGACACCACCTGAGAATTTGGATTCAAATGGACTTTTAGGTAGGAAACCGAGGAGAGACTGCAATGATGGTGACCCCGTTGCAAAGCTTCTTGTGTGCTGAAGAGACACAGCACTAGCTTTCCCTGCTGGTCCTTCTGCCGTGTGAGCAGATGCCCCTGTTCATTCTGTGCTGTGTTGCTGCCAGCAGGGAGCAGGCTCTGGACTGATTCTATTCAAATGCTTTTCCTGTACGAGTGTTAGCAGTGAAAGCAACGATGGATGCACCAATGTAAAGGGGATTGTGTGCTGAACAGGTCCAGCACCAGCTTTCAATCCTTGCTCTTCTGCTGTGGGAGCAGATGCCAAACGTTCGTGCTGTACTCACTGTGCTGCTGGGCAGCTGAGACCGCTTGACAATTTGGATTCAAATGGACTTTTAGGTATGAAACCGAGGAGAGACTGCAATGATGGTGACCCCGTTGCAAAGCTGCTTGTGTGCTGAAGAAGCAGAGCACTAGCTTTCCCTGCTGCTCCTTCTGCCGTGTGAGCAGATGCCACTGTTCATTCTGTGCTGACTGTGTTGCTGCGCAGCAGAGAGCAGCCTCTGGACTGATTCCATTCAAACGCTTTTCCTGTATGAATGTGAGCACTGAAAGCAACGATGGAGGCACCAATGTAAAAGGGATTGTGTGCTGAACAGGTCCAGCACCAGCTTTCAATCCTGGCTCTTCTGCTGTGGGAGCAGAGGCCAAACGTTCGTGCTGTACTAACTGTGCTGCTGGGCAGCTGAGAGACACCACCTGAGAATTTGGATTCAAATGGACTTTTAGGTATGAAGCCGAGGAGAGACTGCAATGATGGTGACCCCTTTGCAAAGCTGCTTGTGTGCTGAAGAAGCAGAGCACTAGCTTTCCCTGCTGCTCCTTCTGCCGTGTGAGCAGATGCCACTGTTCATTCTGTGCTGACTGTGTTCCTGCGCAGCAGAGAGCAGCCTCTGGACTGATTCCATTCAAATGCTTTTCCTATATGAAAGTGAGCAGTGAAAGCAACGTTGGAGGCACCAATGTAAAGGGGATTGTGTGCTGAACAGGTCCAGCACCAGCTTTCAATCCTGGCTCTTCTGCTGTGGGAGCAGAGGCCGAACGTTCGTGCTGTACTAACTGTGCTGCTGGGCAGCTGAGAGACACCACCTGAGAATTTGGATTCAAATGGACTTTTAGGTATGAAACCGAGGAGAGACTGCAATGATGGTGACCCCGTTGCAAAGCTGCTTGTGTGCTGAAGAAGCAGAGCACTAGCTTTCCCTGCTGCTCCTTCTGCCGTGTGAGCAGATGCCACTGTTCATTCTGTGCTGTGTTGCTGCCAGCAGGGAGCAGGCTCTGGACGGATTCTATTCAAATGCTTTTCCTGTATGAGTGTTAGCAGTGAAAGCAACGATGGAGGCACCAATGTAAAGGTGATTGTGTGCTGAACAGGTCCAGCACCAGCTTTCAATCCTGGCTCTTCTGCTGTGGGAGCAGAGGCCAAACGTTCGTGCTGTACTCACTGTGCTGCTGGGCAGCTGAGCGACACCACCTGAGAATTCGGATTCAAATGGACTTTTAGGTAGGAAACCGAGGAGAGACTGCAATGATGGTGACCCCGTTGCAAAGCTTCTTGTGTGCTGAAGAGACACAGCACTAGCTTTCCCTGCTGGTCCTTCTGCCGTGTGAGCAGATGCCCCTCTTCATTCTGTGCTGTGTTGCTGCCAGCAGGGAGCAGGCTCTGGACTGATTCTATTCAAATGCTTTTCCTGTACGAGTGTTAGCAGTGAAAGCAACGATGGATGCACCAATGTAAAGGGGATTGTGTGCTGAACAGGTCCAGCACCAGCTTTCAATCCTTGCTCTTCTGCTGTGGGAGCAGATGCCAAACGTTCGTGCTGTACTCACTGTGCTGCTGGGCAGCTGAGACCGCTTGAGAATTTGGATTCAAATGGACTTTTAGGTATGAAACCGAGGAGAGACTGAAATGATGGTGACCCCGTTGCAAAGCTGCTTGTGTGCTGAAGAAGCAGAGCACTAGCTTTCCCTGCTGCTCCTTCTGCCGTGTGAGCAGATGCCACTGTTCATTCTGTGCTGACTGTGTTGCTGCGCAGCAGAGAGCAGCCTCTGGACTGATTCCATTCAAATGCTTTTCCTGTACGAGTGTTTTAGCAGTGAAAGCAACGATGGATGCACCAATGTAAAGGGGATTGTGTGCTGAACAGGTCCAGCACCAGCTTTCAATCCTTGCTCTTCTACTGTGGGAGCAGATGCCAAACGTTCCTGCTGTACTCACTGTGCTGCTGGGCAGCTGAGACCGCTTGAGAATTTGGATTCAAATGGACTTTTAGGTATGAAACCGAGGAGAGACTGAAATGATGGTGACCCCGTTGCAAAGCTGCTTGTGTGCTGAAGAAGCAGAGCACTAGCTCTCCCTGCTGCTCCTTCTGCCGTGTGAGCAGATGCCACTGTTCATTCTGTGCTGACTGTGTTGCTGCGCAGCAGAGAGCAGCCTCTGGACTGATTCCATTCAAATGCTTTTCCTGTATGAAAGTGAGCAGTGAAAGCAACGATGAATGCACCAATGTAAAAGGGATTGTGTGCTGAACAGGTCCAGCACCAGCTTTCAATCCTGGCTCTTCTGCTGTGGGAGCAGAGGCCAAACGTTCGTGCTGTACTCACTGTGCTGCTGGGCAGCTGAGCGACACCACCTGAGAATTCGGATTCAAATGGACTTTTAGGTAGGAAACCGAGGAGAGACTGCAATGATGGTGACCCCGTTGCAAAGCTTCTTGTGTGCTGAAGAGACACAGCACTAGCTTTCCCTGCTGGTCCTTCTGCCGTGTGAGCAGATGCCCCTCTTCATTCTGTGCTGTGTTGCTGCCAGCAGGGAGCAGGCTCTGGACTGATTCTATTCAAATGCTTTTCCTGTACGAGTGTTAGCAGTGAAAGCAACGATGGATGCACCAATGTAAAGGGGATTGTGTGCTGAACAGGTCCAGCACCAGCTTTCAATCCTGGCTCTTCTGCTGTGGGAGCAGATGCCAAACGTTCGTGCTGTACTCACTGTGCTGCTGGGCAGCTGAGACCGCTTGAGAATTTGGATTCAAATGGACTTTTAGGTATGAAACCGAGGAGAGACTGAAATGATGGTGACCCCGTTGCAAAGCTGCTTGTGTGCTGAAGAAGCAGAGCACTAGCTTTCCCTGCTGCTCCTTCTGCCGTGTGAGCAGATGCCACTGTTCATTCTGTGCTGACTGTGTTGCTGCGCAGCAGAGAGCAGCCTCTGGACTGATTCCATTCAAATGCTTTTCCTGTACGAGTGTTTTAGCAGTGAAAGCAACGATGGATGCACCAATGTAAAGGGGATTGTGTGCTGAACAGGTCCAGCACCAGCTTTCAATCCTGGCTCTTCTGCTGTGGGAGCAGAGGCCAAACGTTCGTGCTGTACTAACTGTGCTGCTGGGCAGCTGAGAGACACCACCTGAGAATTTGGATTCAAATGGACTTTTAGGTATGAAACCGAGGAGAGACTGCAATGATGGTGACCCCGTTGCAAAGCTGCTTGTGTGCTGAAGAAGCAGAGCACTAGCTTTCCCTGCTGCTCCTTCTGCCTTGTGAGCAGATGCCACTGTTCATTCTGTGCTGACTGTGTTCCTGCGCAGCAGAGAGCAGCCTCTGGACTGATTCCATTCAAATGCTTTTCCTGTATGAATGTGAGCAGTGAAAGCAACGATGGAGGCACCAATGTAAAGGTGATTGTGTGCTGAACAGGTCCAGCACCAGCTTTCAATCCTGGCTCTTCTGCTGTGGGAGCAGAGGCCAAACGTTCGTGCTGTACTCACTGTGCTGCTGGGCAGCTGAGAGAAACCACCTGAGAATTTGGATTCAAATATACTTTTAGGTATGAAACCGAGGAGAGACTGCAATGATGGTGACCCCGTTGCAAAGCTGCTTGTGTGCTGAAGAAGCAGAGCACTAGCTTTCCCTGCTGCTCCTTCTGCCGTGTGAGCAGATGCCACTGTTCATTCTGTGCTGACTGTGTTGCTGCGCAGCAGAGAGCAGCCTCTGGACTGATTCCATTCAAATGCTTTTCCTGTACGAGTGTTTTAGCAGTGAAAGCAACGATGGATGCACCAATGTAAAGGGGATTGTGTGCTGAACAGGTCCAGCACCAGCTTTCAATCCTTGCTCTTCTGCTGTGGGAGCAGATGCCAAACGTTCGTGCTGTACTAACTGTGCTGCTGGGCAGCTGAGAGACACCACCTGAGAATTTGGATTCAAATGGACTTTTAGGTATGAAACCGAGGAGAGACTGCAATGATGGTGACCCCGTTGCAAAGCTGCTTGTGTGCTGAAGAAGCAGAGCACTAGCTTTCCCTGCTGCTCCTTCTGCCGTGTGAGCAGATGCCACTGTTCATTCTGTGCTGTGTTGCTGCCAGCAGGGAGCAGGCTCTGGACGGATTCTATTCAAATGCTTTTCCTGTATGAGTGTTAGCAGTGAAAGCAACGATGGAGGCACCAATGTAAAGGGGATTGTGTGCTGAACAGGTCCAGCACCAGCTTTCAATCCTGGCTCTTCTGCTGTGGGAGCAGAGGCCAAACGTTCGTGCTGTACTCACTGTGCTGCTGGGCAGCTGAGCGACACCACCTGAGAATTCGGATTCAAATGGACTTTTAGGTAGGAAACCGAGGAGAGACTGCAATGATGGTGACCCCGTTGCAAAGCTTCTTGTGTGCTGAAGAGACACAGCACTAGCTTTCCCTGCTGGTCCTTCTGCCGTGTGAGCAGATGCCCCTCTTCATTCTGTGCTGTGTTGCTGCCAGCAGGGAGCAGGCTCTGGACTGATTCTATTCAAATGCTTTTCCTGTATGAAAGTGAGCAGTGAAAGCAACGATGGAGGCACCAATGTAAAGGGGATTGTGTGCTGAACAGGTCCAGCACCAGCTTTCAATCCTTGCTCTTCTGCTGTGGGAGCAGATGCCAAACGTTCGTGCTGTACTCACTGTGCTGCTTGGCAGCTGAGACCGCTTGAGAATTTGGATTCAAATGGACTTTTAGGTATGAAACCGAGGAGAGACTGAAATGATGGTGACCCCGTTGCAAAGCTGCTTGTGTGCTGAAGAAGCAGAGCACTAGCTTTCCCTGCTGCTCCTTCTGCCGTGTGAGCAGATGCCACTGTTCATTCTGTGCTGACTGTGTTGCTGCGCAGCAGAGAGCAGCCTCTGGACTGATTCCATTCAAATGCTTTTCCTGTACGAGTGTTTTAGCAGTGAAAGCAACGATGGATGCACCAATGTAAAGGGGATTGTGTGCTGAACAGGTCCAGCACCAGCTTTCAATCCTTGCTCTTCTGCTGTGGGAGCAGATGCCAAACGTTCGTGCTGTACTAACTGTGCTGCTGGGCAGCTGAGAGACACCACCTGAGAATTTGGATTCAAATGGACTTTTAGGTATGAAGCCGAGGAGAGACTGCAATGATGGTGACCCCGTTGCAAAGCTGCTTGTGTGCTGAAGAAGCCCAGCACTAGCTTTCCCTGCTGCTCCTTCTGCCGTGTGAGCAGATGCCACTGTTCATTCTGTGCTGACTGTGTTGCTGCGCAGCAGAGAGCAGCCTCTGGACTGATTCCATTCAAATGCTTTTCCTGTATGAAAGTGAGCAGTGAAAGCAACGATGGAGGCACCAATGTAAAGGGGATTGTGTGCTGAACAGGTCCAGCACCAGCTTTCAATCCTGGCTCTTCTGCTGTGGGAGCAGAGGCCAAACGTTCGTGCTGTACTCACTGTGCTGCTGGGCAGCTGAGCGACACCACCTGAGAATTCGGATTCAAATGGACTTTTAGGTAGGAAACCGAGGAGAGACTGCAATGATGGTGACCCCGTTGCAAAGCTTCTTGTGTGCTGAAGAGACACAGCACTAGCTTTCCCTGCTGGTCCTTCTGCCGTGTGAGCAGATGCCCCTCTTCATTCTGTGCTGTGTTGCTGCCAGCAGGGAGCAGGCTCTGGACTGATTCTATTCAAATGCTTTTCCTGTACGAGTGTTAGCAGTGAAAGCAACGATGGATGCACCAATGTAAAGGGGATTGTGTGCTGAACAGGTCCAGCACCAGCTTTCAATCCTGGCTCTTCTGCTGTGGGAGCAGAGGCCAAACGTTCGTGCTGTACTCACTGTGCTGCTGGGCAGCTGAGACCGCTTGAGAATTTGGATTCAAATGGACTTTTAGGTATGAAACCGAGGAGAGACTGCAATGATGGTGACCCCGTTGCAAAGCTGCTTGTGTGCTGAAGAAGCAGAGCACTAGCTTTCCCTGCTGCTCCTTCTGCCGTGTGAGCAGATGCCACTGTTCATTCTGTGCTGTGTTGCTGCCAGCAGGGAGCAGGCTCTGGACTGATTCCATTCAAATGCTTTTCCTGTATGAAAGTGAGCAGTGAAAGCAACGATGGAGGCACCAATGTAAAGGGGATTGTGTGCTGAACAGGTCCAGCACCAGCTTTCAATCCTTGCTCTTCTGCTGTGGGAGCAGATGCCAAACGTTCGTGCTGTACTCACTGTGCTGCTTGGCAGCTGAGACCGCTTGAGAATTTGGATTCAAATGGACTTTTAGGTATGAAACCGAGGAGAGACTGAAATGATGGTGACCCCGTTGCAAAGCTGCTTGTGTGCTGAAGAAGCAGAGCACTAGCTTTCCCTGCTGCTCCTTCTGCCGTGTGAGCAGATGCCACTGTTCATTCTGTGCTGACTGTGTTGCTGCGCAGCAGAGAGCAGCCTCTGGACTGATTCCATTCAAATGCTTTTCCTGTACGAGTGTTTTAGCAGTGAAAGCAACGATGGATGCACCAATGTAAAGGGGATTGTGTGCTGAACAGGTCCAGCACCAGCTTTCAATCCTTGCTCTTCTGCTGTGGGAGCAGATGCCAAACGTTCGTGCTGTACTAACTGTGCTGCTGGGCAGCTGAGAGACACCACCTGAGAATTTGGATTCAAATGGACTTTTAGGTAGGAAACCGAGGAGAGACTGCAATGATGGTGACCCCGTTGCAAAGCTGCTTGTGTGCTGAAGAAGCAGAGCACTAGCTTTCCCTGCTGCTCCTTCTGCCGTGTGAGCAGATGCCACTGTTCATTCTGTGCTGACTGTGTTGCTGCGCAGCAGAGAGCAGCCTCTGGACTGATTCCATTCAAATGCTTTTCCTGTATGAATGTGAGCAGTGAAAGCAACGATGGAGGCACCAATGTAAAGGTGATTGTGTGCTGAACAGGTCCAGCACCAGCTTTCAATCCTGGCTCTTCTGCTGTGGGAGCAGAGGCCAAACGTTCGTGCTGTACTAACTGTGCTGCTGGGCAGCTGAGAGACACCACCTGAGAATTTGGATTCAAATGGACTTTTAGGTATGAAGCCGAGGAGAGACTGCAATGATGGTGACCCCGTTGCAAAGCTGCTTGTGTGCTGAAGAAGCCCAGCACTAGCTTTCCCTGCTGCTCCTTCTGCCGTGTGAGCAGATGCCACTGTTCATTCTGTGCTGACTGTGTTGCTGCGCAGCAGAGAGCAGCCTCTGGACTGATTCCATTCAAATGCTTTTCCTGTATGAAAGTGAGCAGTGAAAGCAACGATGGAGGCACCAATGTAAAGGGGATTGTGTGCTGAACAGGTCCAGCACCAGCTTTCAATCCTGGCTCTTCTGCTGTGGGAGCAGAGGCCAAACGTTCGTGCTGTACTCACTGTGCTGCTGGGCAGCTGAGCGACACCACCTGAGAATTCGGATTCAAATGGACTTTTAGGTAGGAAACCGAGGAGAGACTGCAATGATGGTGACCCCGTTGCAAAGCTTCTTGTGTGCTGAAGAGACACAGCACTAGCTTTCCCTGCTGGTCCTTCTGCCGTGTGAGCAGATGCCCCTCTTCATTCTGTGCTGTGTTGCTGCCAGCAGGGAGCAGGCTCTGGACTGATTCTATTCAAATGCTTTTCCTGTACGAGTGTTAGCAGTGAAAGCAACGATGGATGCACCAATGTAAAGGGGATTGTGTGCTGAACAGGTCCAGCACCAGCTTTCAATCCTGGCTCTTCTGCTGTGGGAGCAGAGGCCAAACGTTCGTGCTGTACTCACTGTGCTGCTGGGCAGCTGAGACCGCTTGAGAATTTGGATTCAAATGGACTTTTAGGTATGAAACCGAGGAGAGACTGAAATGATGGTGACCCCGTTGCAAAGCTGCTTGTGTGCTGAAGAAGCAGAGCACTAGCTTTCCCTGCTGCTCCTTCTGCCGTGTGAGCAGATGCCACTGTTCATTCTGTGCTGACTGTGTTCCTGCGCAGCAGAGAGCAGCCTCTGGACTGATTCCATTCAAATGCTTTTCCTGTATGAAAGTGCGCAGTGAAAGCAACGATGAATGCACCAATGTAAAAGGGATTGTGTGCTGAACAGGTCCAGCACCAGCTTTCAATCCTGGCTCTTCTGCTGTGGGAGCAGAGGCCAAACGTTCGTGCTGTACTCACTGTGCTGCTGGGCAGCTGAGCGACACCACCTGAGAATTCGGATTCAAATGGACTTTTAGGTAGGAAACCGAGGAGAGACTGCAATGATGGTGACCCCGTTGCGAAGCTTCTTGTGTGCTGAAGAGACACAGCACTAGCTTTCCCTGCTGGTCCTTCTGCCGTGTGAGCAGATGCCACTGTTCATTCTGTGCTGTGTTGCTGCCAGCAGGGAGCAGGCTCTGGACTGATTCTATTCAAATGCTTTTCCTGTACGAGTGTTAGCAGTGAAAGCAACGATGGATGCACCAATGTAAAGGGGATTGTGTGCTGAACAGGTCCAGCACCAGCTTTCAATCCTTGCTCTTCTGCTGTGGGAGCAGATGCCAAACGTTCGTGGTGTACTCACTGTGCTGCTGGGCAGCTGAGAGACACCACCTGAGAATTTGGATTCAAATGGACTTTTAGGTATGAAACCGAGGAGAGACTGCAATGATGGTGACCCCGTTGCAAAGCTGCTTGTGTGCTGAAGAAGCAGAGCACTAGCTTTCCCTGCTGCTCCTTCTGCCGTGTGAGCAGATGCCACTGTTCATTCTGTGCTGTGTTGCTGCCAGCAGGGAGCAGGCTCTGGACGGATTCTATTCAAATGCTTTTCCTGTATGAGTGTTAGCAGTGAAAGCAACGATGGAGGCACCAATGTAAAGGGGATTGTGTGCTGAACAGGTCCAGCACCAGCTTTCAATCCTGGCTCTTCTGCTGTGGGAGCAGAGGCCAAACGTTCGTGCTGTACTCACTGTGCTGCTGGGCAGCTGAGCGACACCACCTGAGAATTCGGATTCAAATGGACTTTTAGGTAGGAAACCGAGGAGAGACTGCAATGATGGTGACCCCGTTGCAAAGCTTCTTGTGTGCTGAAGAGACACAGCACTAGCTTTCCCTGCTGGTCCTTCTGCCGTGTGAGCAGATGCCCCTCTTCATTCTGTGCTGTGTTGCTGCCAGCAGGGAGCAGGCTCTGGACTGATTCTATTCAAATGCTTTTCCTGTACGAGTGTTAGCAGTGAAAGCAACGATGGATGCACCAATGTAAAGGGGATTGTGTGCTGAACAGGTCCAGCACCAGCTTTCAATCCTTGCTCTTCTGCTGTGGGAGCAGAGGCCAAACGTTCGTGCTGTACTCACTGTGCTGCTGGGCAGCTGAGACCGCTTGAGAATTTGGATTCAAATGGACTTTTAGGTATGAAACCGAGGAGAGACTGAAATGATGGTGACCCCGTTGCAAAGCTGCTTGTGTGCTGAAGAAGCAGAGCACTAGCTTTCCCTGCTGCTCCTTCTGCCGTGTGAGCAGATGCCACTGTTCATTCTGTGCTGACTGTGTTGCTGCGCAGCAGAGAGCAGCCTCTGGACTGATTCCATTCAAATGCTTTTCCTGTATGAAAGTGAGCAGTGAAAGCAACGATGAATGCACCAATGTAAAAGGGATTGTGTGCTGAACAGGTCCAGCACCAGCTTTCAATCCTGGCTCTTCTGCTGTGGGAGCAGAGGCCAAACGTTCGTGCTGTACTAACTGTGCTGCTGGGCAGCTGAGAGACACCACCTGAGAATTTGGATTCAAATGGACTTTTAGGTATGAAACCGAGGAGAGACTGCAATGATGGTGACCCCGTTGCAAAGCTGCTTGTGTGCTGAAGAAGCAGAGCACTAGCTTTCCCTGCTGCTCCTTCTGCCTTGTGAGCAGATGCCACTGTTCATTCTGTGCTGACTGTGTTGCTGCGCAGCAGAGAGCAGCCTCTGGACTGATTCCATTCAAATGCTTTTCCTGTATGAATGTGAGCAGTGAAAGCAACGATGGAGGCACCAATGTAAAGGTGATTGTTTGCTGAACAGGTCCAGCACCAGCTTTCAATCCTGGCTCTTCTGCTGTGGGAGCAGAGGCCAAACGTTCGTGCTGTACTCACTGTGCTGCTGCGCAGCTGAGAGACACCACCTGAGAATTTGGATTCAAATGGACTTTTAGGTATGAAGCCGAGGAGAGACTGCAATGATGGTGACCCCGTTGCAAAGCTGCTTGTGTGCTGAAGAAGCCCAGCACTAGCTTTCCCTGCTGCTCCTTCTGCCGTGTGAGCAGATGCCACTGTTCATTCTGTGCTGACTGTGTTCCTGCGCAGCAGAGAGCAGCCTCTGGACTGATTCCATTCAAATGCTTTTCCTGTATGAAAGTGAGCAGTGAAAGCAACGATGGAGGCACCAATGTAAAGGGGATTGTGTGCTGAACAGGTCCAGCACCAGCTTTCAATCCTGGCTCTTCTGCTGTGGGAGCAGAGGCCAAACGTTCGTGCTGTACTAACTGTGCTGCTGGGCAGCTGAGAGACACCACCTGAGAATTTGGATTCAAATGGACTTTTAGGTATGAAACCGAGGAGAGACTGCAATGATGGTGACCCCGTTGCAAAGCTGCTTGTGTGCTGAAGAAGCAGAGCACTAGCTTTCCCTGCTGCTCCTTCTGCCGTGTGAGCAGATGCCACTGTTCATTCTGTGCTGTGTTGCTGCCAGCAGGGAGCAGGCTCTGGACGGATTCTATTCAAATGCTTTTCCTGTATGAGTTTTAGCAGTGAAAGCAACGATGGAGGCACCAATGTAAAGGGGATTGTGTGCTGAACAGGTCCAGCACCAGCTTTCAATCCTGGCTCTTCTGCTGTGGGAGCAGAGGCCAAACGTTCGTGCTGTACTCACTGTGCTGCTGGGCAGCTGAGCGACACCACCTGAGAATTCGGATTCAAATGGACTTTTAGGTATGAAACCGAGGAGAGACTGCAATGATGGTGACCCCGTTGCAAAGCTGCTTGTGTGCTGAAGAAGCAGAGCACTAGCTTTCCCTGCTGCTCCTTCTGCCGTGTGAGCAGATGCCACTGTTCATTCTGTGCTGACTGTGTTGCTGCGCAGCAGAGAGCAGCCTCTGGACTGATTCCATTCAAATGCTTTTCCTGTATGAAAGTGAGCAGTGAAAGCAACGATGAATGCACCAATGTAAAAGGGATTGTGTGCTGAACAGGTCCAGCACCAGCTTTCAATCCTGGCTCTTCTGTTGTGGGAGCAGAGGCCAAACGTTCGTGCTGTACTAACTGTGCTGCTGGGCAGCTGAGAGACACCACCTGAGAATTTGGATTCAAATGGACTTTTAGGTATGAAACCGAGGAGAGACTGCAATGATGGTGACCCCGTTGCAAAGCTGCTTGTGTGCTGAAGAAGCAGAGCACTAGCTTTCCCTGCTGCTCCTTCTGCCTTGTGAGCAGATGCCACTGTTCATTCTGTGCTGACTGTGTTGCTGCGCAGCAGAGAGCAGGCTCTGGACTGATTCCATTCAAATGCTTTTCCTGTATGAAAGTGAGCAGTGAAAGCAACGATGGAGGCACCAATGTAAAGGGGATTGTGTGCTGAACAGGTCCAGCACCAGCTTTCAATCCTGGCTCTTCTGCTGTGGGAGCAGAGGCCAAACGTTCGTGCTGTACTCACTGTGCTGCTGGGCAGCTGAGCGACACCACCTGAGAATTTGGATTCAAATGGACTTTTAGGTATGAAACCGAGGAGAGACTGCAATGATGGTGACCCCGTTGCAAAGCTGCTTGTGTGCTGAAGAAGCAGAGCACTAGCTTTCCCTGCTGCTCCTTCTGCCGTGTGAGCAGATGCCACTGTTCATTCTGTGCTGACTGTGTTGCTGCGCAGCAGAGAGCAGCCTCTGGACTGATTCCATTCAAATGCTTTTCCTGTATGAAAGTGAGCAGTGAAAGCAACGATGAATGCACCAATGTAAAAGGGATTGTGTGCTGAACAGGTCCAGCACCAGCTTTCTATCCTGGCTCTTCTGCTGTGGGAGCAGAGGCCAAACGTTCGTGCTGTACTAACTGTGCTGCTGGGCAGCTGAGAGACACCACCTGAGAATTTGGATTCAAATGGACTTTTAGGTATGAAACCGAGGAGAGACTGCAATGATGGTGACCCCGTTGCAAAGCTGCTTGTGTGCTGAAGAAGCAGAGCACTAGCTTTCCCTGCTGCTCCTTCTGCCTTGTGAGCAGATGCCACTGTTCATTCTGTGCTGACTGTGTTGCTGCGCAGCAGAGAGCAGGCTCTGGACTGATTCCATTCAAATGCTTTTCCTGTATGAAAGTGAGCAGTGAAAGCAACGATGGAGGCACCAATGTAAAGGGGATTGTGTGCTGAACAGGTCCAGCACCAGCTTTCAATCCTGGCTCTTCTGCTGTGGGAGCAGAGGCCAAACGTTCGTGCTGTACTCACTGTGCTGCTGGGCAGCTGAGAGACACCACCTGAGAATTTGGATTCAAATGGACTTTTAGGTATGAAACCGAGGAGAGACTGCAATGATGGTGACCCCGTTTCAAAGCTTCTTGTGTGCTGAAGAGACACAGCACTAGCTTTTCCTGCTGGTCCTTCTGCCGTGTGAGCAGATGCCCCTGTTCATTCTGTGCTGTGTTGCTGCCAGCAGGGAGCAGGCTCTGGACGGATTCTATTCAAATGCTTTTCCTGTATGAGTTTTAGCAGTGAAAGCAACGATGGAGGCACCAATGTAAAGGGGATTGTGTGCTGAACAGGTCCAGCACCAGCTTTCAATCCTGGCTCTTCTGCTGTGGGAGCAGAGGCCAAACGTTCGTGCTGTACTCACTGTGCTGCTGGGCAGCTGAGACCGCTTGAGAATTTGGATTCAAATGGACTTTTAGGTATGAAACCGAGGAGAGACTGAAATGATGGTGACCCCGTTGCAAAGCTGCTTGTGTGCTGAAGAAGCAGAGCACTAGCTTTCCCTGCTGCTCCTTCTGCCGTGTGAGCAGATGCCACTGTTCATTCTGTGCTGACTGTGTTCCTGCGCAGCAGAGAGCAGCCTCTGGACTGATTCCATTCAAATGCTTTTCCTGTATGAAAGTGCGCAGTGAAAGCAACGATGAATGCACCAATGTAAAAGGGATTGTGTGCTGAACAGGTCCAGCACCAGCTTTCAATCCTGGCTCTTCTGCTGTGGGAGCAGAGGCCAAACGTTCGTGCTGTACTCACTGTGCTGCTGGGCAGCTGAGCGACACCACCTGAGAATTCGGATTCAAATGGACTTTTAGGTAGGAAACCGAGGAGAGACTGCAATGATGGTGACCCCGTTGCGAAGCTTCTTGTGTGCTGAAGAGACACAGCACTAGCTTTCCCTGCTGGTCCTTCTGCCGTGTGAGCAGATGCCACTGTTCATTCTGTGCTGTGTTGCTGCCAGCAGGGAGCAGGCTCTGGACTGATTCTATTCAAATGCTTTTCCTGTACGAGTGTTAGCAGTGAAAGCAACGATGGATGCACCAATGTAAAGGGGATTGTGTGCTGAACAGGTCCAGCACCAGCTTTCAATCCTTGCTCTTCTGCTGTGGGAGCAGATGCCAAACGTTCGTGCTGTACTCACTGTGCTGCTGGGCAGCTGAGAGACACCACCTGAGAATTTGGATTCAAATGGACTTTTAGGTATGAAACCGAGGAGAGACTGCAATGATGGTGACCCCGTTGCAAAGCTGCTTGTGTGCTGAAGAAGCAGAGCACTAGCTTTCCCTGCTGCTCCTTCTGCCGTGTGAGCAGATGCCACTGTTCATTCTGTGCGGACTGTGTTGCTGCGCAGCAGAGAGCAGCCTCTGGACTGATTCCATTCAAATGCTTTTCCTGTATGAATGTGAGCAGTGAAAGCAACGATGGAGGCACCAATGTAAAGGTGATTGTGTGCTGAACAGGTCCAGCACCAGCTTTCAATCCTGGCTCTTCTGCTGTGGGAGCAGAGGCCAAACGTTCGTGCTGTACTAACTGTGCTGCTGGGCAGCTGAGACCGCTTGAGAATTTGGATTCAAATGGACTTTTAGGTATGAAACCGAGGAGAGACTGAAATGATGGTGACCCCGTTGCAAAGCTGCTTGTGTGCTGAAGAAGCAGAGCACTAGCTTTCCCTGCTGCTCCTTCTGCCGTGTGAGCAGATGCCACTGTTCATTCTGTGCTGACTGTGTTCCTGCGCAGCAGAGAGCAGCCTCTGGACTGATTCCATTCAAATGCTTTTCCTGTATGAAAGTGCGCAGTGAAAGCAACGATGAATGCACCAATGTAAAAGGGATTGTGTGCTGAACAGGTCCAGCACCAGCTTTCAATCCTGGCTCTTCTGCTGTGGGAGCAGAGGCCAAACGTTCGTGCTGTACTCACTGTGCTGCTGGGCAGCTGAGCGACACCACCTGAGAATTCGGATTCAAATGGACTTTTAGGTAGGAAACCGAGGAGAGACTGCAATGATGGTGACCCCGTTGCGAAGCTTCTTGTGTGCTGAAGAGACACAGCACTAGCTTTCCCTGCGGGTCCTTCTGCCGTGTGAGCAGATGCCACTCTTCATTCTGTGCTGTGTTGCTGCCAGCAGGGAGCAGGCTCTGGACTGATTCTATTCAAATGCTTTTCCTGTACGAGTGTTAGCAGTGAAAGCAACGATGGATGCACCAATGTAAAGGGGATTGTGTGCTGAACAGGTCCAGCACCAGCTTTCAATCCTTGCTCTTCTGCTGTGGGAGCAGATGCCAAACGTTCGTGCTGTACTCACTGTGCTGCTGGGCAGCTGAGAGACACCACCTGAGAATTTGGATTCAAATGGACTTTTAGGTAGGAAACCGAGGAGAGACTGCAATGATGGTGACCCCGTTGCAAAGCTGCTTGTGTGCTGAAGAAGCAGAGCACTAGCTTTCCCTGCTGCTCCTTCTGCCGTGTGAGCAGATGCCACTGTTCATTCTGTGCTGACTGTGTTGCTGCGCAGCAGAGAGCAGCCTCTGGACTGATTCCATTCAAATGCTTTTCCTGTATGAATGTGAGCAGTGAAAGCAACGATGGAGGCACCAATGTAAAGGTGATTGTGTGCTGAACAGGTCCAGCACCAGCTTTCAATCCTGGCTCTTCTGCTGTGGGAGCAGAGGCCAAACGTTCGTGCTGTACTAACTGTGCTGCTGGGCAGCTGAGAGACACCACCTGAGAATTTGGATTCAAATGGACTTTTAGGTATGAAGCCGAGGAGAGACTGCAATGATGGTGACCCCGTTGCAAAGCTGCTTGTGTGCTGAAGAAGCAGAGCACTAGCTTTCCCTGCTGCTCCTTCTGCCGTGTGAGCAGATGCCACTGTTCATTCTGTGCTGACTGTGTTGCTGCGCAGCAGAGAGCAGCCTCTGGACTGATTCCATTCAAATGCTTTTCCTGTATGAAAGTGAGCAGTGAAAGCAACGATGAATGCACCAATGTAAAAGGGATTGTGTGCTGAACAGGTCCAGCACCAGCTTTCAATCCTGGCTCTTCTGTTGTGGGAGCAGAGGCCAAACGTTCGTGCTGTACTAACTGTGCTGCTGGGCAGCTGAGAGACACCACCTGAGAATTTGGATTCAAATGGACTTTTAGGTATGAAACCGAGGAGAGACTGCAATGATGGTGACCCCGTTGCAAAGCTGCTTGTGTGCTGAAGAAGCAGAGCACTAGCTTTCCCTGCTGCTCCTTCTGCCTTGTGAGCAGATGCCACTGTTCATTCTGTGCTGACTGTGTTGCTGCGCAGCAGAGAGCAGGCTCTGGACTGATTCCATTCAAATGCTTTTCCTGTATGAAAGTGAGCAGTGAAAGCAACGATGGAGGCACCAATGTAAAGGGGATTGTGTGCTGAACAGGTCCAGCACCAGCTTTCAATCCTGGCTCTTCTGCTGTGGGAGCAGAGGCCAAACGTTCGTGCTGTACTCACTGTGCTGCTGGGCAGCTGAGCGACACCACCTGAGAATTTGGATTCAAATGGACTTTTAGGTATGAAACCGAGGAGAGACTGCAATGATGGTGACCCCGTTGCAAAGCTGCTTGTGTGCTGAAGAAGCAGAGCACTAGCTTTCCCTGCTGGTCCTTCTGCCGTGTGAGCAGATGCCACTGTTCATTCTGTGCTGACTGTGTTGCTGCGCAGCAGAGAGCAGCCTCTGGACTGATTCCATTCAAATGCTTTTCCTGTATGAAAGTGAGCAGTGAAAGCAACGATGAATGCACCAATGTAAAAGGGATTGTGTGCTGAACAGGTCCAGCACCAGCTTTCTATCCTGGCTCTTCTGCTGTGGGAGCAGAGGCCAAACGTTCGTGCTGTACTAACTGTGCTGCTGGGCAGCTGAGAGACACCACCTGAGAATTTGGATTCAAATGGACTTTTAGGTATGAAACCGAGGAGAGACTGCAATGATGGTGACCCCGTTGCAAAGCTGCTTGTGTGCTGAAGAAGCAGAGCACTAGCTTTCCCTGCTGCTCCTTCTGCCTTGTGAGCAGATGCCACTGTTCATTCTGTGCTGACTGTGTTGCTGCGCAGCAGAGAGCAGGCTCTGGACTGATTCCATTCAAATGCTTTTCCTGTATGAAAGTGAGCAGTGAAAGCAACGATGGAGGCACCAATGTAAAGGGGATTGTGTGCTGAACAGGTCCAGCACCAGCTTTCAATCCTGGCTCTTCTGCTGTGGGAGCAGAGGCCAAACGTTCGTGCTGTACTCACTGTGCTGCTGGGCAGCTGAGAGACACCACCTGAGAATTTGGATTCAAATGGACTTTTAGGTATGAAACCGAGGAGAGACTGCAATGATGGTGACCCCGTTTCAAAGCTTCTTGTGTGCTGAAGAGACACAGCACTAGCTTTTCCTGCTGGTCCTTCTGCCGTGTGAGCAGATGCCCCTGTTCATTCTGTGCTGTGTTGCTGCCAGCAGGGAGCAGGCTCTGGACGGATTCTATTCAAATGCTTTTCCTGTATGAGTTTTAGCAGTGAAAGCAACGATGGAGGCACCAATGTAAAGGGGATTGTGTGCTGAACAGGTCCAGCACCAGCTTTCAATCCTGGCTCTTCTGCTGTGGGAGCAGAGGCCAAACGTTCGTGCTGTACTCACTGTGCTGCTGGGCAGCTGAGACCGCTTGAGAATTTGGATTCAAATGGACTTTTAGGTATGAAACCGAGGAGAGACTGAAATGATGGTGACCCCGTTGCAAAGCTGCTTGTGTGCTGAAGAAGCAGAGCACTAGCTTTCCCTGCTGCTCCTTCTGCCGTGTGAGCAGATGCCACTGTTCATTCTGTGCTGACTGTGTTCCTGCGCAGCAGAGAGCAGCCTCTGGACTGATTCCATTCAAATGCTTTTCCTGTATGAAAGTGCGCAGTGAAAGCAACGATGAATGCACCAATGTAAAAGGGATTGTGTGCTGAACAGGTCCAGCACCAGCTTTCAATCCTGGCTCTTCTGCTGTGGGAGCAGAGGCCAAACGTTCGTGCTGTACTCACTGTGCTGCTGGGCAGCTGAGCGACACCACCTGAGAATTCGGATTCAAATGGACTTTTAGGTAGGAAACCGAGGAGAGACTGCAATGATGGTGACCCCGTTGCGAAGCTTCTTGTGTGCTGAAGAGACACAGCACTAGCTTTCCCTGCTGGTCCTTCTGCCGTGTGAGCAGATGCCACTGTTCATTCTGTGCTGTGTTGCTGCCAGCAGGGAGCAGGCTCTGGACTGATTCTATTCAAATGCTTTTCCTGTACGAGTGTTAGCAGTGAAAGCAACGATGGATGCACCAATGTAAAGGGGATTGTGTGCTGAACAGGTCCAGCACCAGCTTTCAATCCTTGCTCTTCTGCTGTGGGAGCAGATGCCAAACGTTCGTGCTGTACTCACTGTGCTGCTGGGCAGCTGAGAGACACCACCTGAGAATTTGGATTCAAATGGACTTTTAGGTATGAAACCGAGGAGAGACTGCAATGATGGTGACCCCGTTGCAAAGCTGCTTGTGTGCTGAAGAAGCAGAGCACTAGCTTTCCCTGCTGCTCCTTCTGCCGTGTGAGCAGATGCCACTGTTCATTCTGTGCGGACTGTGTTGCTGCGCAGCAGAGAGCAGCCTCTGGACTGATTCCATTCAAATGCTTTTCCTGTATGAATGTGAGCAGTGAAAGCAACGATGGAGGCACCAATGTAAAGGTGATTGTGTGCTGAACAGGTCCAGCACCAGCTTTCAATCCTGGCTCTTCTGCTGTGGGAGCAGAGGCCAAACGTTCGTGCTGTACTAACTGTGCTGCTGGGCAGCTGAGACCGCTTGAGAATTTGGATTCAAATGGACTTTTAGGTATGAAACCGAGGAGAGACTGAAATGATGGTGACCCCGTTGCAAAGCTGCTTGTGTGCTGAAGAAGCAGAGCACTAGCTTTCCCTGCTGCTCCTTCTGCCGTGTGAGCAGATGCCACTGTTCATTCTGTGCTGACTGTGTTCCTGCGCAGCAGAGAGCAGCCTCTGGACTGATTCCATTCAAATGCTTTTCCTGTATGAAAGTGCGCAGTGAAAGCAACGATGAATGCACCAATGTAAAAGGGATTGTGTGCTGAACAGGTCCAGCACCAGCTTTCAATCCTGGCTCTTCTGCTGTGGGAGCAGAGGCCAAACGTTCGTGCTGTACTCACTGTGCTGCTGGGCAGCTGAGCGACACCACCTGAGAATTCGGATTCAAATGGACTTTTAGGTAGGAAACCGAGGAGAGACTGCAATGATGGTGACCCCGTTGCGAAGCTTCTTGTGTGCTGAAGAGACACAGCACTAGCTTTCCCTGCGGGTCCTTCTGCCGTGTGAGCAGATGCCACTCTTCATTCTGTGCTGTGTTGCTGCCAGCAGGGAGCAGGCTCTGGACTGATTCTATTCAAATGCTTTTCCTGTACGAGTGTTAGCAGTGAAAGCAACGATGGATGCACCAATGTAAAGGGGATTGTGTGCTGAACAGGTCCAGCACCAGCTTTCAATCCTTGCTCTTCTGCTGTGGGAGCAGATGCCAAACGTTCGTGCTGTACTCACTGTGCTGCTGGGCAGCTGAGAGACACCACCTGAGAATTTGGATTCAAATGGACTTTTAGGTAGGAAACCGAGGAGAGACTGCAATGATGGTGACCCCGTTGCAAAGCTGCTTGTGTGCTGAAGAAGCAGAGCACTAGCTTTCCCTGCTGCTCCTTCTGCCGTGTGAGCAGATGCCACTGTTCATTCTGTGCTGACTGTGTTGCTGCGCAGCAGAGAGCAGCCTCTGGACTGATTCCATTCAAATGCTTTTCCTGTATGAATGTGAGCAGTGAAAGCAACGATGGAGGCACCAATGTAAAGGGGATTGTGTGCTGAACAGGTCCAGCACCAGCTTTCAATCCTGGCTCTTCTGCTGTGGGAGCAGAGGCCAAACGTTCGTGCTGTACTAACTGTGCTGCTGGGCAGCTGAGAGACACCACCTGAGAATTTGGATTCAAATGGACTTTTAGGTATGAAGCCGAGGAGAGACTGCAATGATGGTGACCCCGTTGCAAAGCTGCTTGTGTGCTGAAGAAGCCCAGCACTAGCTTTCCCTGCTGCTCCTTCTGCCGTGTGAGCAGATGCCACTGTTCATTCTGTGCTGACTGTGTTGCTGCGCAGCAGAGAGCAGCCTCTGGACTGATTCCATTCAAATGCTTTTCCTGTATGAAAGTGAGCAGTGAAAGCAACGATGGAGGCACCAATGTAAAGGGGATTGTGTGCTGAACAGGTCCAGCACCAGCTTTCAATCCTGGCTCTTCTGCTGTGGGAGCAGAGGCCAAACGTTCGTGCTGTACTCACTGTGCTGCTGGGCAGCTGAGAGACACCACCTGAGAATTTGGATTCAAATGGACTTTTAGGTAGGAAACCGAGGAGAGACTGCAATGATGGTGACCCCGTTGCAAAGCTGCTTGTGTGCTGAAGAAGCAGAGCACTAGCTTTCCCTGCTGCTCCTTCTGCCGTGTGAGCAGATGCCACTGTTCATTCTGTGCTGTGTTGCTGCCAGCAGGGAGCAGGCTCTGGACGGATTCTATTCAAATGCTTTTCCTGTATGAGTGTTAGCAGTGAAAGCAACGATGGAGGCACCAATGTAAAGGGGATTGTGTGCTGAACAGGTCCAGCACCAGCTTTCAATCCTGGCTCTTCTGCTGTGGGAGCAGAGGCCAAACGTTCGTGCTGTACTAACTGTGCTGCTGGGCAGCTGAGCGACACCACCTGAGAATTTGGATTCAAATGGACTTTTAGGTAGGAAACCGAGGAGAGACTGCAATGATGGTGACCCCGTTGCAAAGCTTCTTGTGTGCTGAAGAGACACAGCACTAGCTTTCCCTGCTGGTCCTTCTGCCGTGTGAGCAGATGCCCCTCTTCATTCTGTGCTGTGTTGCTGCCAGCAGGGAGCAGGCTCTGGACTGATTCTATTCAAATGCTTTTCCTGTACGAGTGTTAGCAGTGAAAGCAACGATGGATGCACCAATGTAAAGGGGATTGTGTGCTGAACAGGTCCAGCACCAGCTTTCAATCCTTGCTCTTCTGCTGTGGGAGCAGAGGCCAAACGTTCGTGCTGTACTCACTGTGCTGCTGGGCAGCTGAGACCGCTTGAGAATTTGGATTCAAATGGACTTTTAGGTATGAAACCGAGGAGAGACTGAAATGATGGTGACCCCGTTGCAAAGCTGCTTGTGTGCTGAAGAAGCAGAGCACTAGCTTTCCCTGCTGCTCCTTCTGCCGTGTGAGCAGATGCCACTGTTCATTCTGTGCTGACTGTGTTGCTGCGCAGCAGAGAGCAGCCTCTGGACTGATTCCATTCAAATGCTTTTCCTGTATGAAAGTGAGCAGTGAAAGCAACGATGAATGCACCAATGTAAAAGGGATTGTGTGCTGAACAGGTCCAGCACCAGCTTTCAATCCTGGCTCTTCTGCTGTGGGAGCAGAGGCCAAACGTTCGTGCTGTACTAACTGTGCTGCTGGGCAGCTGAGAGACACCACCTGAGAATTTGGATTCAAATGGACTTTTAGGTATGAAACCGAGGAGAGACTGCAATGATGGTGACCCCGTTGCAAAGCTGCTTGTGTGCTGAAGAAGCAGAGCACTAGCTTTCCCTGCTGCTCCTTCTGCCTTGTGAGCAGATGCCACTGTTCATTCTGTGCTGACTGTGTTGCTGCGCAGCAGAGAGCAGCCTCTGGACTGATTCCATTCAAATGCTTTTCCTGTATGAATGTGAGCAGTGAAAGCAACGATGGAGGCACCAATGTAAAGGTGATTGTTTGCTGAACAGGTCCAGCACCAGCTTTCAATCCTGGCTCTTCTGCTGTGGGAGCAGAGGCCAAACGTTCGTGCTGTACTAACTGTGCTGCTGGGCAGCTGAGAGACACCACCTGAGAATTTGGATTCAAATGGACTTTTAGGTATGAAGCCGAGGAGAGACTGCAATGATGGTGACCCCGTTGCAAAGCTGCTTGTGTGCTGAAGAAGCCCAGCACTAGCTTTCCCTGCTGCTCCTTCTGCCGTGTGAGCAGATGCCACTGTTCATTCTGTGCTGACTGTGTTCCTGCGCAGCAGAGAGCAGCCTCTGGACTGATTCCATTCAAATGCTTTTCCTGTATGAAAGTGAGCAGTGAAAGCAACGATGGAGGCACCAATGTAAAGGGGATTGTGTGCTGAACAGGTCCAGCACCAGCTTTCAATCCTGGCTCTTCTGCTGTGGGAGCAGAGGCCAAACGTTCGTGCTGTACTAACTGTGCTGCTGGGCAGCTGAGAGACACCACCTGAGAATTTGGATTCAAATGGACTTTTAGGTATGAAACCGAGGAGAGACTGCAATGATGGTGACCCCGTTGCAAAGCTGCTTGTGTGCTGAAGAAGCAGAGCACTAGCTTTCCCTGCTGCTCCTTCTGCCGTGTGAGCAGATGCCACTGTTCATTCTGTGCTGTGTTGCTGCCAGCAGGGAGCAGGCTCTGGACGGATTCTATTCAAATGCTTTTCCTGTATGAGTTTTAGCAGTGAAAGCAACGATGGAGGCACCAATGTAAAGGGGATTGTGTGCTGAACAGGTCCAGCACCAGCTTTCAATCCTGGCTCTTCTGCTGTGGGAGCAGAGGCCAAACGTTCGTGCTGTACTAACTGTGCTGCTGGGCAGCTGAGAGACACCACCTGAGAATTTGGATTCAAATGGACTTTTAGGTATGAAACCGAGGAGAGACTGCAATGATGGTGACCCCGTTGCAAAGCTGCTTGTGTGCTGAAGAAGCAGAGCACTAGCTTTCCCTGCTGCTCCTTCTGCCTTGTGAGCAGATGCCACTGTTCATTCTGTGCTGACTGTGTTGCTGCGCAGCAGAGAGCAGGCTCTGGACTGATTCCATTCAAATGCTTTTCCTGTATGAAAGTGAGCAGTGAAAGCAACGATGGAGGCACCAATGTAAAGGGGATTGTGTGCTGAACAGGTCCAGCACCAGCTTTCAATCCTGGCTCTTCTGCTGTGGGAGCAGAGGCCAAACGTTCGTGCTGTACTCACTGTGCTGCTGGGCAGCTGAGCGACACCACCTGAGAATTTGGATTCAAATGGACTTTTAGGTATGAAACCGAGGAGAGACTGCAATGATGGTGACCCCGTTGCAAAGCTGCTTGTGTGCTGAAGAAGCAGAGCACTAGCTTTCCCTGCTGCTCCTTCTGCCGTGTGAGCAGATGCCACTGTTCATTCTGTGCTGACTGTGTTGCTGCGCAGCAGAGAGCAGCCTCTGGACTGATTCCATTCAAATGCTTTTCCTGTATGAAAGTGAGCAGTGAAAGCAACGATGAATGCACCAATGTAAAAGGGATTGTGTGCTGAACAGGTCCAGCACCAGCTTTCTATCCTGGCTCTTCTGCTGTGGGAGCAGAGGCCAAACGTTCGTGCTGTACTAACTGTGCTGCTGGGCAGCTGAGAGACACCACCTGAGAATTTGGATTCAAATGGACTTTTAGGTATGAAACCGAGGAGAGACTGCAATGATGGTGACCCCGTTGCAAAGCTGCTTGTGTGCTGAAGAAGCAGAGCACTAGCTTTCCCTGCTGCTCCTTCTGCCTTGTGAGCAGATGCCACTGTTCATTCTGTGCTGACTGTGTTGCTGCGCAGCAGAGAGCAGGCTCTGGACTGATTCCATTCAAATGCTTTTCCTGTATGAAAGTGAGCAGTGAAAGCAACGATGGAGGCACCAATGTAAAGGGGATTGTGTGCTGAACAGGTCCAGCACCAGCTTTCAATCCTGGCTCTTCTGCTGTGGGAGCAGAGGCCAAACGTTCGTGCTGTACTCACTGTGCTGCTGGGCAGCTGAGAGACACCACCTGAGAATTTGGATTCAAATGGACTTTTAGGTATGAAACCGAGGAGAGACTGCAATGATGGTGACCCCGTTGCAAAGCTTCTTGTGTGCTGAAGAGACACAGCACTAGCTTTTCCTGCTGGTCCTTCTGCCGTGTGAGCAGATGCCCCTGTTCATTCTGTGCTGTGTTGCTGCCAGCAGGGAGCAGGCTCTGGACTGATTCTATTCAAATGCTTTTCCTGTATGAGTTTAGCAGTGAAAGCAACGATGGAGGCACCAATGTAAAGGGGATTGTGTGCTGAACAGGTCCAGCACCAGCTTTCAATCCTGGCTCTTCTGCTGTGGGAGCAGAGGCCAAACGTTCGTGCTGTACTCACTGTGCTGCTGGGCAGCTGAGCGACACCACCTGAGAATTCGGATTCAAATGGACTTTTAGGTATGAAACCGAGGAGAGACTGCAATGATGGTGACCCCGTTGCAAAGCTGCTTGTGTGCTGAAGAAGCAGAGCACTAGCTTTCCCTGCTGCTCCTTCTGCCGTGTGAGCAGATGCCACTGTTCATTCTGTGCTGACTGTGTTGCTGCGCAGCAGAGAGCAGCCTCTGGACTGATTCCATTCAAATGCTTTTCCTGTATGAAAGTGAGCAGTGAAAGCAACGATGAATGCACCAATGTAAAAGGGATTGTGTGCTGAACAGGTCCAGCACCAGCTTTCAATCCTGGCTCTTCTGTTGTGGGAGCAGAGGCCAAACGTTCGTGCTGTACTAACTGTGCTGCTGGGCAGCTGAGAGAAACCACCTGAGAATTTGGATTCAAATGGACTTTTAGGTATGAAACCGAGGAGAGACTGCAATGATGGTGACCCCGTTGCAAAGCTGCTTGTGTGCTGAAGAAGCAGAGCACTAGCTTTCCCTGCTGCTCCTTCTGCCTTGTGAGCAGATGCCACTGTTCATTCTGTGCTGACTGTGTTGCTGCGCAGCAGAGAGCAGGCTCTGGACTGATTCCATTCAAATGCTTTTCCTGTATGAAAGTGAGCAGTGAAAGCAACGATGGAGGCACCAATGTAAAGGGGATTGTGTGCTGAACAGGTCCAGCACCAGCTTTCAATCCTGGCTCTTCTGCTGTGGGAGCAGAGGCCAAACGTTCGTGCTGTACTAACTGTGCTGCTGGGCAGCTGAGAGACACCACCTGAGAATTTGGATTCAAATGGACTTTTAGGTATGAAGCCGAGGAGAGACTGCAATGATGGTGACCCCGTTGCAAAGCTGCTTGTGTGCTGAAGAAGCCCAGCACTAGCTTTCCCTGCTGCTCCTTCTGCCGTGTGAGCAGATGCCACTGTTCATTCTGTGCTGACTGTGTTCCTGCGCAGCAGAGAGCAGGCTCTGGACTGATTCCATTCAAATGCTTTTCCTGTATGAAAGTGAGCAGTGAAAGCAACGATGGAGGCACCAATGAAAAGGGGATTGTGTGCTGAACAGGTCCAGCACCAGCTTTCAATCCTGGCTCTTCTGCTGTGGGAGCAGAGGCCAAACGTTCGTGCTGTACTCACTGTGCTGCTGGGCAGCTGAGAGACACCACCTGAGAATTTGGATTCAAATGGACTTTTAGGTATGAAACCGAGGAGAGACTGCAATGATGGTGACCCCGTTGCAAAGCTGCTTGTGTGCTGAAGAAGCAGAGCACTAGCTTTCCCTGCTGGTCCTTCTGCCGTGTGAGCAGATGCCACTGTTCATTCTGTGCTGACTGTGTTGCTGCGCAGCAGAGAGCAGCCTCTGGACTGATTCCATTCAAATGCTTTTCCTGTATGAAAGTGAGCAGTGAAAGCAACGATGAATGCACCAATGTAAAAGGGATTGTGTGCTGAACAGGTCCAGCACCAGCTTTCTATCCTGGCTCTTCTGCTGTGGGAGCAGAGGCCAAACGTTCGTGCTGTACTAACTGTGCTGCTGGGCAGCTGAGAGACACCACCTGAGAATTTGGATTCAAATGGACTTTTAGGTATGAAGCCGAGGAGAGACTGCAATGATGGTGACCCCGTTGCAAAGCTGCTTGTGTGCTGAAGAAGCCCAGCACTAGCTTTCCCTGCTGCTCCTTCTGCCGTGTGAGCAGATGCCACTGTTCATTCTGTGCTGACTGTGTTCCTGCGCAGCAGAGAGCAGCCTCTGGACTGATTCCATTCAAATGCTTTTCCTGTATGAAAGTGAGCAGTGAAAGCAACGATGGAGGCACCAATGTAAAGGGGATTGTGTGCTGAACAGGTCCAGCACCAGCTTTCAATCCTGGCTCTTCTGCTGTGGGAGCAGAGGCCAAACGTTCGTGCTGTACTAACTGTGCTGCTGGGCAGCTGAGAGACACCACCTGAGAATTTGGATTCAAATGGACTTTTAGGTATGAAACCGAGGAGAGACTGCAATGATGGTGACCCCGTTGCAAAGCTGCTTGTGTGCTGAAGAAGCAGAGCACTAGCTTTCCCTGCTGCTCCTTCTGCCGTGTGAGCAGATGCCACTGTTCATTCTGTGCTGTGTTGCTGCCAGCAGGGAGCAGGCTCTGGACGGATTCTATTCAAATGCTTTTCCTGTATGAGTGTTAGCAGTGAAAGCAACGATGGACGCACCAATGTAAAGGGGATTGTGTGCTGAACAGGTCCAGCACCAGCTTTCAATCCTGGCTCTTCTGCTGTGGGAGCAGAGGCCAAACGTTCGTGCTGTACTCACTGTGCTGCTGGGCAGCTGAGCGACACCACCTGAGAATTCGGATTCAAATGGACTTTTAGGTATGAAACCGAGGAGAGACTGCAATGATGGTGACCCCGTTGCAAAGCTGCGTGTGTGCTGAAGAAGCAGAGCACTAGCTTTCCCTGCTGGTCCTTCTGCCGTGTGAGCAGATGCCACTGTTCATTCTGTGCTGTGTTGCTGCGCAGCAGAGAGCAGCCTCTGGACTGATTCCATTCAAATGCTTTTCCTGTATGAAAGTGAGCAGTGAAAGCAACGATGAATGCACCAATGTAAAAGGGATTGTGTGCTGAACAGGTCCAGCACCAGCTTTCAATCCTGGCTCTTCTGCTGTGGGAGCAGAGGCCAAACGTTCGTGCTGTACTAACTGTGCTGCTGGGCAGCTGAGAGACACCACCTGAGAATTTGGATTCAAATGGACTTTTAGGTATGATACCGAGGAGAGACTGCAATGATGGTGACCCCGTTGCAAAGCTGCTTGTGTGCTGAAGAAGCAGAGCACTAGCTTTCCCTGCTGCTCCTTCTGCCTTGTGAGCAGATGCCACTGTTCATTCTGTGCTGACTGTGTTGCTGCGCAGCAGAGAGCAGCCTCTGGACTGATTCCATTCAAATGCTTTTCCTGTATGAATGTGAGCAGTGAAAGCAACGATGGAGGCACCAATGTAAAGGTGATTGTTTGCTGAACAGGTCCAGCACCAGCTTTCAATCCTGGCTCTTCTGCTGTGGGAGCAGAGGCCAAACGTTCGTGCTGTACTAACTGTGCTGCTGGGCAGCTGAGAGACACCACCTGAGAATTTGGATTCAAATGGACTTTTAGGTAGGAAACCGAGGAGAGACTGCAATGATGGTGACCCCGTTGCAAAGCTTCTTGTGTGCTGAAGAGACACAGCACTAGCTTTCCCTGCTGGTCCTTCTGCCGTGTGAGCAGATGCCCCTGTTCATTCTGTGCTGTGTTGCTGCCAGCAGGGAGCAGGCTCTGGACTGATTCTATTCAAATGCTTTTCCTGTACGAGTGTTTTAGCAGTGAAAGCAACGATGGATGCACCAATGTAAAGGGGATTGTGTGCTGAACAGGTCCAGCACCAGCTTTCAATCCTGGCTCTTCTGCTGTGGGAGCAGATGCCAAACGTTCGTGCTGTACTCACTGTGCTGCTGGGCAGCTGAGACCGCTTGAGAATTTGGATTCAAATGGACTTTTAGGTATGAAACCGAGGAGAGACTGAAATGATGGTGACCCCGTTGCAAAGCTGCTTGTGTGCTGAAGAAGCAGAGCACTAGCTCTCCCTGCTGCTCCTTCTGCCGTGTGAGCAGATGCCACTGTTCATTCTGTGCTGACTGTGTTGCTGCGCAGCAGAGAGCAGCCTCTGGACTGATTCCATTCAAATGCTTTTCCTGTATGAAAGTGAGCAGTGAAAGCAACGATGAATGCACCAATGTAAAAGGGATTGTGTGCTGAACAGGTCCAGCACCAGCTTTCAATCCTGGCTCTTCTGCTGTGGGAGCAGAGGCCAAACGTTCGTGCTGTACTAACTGTGCTGCTGGGCAGCTGAGAGACACCACCTGAGAATTTGGATTCAAATGGACTTTTAGGTATGAAACCGCGGAGAGACTGCAATGATGGTGACCCCGTTGCAAAGCTGCTTGTGTGCTGAAGAAGCAGAGCACTAGCTTTCCCTGCTGCTCCTTCTGCCTTGTGAGCAGATGCCACTGTTCATTCTGTGCTGACTGTGTTGCTGCGCAGCAGAGAGCAGCCTCTGGACTGATTCCATTCAAATGCTTTTCCTGTATGAATGTGAGCAGTGAAAGCAACGATGGAGGCACCAATGTAAAGGTGATTGTTTGCTGAACAGGTCCAGCACCAGCTTTCAATCCTGGCTCTTCTGCTGTGGGAGCAGAGGCCAAACGTTCGTGCTGTACTAACTGTGCTGCTGGGCAGCTGAGAGACACCACCTGAGAATTTGGATTCAAATGGACTTTTAGGTATGAAACCGAGGAGAGACTGCAATGATGGTGACCCCGTTGCAAAGCTGCTTGTGTGCTGAAGAAGCAGAGCACTAGCTTTCCCTGCTGCTCCTTCTGCCGTGTGAGCAGATGCCACTTTCATTCTGTGCTGTGTTGCTGCCAGCAGGGAGCAGGCTCTGGACGGATTCTATTCAAATGCTTTTCCTGTATGAGTTTTAGCAGTGAAAGCAACGATGGAGGCACCAATGTAAAGGGGATTGTGTGCTGAACAGGTCCAGCACCAGCTTTCAATCCTGGCTCTTCTGCTGTGGGAGCAGAGGCCAAACGTTCGTGCTGTACTAACTGTGCTGCTGGGCAGCTGAGCGACACCACCTGAGAATTCGGATTCAAATGGACATTTAGGTATGAAACCGAGGAGAGACTGCAATGATGGTGACCCCGTTGCAAAGCTGCTTGTGTGCTGAAGAAGCAGAGCACTAGCTTTCCCTGCTGCTCCTTCTGCCGTGTGAGCAGATGCCACTGTTCATTCTGTGCTGACTGTGTTGCTGCGCAGCAGAGAGCAGCCTCTGGACTGATTCCATTCAAATGCTTTTCCTGTATGAAAGTGAGCAGTGAAAGCAACGATGAATGCACCAATGTAAAAGGGATTGTGTGCTGAACAGGTCCAGCACCAGCTTTCAATCCTGGCTCTTCTGTTGTGGGAGCAGAGGCCAAACGTTCGTGCTGTACTAACTGTGCTGCTGGGCAGCTGAGAGACACCACCTGAGAATTTGGATTCAAATGGACTTTTAGGTATGAAACCGAGGAGAGACTGCAATGATGGTGACCCCGTTGCAAAGCTGCTTGTGTGCTGAAGAAGCAGAGCACTAGCTTTCCCTGCTGCTCCTTCTGCCTTGTGAGCAGATGCCACTGTTCATTCTGTGCTGACTGTGTTGCTGCGCAGCAGAGAGCAGGCTCTGGACTGATTCCATTCAAATGCTTTTCCTGTATGAAAGTGAGCAGTGAAAGCAACGATGGAGGCACCAATGTAAAGGGGATTGTGTGCTGAACAGGTCCAGCACCAGCTTTCAATCCTGGCTCTTCTGCTGTGGGAGCAGAGGCCAAACGTTCGTGCTGTACTCACTGTGCTGCTGGGCAGCTGAGAGACACCACCTGAGAATTTGGATTCAAATGGACTTTTAGGTATGAAACCGAGGAGAGACTGCAATGATGGTGACCCCGTTGCAAAGCTGCTTGTGTGCTGAAGAAGCAGAGCACTAGCTTTCCCTGCTGCTCCTTCTGCCGTGTGAGCAGATGCCACTGTTCATTCTGTGCTGTGTTGCTGCCAGCAGGGAGCAGGCTCTGGACGGATTCTATTCAAATGCTTTTCCTGTATGAGTTTTAGCAGTGAAAGCAACGATGGAGGCACCAATGTAAAGGGGATTGTGTGCTGAACAGGTCCAGCACCAGCTTTCAATCCTGGCTCTTCTGCTGTGGGAGCAGAGGCCAAACGTTCGTGCTGTACTCACTGTGCTGCTGGGCAGCTGAGCGACACCACCTGAGAATTCGGATTCAAATGGACTTTTAGGTATGAAACCGAGGAGAGACTGCAATGATGGTGACCCCGTTGCAAAGCTGCTTGTGTGCTGAAGAAGCAGAGCACTAGCTTTCCCTGCTGCTCCTTCTGCCGTGTGAGCAGATGCCACTGTTCATTCTGTGCTGACTGTGTTGCTGCGCAGCAGAGAGCAGCCTCTGGACTGATTCCATTCAAATGCTTTTCCTGTATGAAAGTGAGCAGTGAAAGCAACGATGAATGCACCAATGTAAAAGGGATTGTGTGCTGAACAGGTCCAGCACCAGCTTTCAATCCTGGCTCTTCTGTTGTGGGAGCAGAGGCCAAACGTTCGTGCTGTACTAACTGTGCTGCTGGGCAGCTGAGAGACACCACCTGAGAATTTGGATTCAAATGGACTTTTAGGTAGGAAACCGAGGAGAGACTGCAATGATGGTGACCCCGTTGCAAAGCTGCTTGTGTGCTGAAGAAGCAGAGCACTAGCTTTCCCTGCTGCTCCTTCTGCCTTGTGAGCAGATGCCACTGTTCATTCTGTGCTGACTGTGTTGCTGCGCAGCAGAGAGCAGGCTCTGGACTGATTCCATTCAAATGCTTTTCCTGTATGAAAGTGAGCAGTGAAAGCAACGATGGAGGCACCAATGTAAAGGGGATTGTGTGCTGAACAGGTCCAGCACCAGCTTTCAATCCTGGCTCTTCTGCTGTGGGAGCAGAGGCCAAACGTTCGTGCTGTACTAACTGTGCTGCTGGGCAGCTGAGAGACACCACCTGAGAATTTGGATTCAAATGGACTTTTAGGTATGAAGCCGAGGAGAGACTGCAATGATGGTGACCCCGTTGCAAAGCTGCTTGTGTGCTGAAGAGACACAGCCCGAGCTTTCCCTGCTGGTCCTTCTGCCGTGTGAGCAGATGCCACTGTTCATTCTGTGCTGTGTTGCTGCCAGCAGAGAGCAGGCTCTGGACTGATTCCATTCAAATGCTTTTCCTGTATGAAAGTGAGCAGTGAAAGCAACGATGAATGCACCAATGTAAAAGGGATTGTGTGCTGAACAGGTCCAGCACCAGCTTTCAATCCTGGCTCTTCTGCTGTGGGAGCAGAGGCCAAACGTTCGTGCTGTACTCACTGTGCTGCTGGGCAGCTGAGAGACACCACCTGAGAATTTGGATTCAAATGGACTTTTAGGTATGAAACCGAGGAGAGACTGCAATGATGGTGACCCCGTTGCAAAGCTGCTTGTGTGCTGAAGAAGCAGAGCACTAGCTTTCCCTGCTGCTCCTTCTGCCGTGTGAGCAGATGCCACTGTTCATTCTGTGCTGTGTTGCTGCCAGCAGGGAGCAGGCTCTGGACGGATTCTATTCAAATGCTTTTCCTGTATGAGTTTTAGCAGTGAAAGCAACGATGGAGGCACCAATGTAAAGGGGATTGTGTGCTGAACAGGTCCAGCACCAGCTTTCAATCCTGGCTCTTCTGCTGTGGGAGCAGAGGCCAAACGTTCGTGCTGTACTCACTGTGCTGCTGGGCAGCTGAGCGACACCACCTGAGAATTCGGATTCAAATGGACTTTTAGGTATGAAACCGAGGAGAGACTGCAATGATGGTGACCCCGTTGCAAAGCTGCTTGTGTGCTGAAGAAGCAGAGCACTAGCTTTCCCTGCTGCTCCTTCTGCCGTGTGAGCAGATGCCACTGTTCATTCTGTGCTGACTGTGTTGCTGCGCAGCAGAGAGCAGCCTCTGGACTGATTCCATTCAAACGCTTTTCCTGTATGAAAGTGAGCAGTGGAAGCAACGATGAATGCACCAATGTAAAAGGGATTGTGTGCTGAACAGGTCCAGCACCAGCTTTCAATCCTGGCTCTTCTGTTGTGGGAGCAGAGGCCAAACGTTCGTGCTGTACTAACTGTGCTGCTGGGCAGCTGAGAGAAACCACCTGAGAATTTGGATTCAAATGGACTTTTAGGTATGAAACCGAGGAGAGACTGCAATGATGGTGACCCCGTTGCAAAGCTGCTTGTGTGCTGAAGAAGCAGAGCACTAGCTTTCCCTGCTGCTCCTTCTGCCTTGTGAGCAGATGCCACTGTTCATTCTGTGCTGACTGTGTTGCTGCGCAGCAGAGAGCAGCCTCTGGACTGATTCCATTCAAATGCTTTTCCTGTATGAAAGTGAGCAGTGAAAGCAACGATGGAGGCACCAATGTAAAGGGGATTGTGTGCTGAACAGGTCCAGCACCAGCTTTCAATCCTGGCTCTTCTGCTGTGGGAGCAGAGGCCAAACGTTCGTGCTGTACTAACTGTGCTGCTGGGCAGCTGAGAGACACCACCTGAGAATTTGGATTCAAATGGACTTTTAGGTATGAAGCCGAGGAGAGACTGCAATGATGGTGACCCCGTTGCAAAGCTGCTTGTGTGCTGAAGAAGCCCAGCACTAGCTTTCCCTGCTGCTCCTTCTGCCGTGTGAGCAGATGCCACTGTTCATTCTGTGCTGACTGTGTTCCTGCGCAGCAGAGAGCAGGCTCTGGACTGATTCCATTCAAATGCTTTTCCTGTATGAAAGTGAGCAGTGAAAGCAACGATGGAGGCACCAATGAAAAGGGGATTGTGTGCTGAACAGGTCCAGCACCAGCTTTCAATCCTGGCTCTTCTGCTGTGGGAGCAGAGGCCAAACGTTCGTGCTGTACTCACTGTGCTGCTGGGCAGCTGAGAGACACCACCTGAGAATTTGGATTCAAATGGACTTTTAGGTATGAAACCGAGGAGAGACTGCAATGATGGTGACCCCGTTGCAAAGCTGCTTGTGTGCTGAAGAAGCAGAGCACTAGCTTTCCCTGCTGCTCCTTCTGCCGTGTGAGCAGATGCCACTGTTCATTCTGTGCTGTGTTGCTGCCAGCAGGGAGCAGGCTCTGGACGGATTCTATTCAAATGCTTTTCCTGTATGAGTTTTAGCAGTGAAAGCAACGATGGAGGCACCAATGTAAAGGGGATTGTGTGCTGAACAGGTCCAGCACCAGCTTTCAATCCTGGCTCTTCTGCTGTGGGAGCAGAGGCCAAACGTTCGTGCTGTACTCACTGTGCTGCTGGGCAGCTGAGCGACACCACCTGAGAATTCGGATTCAAATGGACTTTTAGGTATGAAACCGAGGAGAGACTGCAATGATGGTGACCCCGTTGCAAAGCTGCTTGTGTGCTGAAGAAGCAGAGCACTAGCTTTCCCTGCTGCTCCTTCTGCCGTGTGAGCAGATGCCACTGTTCATTCTGTGCTGACTGTGTTGCTGCGCAGCAGAGAGCAGCCTCTGGACTGATTCCATTCAAATGCTTTTCCTGTATGAAAGTGAGCAGTGAAAGCAACGATGAATGCACCAATGTAAAAGGGATTGTGTGCTGAACAGGTCCAGCACCAGCTTTCAATCCTGGCTCTTCTGTTGTGGGAGCAGAGGCCAAACGTTCGTGCTGTACTAACTGTGCTGCTGGGCAGCTGAGAGACACCACCTGAGAATTTGGATTCAAATGGACTTTTAGGTATGAAACCGAGGAGAGACTGCAATGATGGTGACCCCGTTGCAAAGCTGCTTGTGTGCTGAAGAAGCAGAGCACTAGCTTTCCCTGCTGCTCCTTCTGCCTTGTGAGCAGATGCCACTGTTCATTCTGTGCTGACTGTGTTGCTGCGCAGCAGAGAGCAGCCTCTGGACTGATTCCATTCAAATGCTTTTCCTGTATGAAAGTGAGCAGTGAAAGCAACGATGGAGGCACCAATGTAAAGGGGATTGTGTGCTGAACAGGTCCAGCACCAGCTTTCAATCCTGGCTCTTCTGCTGTGGGAGCAGAGGCCAAACGTTCGTGCTGTACTCACTGTGCTGCTGGGCAGCTGAGCGACACCACCTGAGAATTTGGATTCAAATGGACTTTTAGGTATGAAACCGAGGAGAGACTGCAATGATGGTGACCCCGTTGCAAAGCTGCTTGTGTGCTGAAGAAGCAGAGCACTAGCTTTCCCTGCTGCTCCTTCTGCCGTGTGAGCAGATGCCACTGTTCATTCTGTGCTGACTGTGTTGCTGCGCAGCAGAGAGCAGCCTCTGGACTGATTCCATTCAAATGTTTTTCCTGTACTAAAGTGAGCAGTGAAAGCAACGATGGAGGCACCAATGTAAAGGGGATTGTGTGCTGAACAGGTCCAGCACCAGCTTTCAATCCTGGCTCTTCTGCTGTGGGAGCAGAGGCCAAACGTTCGTGCTGTACTCACTGTGCTGCTGGGCAGCTGAGAGACACCACCTGAGAATTTGGATTCAAATGGACTTTTAGGTAGGAAACCGAGGAGAGACTGCAATGATGGTGACCCCGTTTCAAAGCTGCTTGTGTGCTGAAGAAGCAGAGCACTAGCTTTCCCTGCTGCTCCTTCTGCCGTGTGAGCAGATGCCACTGTTCATTCTGTGCTGACTGTGTTGCTGCGCAGCAGAGAGCAGCCTCTGGACTGATTCCATTCAAATGCTTTTCCTGTATGAAAGTGAGCAGTGAAAGCAACGATGAATGCACCAATGTAAAAGGGATTGTGTGCTGAACAGGTCCAGCACCAGCTTTCAATCCTGGCTCTTCTGCTGTGGGAGCAGAGGCCAAACGTTCGTGCTGTACTAACTGTGCTGCTGGGCAGCTGAGAGACACCACCTGAGAATTTGGATTCAAATGGACTTTTAGGTATGAAACCGAGGAGAGACTGCAATGATGGTGACCCCGTTGCAAAGCTGCTTGTGTGCTGAAGAAGCAGAGCACTAGCTTTCCCTGCTGCTCCTTGTGCCGTGTGAGCAGATGCCACTGTTCATTCTGTGCTGTGTTGCTGCCAGCAGGGAGCAGGCTCTGGACGGATTCTATTCAAATGCTTTTCCTGTATGAGTGTTAGCAGTGAAAGCAACGATGGAGGCACCAATGTAAAGGGGATTGTGTGCTGAACAGGTCCAGCACCAGCTTTCAGTCCTTGCTCTTCTGCTGTGGGAGCAGAGGCCAAACGTTCGTGCTGTACTCACTGTGCTGCTGGGCAGCTGAGACCGCTTGAGAATTTGGATTCAAATGGACTTTTAGGTATGAAACCAAGGAGAGACTGAAATGATGGTGACCCCGTTGCAAAGCTGCTTGTGTGCTGAAGAAGCAGAGCACTAGCTTTCCCTGCTGCTCCTTCTGCCGTGTGAGCAGATGCCACTGTTCATTCTGTGCTGACTGTGTTGCTGCGCAGCAGAGAGCAGCCTCTGGACTGATTCCATTCAAATGCTTTTCCTGTATGAATGTGAGCAGTGAAAGCAACGATGGAGGCACCAATGTAAAGGTGATTGTGTGCTGAACAGGTCCAGCACCAGCTTTCAATCCTGGGTCTTCTGCTGTGGGAGCAGAGGCCAAACGTTCGTGCTGTACTAACTGTGCTCCTGGGCAGCTGAGAGACACCACCAGAGAATTTGGATTCAAATGGACTTTTAGGTATGAAACCGAGGAGAGACTGCAATGATGGTGACCCCGTTGCAAAGCTGCTTGTGTGCTGAAGAAGCAGAGCACTAGCTTTCCCTGCTGCTCCTTCTGCCGTGTGAGCAGATGCCACTGTTCATTCTGTGCTGTGTTGCTGCCAGCAGGGAGCAGGCTCTGGACGGATTCTATTCAAATGCTTTTCCTGTATGAGTGTTAGCAGTGAAAGCAACGATGGAGGCACCAATGTAAAGGGGATTGTGTGCTGAACAGGTCCAGCACCAGCTTTCAATCCTGGCTCTTCTGCTGTGGGAGCAGAGGCCAAACGTTCGTGCTGTACTCACTGTGCTGCTGGGCAGCTGAGAGACACCACCTGAGAATTTGGATTCAAATGGACTTTTAGGTATGAAACCGAGGAGAGACTGCAATGATGGTGACCCCGTTGCAAAGCTGCGTGTGTGCTGAAGAAGCAGAGCACTAGCTTTCCCTGCTGGTCCTTCTGCCGTGTGAGCAGATGCCACTGTTCATTCTGTGCTGTGTTGCTGCGCAGCAGAGAGCAGCCTCTGGACTGATTCCATTCAAATGCTTTTCCTGTATGAATGTGAGCAGTGAAAGCAACGATGGAGGCACCAATGTAAAGGTGATTGTGTGCTGAACAGGTCCAGCACCAGCTTTCAATCCTGGCTCTTCTGCTGTGGGAGCAGAGGCCAAACGTTCGTGCTGTACTAACTGTGCTGCTGGGCAGCTGAGAGACACCACCTGAGAATTTGGATTCAAATGGACTTTTAGGTATGAAACCGAGGAGAGACTGCAATGATGGTGACTCCGTTGCAAAGCTGCGTGCGTGCTGAAGAAGCAGAGCACTAGCTTTCTCTGCTGGTCCTTCTGCCGTGTGAGCAGATGCCCCTGTTCATTCTGTGCTGTGTTGCTGCGCAGCAGAGAGCAGCCTCTGGACTGATTCCATTCAAATGCTTTTCCTGTATGAAAGTGAGCAGTGAAAGCAACGATGGAGGCACCAATGTAAAGGGGATTGTGTGCTGAACAGGTCCAGCACCAGCTTTCAATCCTGGCTCTTCTGCTGTGGGAGCAGATGCCAAACGTTCGTGCTGCACTCACTGTGCTGCTGGGCAGCTGAGACCGCTTGAGAATTTGGATTCAAATGGACTTTTAGGTATGAAACCGAGGAGAGACTGCAATGATGGTGACCCCGTTGCAAAGCTGCTTGTGTGCTGAAGAAGCAGAGCACTAGCTTTCCCTGCTGCTCCTTCTGCCGTGTGAGCAGATGCCACTGTTCATTCTGTGCTGACTGTGTTCCTGCGCAGCAGAGAGCAGGCTCTGGACTGATTCCATTCAAATGCTTTTCCTGTATGAAAGTGAGCAGTGAAAGCAACGATGGAGGCACCAATGTAAAGAGGACTGTGTGCTGAACAAGTCCAGCACCAGCTTTCAATCCTGGCTCTTCTGCTGTGGGAGCAGAGGCCAAACGTTCGTGCTGTACTAACTGTGCTGCTGGGCAGCTGAGAGACACCACCTGAGAATTTGGATTCAAATGGACTTTTAGGTATGAAACCGAGGAGAGACTGCAATGATGGTGACCCCGTTGCAAAGCTTCTTGTGTGCTGAAGAGACACAGCACTAGCTTTCCCTGCTGGTCCTTCTGCCGTGTGAGCAGATGCCACTGTTCATTCTGTGCTGTGTTGCTGCGCAGCAGAGAGCAGGCTCTGGGCTGATTCTATTCAAATGCTTTTCCTGTATGAGTGTTAGCAGTGAAAGCAACGGTGGAGGCACCAATGTAAAGGGGATTGTGTGCTGAACAGGTCCAGCACCAGCTTTCAATCCTTGCTCTTCTGCTGTGGGAGCAGATGCCAAACGTTCGTGCTGTACTCACTGTGCTGCTGGGCAGCTGAGACCGCTTGAGAATTTGGATTCAAATGGACTTTTAGGTATGAAACCGAGGAGAGACTGCAATGATGGTGACCCCGTTGCAAAGCTGCTTGTGTGCTGAAGAAGCAGAGCACTAGCTTTCCCTGCTGCTCCTTCTGCCGTGTGAGCAGATGCCACTGTTCATTCTGTGCTGACTGTGTTGCTGCGCAGCAGAGAGCAGCCTCTGACTGATTCCATTCAAATGCTTTTCCTGTATGAAAGTA